>NC_067282.1:160958939-161261969 GCF_020740795.1 Apus apus
CACATAGAATGTCCTGTGTAAAACCACAACTATACAAAAGATGCAAATCTAAACACTTCTCCAAATTTCTAGCTTGTGAATAAAAATACTGATATTGCAGACACTGTAGAGAATTTTCAGTTTCAGACAACTTTTGTCATTCACCCCACTATTGTTAGCAGTAAGGATTTATCTGCATCCCCTTAGAGGGAAATGGCCTGTTGTATGTACAAGGTAATGAAGACTTTTTAAATGAACTGTGGCTATTACTTTTTTTGTGAAGAGGTAAATTCCCCTTGGAAGAAATGTGCTTTATCTACCTAGTAAGAGATCAAAATATCCTGCTAGATATCATGGGAAATAAAATAAGATCCTGTGATATTAGTTTGGATGCCACAGTTCTCTTCTAGAGGATGTAAAATGTTAATAATACTCATAGATGTGCTAGCCTGTACCATAAAATAAAACAACTAGACATAGTCTTCCTTCCTTCGAAAAATAATGTTTTAAAATGGCTGCAGCCACTGTCAAGAGTGATTTCTCAGTGAGTCATTCATCACCGTAAAAAATGAGTTTAGCTTACCAAGAAAATGTTTGTTTCCTGCTATAACAAGAATTCAGTATATCGGCAAGAAAATTGAATCATCTCACTTGGCTATAACGAACAGCTGAGTTAAACTGAAATCATAACCAAGCACAGCAATCAAGTACCTTGGCAAACTAGAAGTGCTGGTTAGGGTGAGCAGCTGAAATAATTAATTCCTCAGTGAAAAATGGATTTGATTTAAGCAAAGCCAAACACAAGTGACCACAACATGAAACTACAATCTAGTTAACAGACTTGGTGATGATCTAGAAGAAACAGATCTATGAGGAGCTTACAGGAACTGAACGTAAGCTCGGCAGTATTCTTACCTGTGCTTCTGTAATTGGATAGTACCTAACCAGCAGGTTTTGTCCAAAGCATGTTAAGGTCTTAGAGATCAAAAGAGCAAAAAAGAGCAAAAAAGCAATTCCTGCAGTGAATGCAAGAGGATAAACACTCATTCCTCATTCTTGTAACCTAAGCACTGCATGAAGCAAACAAGGAAAAAAAAAAAAAAGCCAAAAGGGAAAATGTGGGGACTGGAATGGCAATGCCTGATACTCTTTTATCTTCTTGTGATGATAACCTTTTCTGGCAAGCTTGTCAATCAACAGTAAAAGCGAGAAATGGACTACATGTAGCAACAATGGTGGCAGAGAGAGAGAACAATTTCTGAAATCAAATAAAATCAGGATGCAGCAGCAGGTGAAAGAGCCTGAAGCAAAATAGACAGAGATGACTTTTTCTTACAGCATTTGTGAGCTTCCTTAGGCCAGAGAAACAATATGAAGGGCATTAATAGAACAAAAAATGGCTGCCTTCAAAAAAGAAACCTCCTGTTACATCTCCTCTTTTCAGAAGAAAGATGGTGCTCCAATGTGATAGTACTGTATACGGTATAAATATCTTCTTAAGGATGGGACAAACAGAGCAAGCCAACATGAGAGGAACTCAGGGGTTTGGCAGTAACAGTATGTCTTCGTGATGCTGTACAATGTTCCCTGGGTAGTACCTTGTATTACACAGTTGGGGGCTTCCAGTTGCTTAACTAGCTCAAGCACACATAGCACATTAAAGTATGTAATACTGTACTAAACTGATTAATGCAACTGTGTGCTTAAGGCAAAAGAGGGAATTGGTTACCAAAGAAGTGGTGAGGACCTGTATTGACATGGAGGATTTGGAGAGCAAGACTCTGCTTTTCAATCTGTTTCTGCTGAAACGGATATTAAAAGCACTGATTTTTCTGAAATGACTGAAAAAACAGCTTTAACAACCCTCACTGCACGTCGCCATAGAGCTTCCTTGAGAAGGGGACCTTGGTGGCCTGGGAGTAGCTCTTTCTTCTCCCTCTGATGTTCAGTCTTGGCCCTGGTACTCCTTTTACTTAGCCCTACCCAATGCTCCAGCCCAGTGTGTTTAAGCAATCAGACAGCCCACCCTAGGAATATCCCTACTGGCTGGAAAAATCTGGAGGGACTGGAAAGAGAAATACAGAAGCAAAATTGGACACGTAGGCATAAGAATAGATCACCACAGGCCGGACTGTTGGGAAGAGGTGATAAGGGTGGACTTGTAGAGATATGAATAGAATGGGGGTAAGTTGGGCAATATGCAGATGAGTAAGAGGAAAGAGCCTATTCTTGGTGTTTGCATGAAGATTATCTCAAACATCATTATTATCCTGCTATGTAACCCCTTGGGAGATACCAAGAAATTCTCCATCCCCTCTACAGCAACATTTACAAAATCGCAGTTAACAGAAGTGTTCCAGACAGCAGAGTGACTAATATCCCCACACCAATTCAAATCTGTCTCATAACCAAGTTCCTCTTTTTGAAGAGAGTTCTCATCCCACAGCATGGAAAAGCTCACCCACATCTGTGACGCTTTTTCTGGAACAACTGGAACAGAAACAAAGGATGGCAAACTGGACAGAGCCTAACCTATCTGTGCAATCAGTTGTTCTGTAAGCACAGGGGTAAATCTGAATCACTCACATAAAAAAATGAACTTTTTACCCTTCAATCTTAGCTAGTGACTATAGACACAACACTGGCACAAGTAATGCTGTCCTCAAGGAGAGATAGCTGTTAATCAAACTGAAATACGTAACCGTCCAATCAGATCAGAAATCTTATTTCAAAACACCACAGTTCATTTTTTCTCCCTAATCTTCCCTTTCTGAGCAATGTTCCTTCAGATCAGCAGTGGTCCGTCTCCAGTAACATCCGTGCTAACACAGGACTGTATCTTTGGCTTTTCCTAAACAGTGTTCAAGTCAAGATATTACATAACTGTTTTCTGAAATTATTTGAAGTTTTTTTTTTAAATAGATGATGATTTGATGCCACCACTGTTATATTACATGTAGAGTAATGTAAATACAATTTTTTTTACGTGTCTAGGTGATAGTGTCCAATAGATTCCTGACCTGACTGTGTGAGCTACAGAAGCAGAACGTGGAGGACAGCAGATTGCATGTCCAAGCAAGGCAGCTTGGATACCCAGGCTATCTCACCATATGAATGTAGCTACATCAGCCTACACTGTGCCATGCTGTATCATAGGCACTCACTGGTTTCACCAGAACTGCCTCAGGGATCTCTGTCTGACAAAAGGTATGCAGGTATAGCATGTCTACATGTTCTTCCCGAGTATAGCAGGTCAAATGAAATTGAAATGATGGTGAAGATTGATAAGGTTTAGAGTTGCTCTTGAATGCTGACACAGGCCATTCGGTTCTAAGATTCATGCTTTAAAAATTTGACAGGTGAGAAATCATATAAGCACTAACATTGGCAACAGTAATATGCTCTCCAGGAACACTGTCTCTGTGTGTAGCTTCTTACAACCAGATACAACAGGATTTGGCAGCCATTCAGCATGGGTATGACTGAAAATGTGCATGGTTGCCAGCCTACAAGGAAGTTTTCTTTGAGTTCTGGACGTATGGCCATGTGCTTTTAGTTCTTGTCTCTGATGCGTCCTATCAGGGTATGCTTTGTAGTAGTGTTATGTAAGACCAGATCTAAAGTGAGCTAACAGTGTGTGACACTTTACTTAGTTGACTTAACAAAACCTGAAAAAATGCCCTGAATTCTTGGGATTATTAAGTAATTGTGGAACTTGCAAAAAGGTGGAACACTTCACATTTTAATAGCTGGGTTCTTTGGTAGTGATACGTTCCTTGGTGAACACTGTCAATCAAATCCAAAATGGATTACCTACCTGCTGGATATTTAACTGGAACCCTGTGTTTGTCTCCATGCCTCATCTTGGCATATACATATATATTTGTAGTGGGGACAACCTTACTTTTATTGAAAGGAGGGCAAATATAAGGTTTTGCCTTTCTTTGCTGGAGTTGTGCCAACAAATGCTACAGAAGTTAATGTGGGCAGTTGTCTCTAGATGCTGTCATTTTTTCCTTTGAGGAGCACAGAACAAGAAGGGGCCTCATGGCTCCAGTGTCCTTCCTATTTTCAGTTACCCTGCTATCCTACACACTGTAACGCCTTGCTCTAGGGGATTGTGGGAAGTGATTTCTGCCCTGTGCTGTAGAAAAATACACAGCACTCGAGCTCTTGGAGAAGATTGCCTGTCTCTCTGTGGACCATCAGTGAAATGGGAGGAGGCACATATTTTGCTAGCAGACTGTGACTATTAGGCAGGACAGGAATGCTGAGTTTCAAAACTTGTTTCTTTTACACCCTGTTGAGGACACTTCCTGTTGTGTGCTTCTGCTGTGCCAAAAATGGGAGTCAATGGGAGCAGCAGCTACTTACTCGCAGCTCCTTCTTCCTTCTTGGGAGCAGTCACTACAGAAATGTTATTTTTTGTCTTTAATGGCTTTGTAGGGGATGGATTACACACAGCTTGGGTATGCAAACCTGGAGCTTGTTTCATTGGAAGAGAGAAATTGCTAAATTTGTTTCGGAAACTACTAAACAAGTCTACTGGCAATACCTAAAATGGATTTTGTCAGTCTTAAAATGGGAAGAGGAGGTGTTACAAGAATGGATTTGCCACAGATTTGTGCCACATTATTTTAAATCCCTTTTGCAAACAACTGGGAACTTAGAGCCACTGTTAAGAGGTAGAAGAGGAGAAAGAGTAGAGACAGGAAAAAGCACTTGATGCCTGAAAGGTTGGTGCTTCAGCTTCAGGCATTTAGAAATGTATACACAATCAGGAAAGATGCATCCTCTTCATTCACTGTGTCTAGTTGCTGCCAATAAGAAGAATCCAATGTCCAGCATTTCTGCAATGACTACAAATGCATTAAATAATTCTATTAGGGTATTTATAAGGCAGATATGCTACAAAGAAGAGCAAGGTTCCTGCCTGACCTGGAAAAAACTACCTTCTGTCTCTGTGTAGGTTTACAGGTTAAATCCTGAACATAATATCCTTATGAGTAGTGTAGGAAGTGAATGTCATCATGTGCCTCAGCACTTTTTGCCTAAATCTTATCTCTAGCAGTAGCAAACCAAGAATGCCCAGAGGAAGTCTGCCTTCTTTTTCACATTGCCAAGATGAGCACCAAGTATATACACAAGACTAGAATGTCTTTTCTGGCTCTTTCAAACTATCAGAGAACACTTGGAACGTGACATTGAACACAACAGAAATCTGGTGCAAACAAGCAGCACAAACATCCTTCAAAATATGAGCACACTGGATGCCCCTAAGCTCAGGTCACAAGGATGAAATTTTCAGGGGTCATGAGACTGTTATTTCTTTGTGTATTTTATAATCTGCTTGCTCTCCTAACTTTAGAAGTGCTTAATAATATTCTGAGGCCTGACAGTACCTTGATGGGAATTTAACAAAGGTAAAAGCAAACTATCTCAACCTGCCAGGAGGACTTCACTGCCATGTGATCACTGGGCTGCCTATAAATATCTAAAATTTCTTTTCACTGATCTACATAGTAATTTCTTTGGCTTGGTTTTAGGCTTCCTTTTTTCTCTCTGGATTTTCTTGGACTTCAGACGTATTTTTTTAAATTATCTTTTGCTGTAAACTTGCCGTTCGCTTCCTCTTTGAAATAGGGTATGGCTTTGCATTTCTATTTCTCTCTGGCTTTACTTAAGAACCCCTTGTGAGGGAATGGATCACAAATTCAAGCCTGTAGACCATAGTTACTGCTCCAACTGTCGTATTCCATGATATGATAATGGTTGTGAATAGCAATCTTAAAGCTCTGTTACAGTTCAGTAGAAAGAGCTAAATAAGGGCCTAAACCTTTCCGTTACTCAGAGGGTTAAATTACTGCAGTGGATGCAGATGCCAATGTTTCGAGCAGGACAGATTAGTAAGTCTTTGACACTGTTGCACTGCAACAAATAGCTCACATTCAGGTTAAATTCCAGCCACCTTCAAATCTCAGATCTCCCAGGTCTCATCAATGGCTTTTGTGTTTCATTTCCACTGCTTCATTCACAGACAGCAATTTGCCTCTTTTTCCTAGAAGTGAAGGTCAGGGGAGCCAGGTACAGAACATGCCTTAGCTATGAATCTTCAGAACTGAAAAAGCAATTAAACTTGTCCACTTTTAAAACTTGTACGAGGCACTTTTTTCTTTTCTTTTTTCTTTTTTTTTTTTTTTTTAGTTTGTGGGTTTCCCTATAACATTAAGCTCTGAAAATCTTCACAATTGTCCATAAAGTGTAGGGGTTTTTTTCTCTCTTTTTTAAAAGGTCTTGTGATGTTAATTAAAAGAATACTGCTGCTGTCAGTATTTCCATAACCAAAACCAGCTTCCAAACTCCTTATCTCCATCAGTAAATGTCTTATAAGTATCCCGTGCAATATCTCCACGATTAAATATGTTTCTGCCAGTTAATGGCTTCCTGTTTTGTGGGAGTTGCTTCCAGACTGCAGGAAAAAAACCACAGCCTGCAAATAATAACATTTTAATGCATTTAATGCTTTTACTTCTATAAAATCCTCAAAGGAAACTGAAGTCCACAAAGCAACACTGAAATAACATGAGGGATGAACTTAAACCACAGAAGCTAGGGGATTGTGTGGTAATTTGCCTGAAAACCTAGGCTGACAAGCCATAGTTAGTGTTGAGATATTGCTAAATAAAGGGACACCCTACCTTTAAAACTCTACGTGAAGTCATCTGATCTGTTTGTACTTACATGCTGGTTGTACGACAGTACGTATATCCATCGTTATTTTTAACATTAAAAATCACTGATCATCACTGTTTACTATTCTTTACCTGTATAATAGACATATAATTCTGGAGCAAAGCTAAATTAAAAATGCATACTGTATACACTTTCATTCTAGAATAAGGGCCCATGTATATCTTGAGTTATAGGAAGCAAGATATTAAATAGATAATTAAAGCATGTTTTTTTCCTTACGTATTACATTCTTACAGATACTTCCTAACTATCTGACTTCATTAATGTTTTTAAATAATAAATTTAACAGCTTGTGACAGTCTCATACTCTGAGTCATACTGGGTGAGTACACACCACTCAGAATATAGACTCTATAGGACCAAGGTTGTGCTGCACTGCAGACCCATCTCATGCCTGTCCTGTGTTTACGCTGATCTGTGCTCTGGGTGAATTTCTGCTCTATGCTAGAAGTGCCAGTCTTTCACCACTGACTAAAAGAGAAGCCAGTAGCAAATAAATTCCTAACTTGGAGCTCCTTTTAAGTGCTTGTAGTTAAGAAGTCTGTATCTTGTTTATGGTACCTGATTGATATGATATTTTCTTGATTTGAGCAATCGTAGTGCAAGATTTCACTTATTTTCATATAAAGTTTTACACTTTGCTTAGACTGGCTGTTTTATATTTACTGTCCATTAGACAATACACAGAACTGGGATGAGAATGGACTAAGATTCTAGAATTCACCTGCAGGATGTTCACATCACAGAGTTACAGAGTCATGTGCTAGATGGTTTCTCTTGCATGGTGGCCCCATATGCCTCAGATTGTGCTACACACAGTGCTCTCAGACAGTGACCTTCTAGTCCTGTGTTCAAGGACTATGCTGGGAATGATGCATGCTAAAAAGAAAATGTCAGTGTTGGAATATCTGGATTTCAGGTGCCTAGCCTTAAATTACACAAATTATGATGGTGCACAGAGAGTTTTGTGCCCCAGAGACTTTGGTATTTCAAATAAGGCTGCCAGGAGCCTTTATGGGTACCAGCTTAAACAATGTTAATGAGTTTAAAAACTAGAGGTTTTTTGTCTCAAAAGACATAATGAGATTTTAACTCATCTCACTTATGACTTATTCAAGCAAGATCCTTTTCTTTGTTTACTCTGCCTGCTTTTGTGCACTTAATCTGCCTTTAGTGCAGACATGTACTGTCTAATTACAAACTGTCCTCAGGGACAGAGAATTTGTTGTTGGCCCACAATTTAGTTCACACAATATTTAGGAACTCGTAAGATGATAATTTCCTGAAAATGGTAGCTACATATCAAAAAAGCAAAAAATCAAACCAAAGAAACTCAGAAACAAGACTGCAAGACCATTCAAAGAGCAGTTCAAACTAGGAATCATAAAATCTTTCACTTTGTGTGGGAAGGGAATTTCTCTATACTTGAATCAGTCAATCTGGATAAGGCAGCGAGGACATTTTCTCTGCCACTTTATGAATTGGTTTACAGTTCTCCAGATGCTTCCCACAGCAGAAGATCTATGGGATATGTAAAGCTAAGAAGTCATAATTGCTCTTTAAAGCCTGAAACTAGGGCAGATTAATGTGATAGGACGGGCATAAAGGTCAAATGAGAATGGAAAGTTACTTGTGCCTTTTGGGTCTGTCCATGGAGAGTTTTTCTGAGAAGCCATGACAGATTTTTGGCACCTAAAATGCAATCATTCAAGTCTTACCATTTAGGGAGAAAGAAGGACCAGGTTAGTTTGTTTTAAATTTTAATTTTCCTTGGAGCGGAAAAGCAAATACAAAAATCAAAGAAGTGGCACATGGTTTCATACCAAATAATTGACAACATCTGTAAGTAATGCTGCTTTACTAGTCCCCCCAAGGTTATGTATCTGGTTAATTTAGTATGGCAACCTCAATTAAACAATCCCTGGTAGCATGTTGTGGCTAATTGCTTACTGTTTACCAAAGCCTTTTTTTCCTTTGAAAAAGGATCCTTCCTTTCTCCAAAGCGTTCCTGGTTTAGATTGAAACTAGTGCTTTGAATCTGATTATTTAAATCTAAGATGCCCAAAGCAATAAAAAAAAGTAAAATAAATGAATTTACACTCTGTGCCATCTGTTTAGCAGGTGATGGAGAACATATGTTATTTTCTTAGTTTATTAGAGAATTATAGTGTGTTAGTAATTTAAAGTGAACTATAAAAAAGTTAACAGTCATTATCATAGGGTTTGTATGCAGGAGAGCAAAAATAAATTTGTCCACCTAGAGTGTTCCAAATAGACTTCGGGTTCAATGTGCTTTACTACTTCAGGTAAAATTCCCTGGTTTTTCCCTTGCTCTCTGCTCACCTGAAACAGAAAGTTTATGTTTCTCTCCTAATGTGTTTATTTCAACAACAACAAATGTCTTATCTCTCCTTTAACATTTCCCCCCCCCAAAATTAGAATATTTATAGAAAAGAAAAAATATTTTTTGGGAAAAAAATAATGTCTGAGAAGCAAGAAATTGTACACTTGCTTTTTTTTAAGCATTCTTGGTGTATCAAGATAATCTTGAGAACAGTAATGGAATCTAATAAGTCTTAGGGCTATCCCATATCCCATTGTATTTAGTGGAAGCACAGAAAAGAGTAGCCCAGCCTCACAGCCCTTCCCATTACTGCAAACTCATTCTTAATCTCTGTGCTGCCAGTCTCTTCCAGGCTACTCTGTGTCCTGACCACATCTACATTCAAACCTCCGGGCCAGTATTTATTGAAAATCTGTTTTCAGCTGCTTCCCACAGCCATGCCTGAGCCCAGTCAGATGTTGCCCAGTTACTGAATTTAGCTTTCATAGCTACTTTGAGCACGAAGAATTTTTAGAAACTCCTGGTCTGAGAGTGGAAGCTGTGCCTGCCAAGTGTGTACAGATAGCTGGTTTTCTGGTTTGCAGTCCAAGGTCAAAATCCCAGCAAATTCCATAAACCAAAAAGTTCTCTTTACAATGTTGTCTGTTTTTCTTATTTTAAATTTCATTATATTTAAAGTATTTCAGAATTAATCACAGTTTGAAGAAATTTCCAACACTTCATTTGGAAAATACCTAAACTGAAGAAGCAGAATTGTGGGATGTTTTCCCAGGTTTTCTCTGCTTAAATGTTTTGAAGAACGGATGTTCTTCAATTACAGATTGCTTCTTTCTACTTGGAGAAGTGTTTCTAATCCCTCACACAGAGAATGCAAATGGCCTGAAAGATCCCTCCAGTGCAGTTTTAAATTATTCTGTCCATCAAAATGAAGAACTTAGTTGCCACTGCCTTGCCTCTAGGCATCGGCAGTACTTTAGAGCAACAGACCTCTGGGACAGAAAAACTGGCCATGGTCCTTCTGACTAGTCCATGTTCTGTGGATGCCAGAACATTGGAAAGCTAAGTGCTGCTGTGGGAGTACAAAAGAGCAGGTAGCATTAGGGGCATAGCTATTCCCAGAGGGAGTAATCACTGTTCCTATTCTTCCAAAGGAATCAGCAAGGAGGGTCCTCCAGGGTTTTCCCCGAGCCCCACTTTCTTGGCAGCCTGCTTCATCAGTGGGACAGGACCCAGTGTCATTTGTGTCACAGAATCACACAGAATCACAGAATCTTAGAGGTTGGAAGGGACCTTGAAAGATCATCTAGTCCAAGCCCCCTGACAGAGCAGGGTCACCTAGAGTACATCACACAGGCACTTGTCCAGGCGGGTTTTGAATGTCTCCAGCAAAGGAGACTCCACAACCTCTCTGGGCAGCCTGTTCTGGTGCTCTGTCACTCTCACAGTAAAGAATTTTTTTCTGATGCTTATGTGAAACATCCTGTGTTCCAGTTTGCACCCACTGCCCCTTGTCCTATCACTGGACATCACTGAAAAAAACCTGGCTCTGTCCTCCTGACACTCACCCTTAACATATTTGTAAACATTGATGAGGTCGCCCGTCAGTCTCCTCTTCTCCAAGCTAAAGAGACCCAGCTCCCTCAGCCTTTCCTCATAAGGGAGATATTCCACTCCTTTCATCATCTTTGTGGCTCTGTGCTGGACTCTTTCCAGCAGTTTCCTGTCCTTCTTGAACTGGGGGGCCCAGAACTGGACAGAATATTCCAGATACGGCCTCACCAAGGCAGAAAAGAGGGGGAGGAGAACCTCCCTTGACCTACTAACCGCACCCTTTCTAATGCACCCCAGGATGCCATTGGCCTTCTTGGCTACAAGGGCACATTGCTGGCTCATGGTCATCCTCCTGTCCACCAGGACCCCCAGGTCCCTTTCTCCTACACTGCTCTTCAGCAGGTCAGCCCCCAACCTGTACTGGTACATGGGGTTGTTCTTCCCCAGCTGCAAGACTCTACACTTGCCCTTGCTGAATTTCTCCCCATCCAACTCTCCAGCCTGTCCAGGTCTCACTGAATGGCAGCACAGCCTTCAGGTGTGTCAGCCACTCCTCTCAGTTTAGGGTCATCAGCAAACTTGCTGTGGGCACACTCTGTTCCCTCATCGAGGTCTTTGATGAAAATATTGAATAGTACCAGTCCCAGTACCGACCCCTGAGGGACTCCACCAGTCACAGACGTCCAACTAGATTCTGTCCCACTGACCACAACTCTCTGACTTATTCCTTTGAACCAGTTCATGATCCACCTCACTACCTGATCATCAAGACCACACTTCCTCAGTTTATCTACGAGGATGCTGTGGGAGACAGTGTCAAATGATTTACTGAAATCAAGATAAGCCACATCTACTGCTCTACCATCATCTATCCACCTAGTTACTTCCTCATAGAAGGCTATAAGGTTGGTCAAACGTGACTTCCCCTTGGTAAAACCATGTTGACTGCTCTTAATGGCCCCCGCATCCTTGATATGCCTAGAGATAGTGCCAAGAACAAGTTGTTCCATCACCTTTCCAGGGATGGAAGTGAGGCTGACCGGTCTATAGTTACCTGGGTCCTCCTTCTTGCCCTTCATGTAGACTGGAGTGACATTTGCTATCCTCCAGTCCTAAGGCACCTCTCCTGTTGCCCACAACTTACCAAAGATGACGGAGAGTGGCCTAGCAATGACCTCTGCTAGCTCCCTCAGCACCCACAGGTGTATTCCATCTGGACCCATAGATTTATGGAGGTCCAGATTGCTTAACTGATCCCTAACCCAATCCTCATCTACCAAAACAAACTCCTCCTTTATCCTGACTTCTTCTGGGGCTTTAGGGATCTGAGGCTCCTGGGGAGAGTCTGCAGTGTAAAGACAGAGGCAAAGAAGGCATTCAATACCTCTGCCTTCTTTATATCCTCTGTCACCAGGGCACCCTGCCCCTTAATTCATCCCCACAGACTTTCCACTTGCTCCTCATCTGCCTCTGGACAGAACTCGATACATTCTAGCTGCTCTCTCACATAAAGAGCAACTCCACCACCTCGCTTCACTGACCTGTCTCCTAAAAAAGACATAGCCATCCATGGCCACATTCCAGTCATGTGAGCTGTCCCACCATGTCTCTGTAATTGCCACCAAATCATAACCCTTAGAGCTCACACAGACCTCTAACTCCTCCTGTTTATTCCCCATGCATTGGTGTACAGGCATTTCAGGGAGCGAGCTGAGCGTGCTGGTGTCACCCCTGGGAGGCGGGAGGCCTTCTGGTCTTCATTAATACTAGAACAATGCCCCACTAATTCAAACCCAGCTACAACCCCCTCCCGCTTCGAATCTAGTTTAAAGCTCTATGAATGAGCCCTGCTAACTCCTGCCCTAGGACCCTTCCCATCCAATGCCAGCAGGCCTAGTGTCCTGGAAATCAAGTCATCCAGGAGTTTTGTCCCCTACCCCCATCAATTCTAGTTTAAAGCTCTCTCAATGAACCCGGCTAACTCCTGGGCAAGAATCCTTTTCCCCCTTGTGGATAGCTCTATGCCATGGTTTGCTAGCATATCTGGTGCCCTGTAAACTTTTCCATGATTGAAAAACTCAAAGTTGATCCGACGGCACCAGCCTCTAAGTCATACATTAATCAGTTGTGTTTTCCTAGTCCTTTCAGCTTTTCCTGCCATTGAAGGAACTGAGGAAAACACCACCTGTGCTCCTGATCCCACAAGCATTCGGCCTAGTTCTCTGAAATCCCTTTTCTTCACCCTGGGACTTGCCTTGGCCACAGAAATTATTTTTCTTAGAGTGATAAGAATCTGAACCGGTTGTGCCTCGCTCATTTGAAATCACTAGAATTTGGTTTTCATCAAGTTTCAGCCAAAGCCCTTGCCAAAGACAGTCACTGCCTTCTCAAAGGTTGCCAAGCTTTGTCCAAATATGTGTCTTGTTAACTCCTTAGCAAGATGCATTCATGTTTTTCCCTGTCTGTAACCTGACTTGTGTGATGGAAAGCAATTTGGAACGAAACACAAATAGCATTTAGGAAAACCATTCAATACCAGAAGGGAAGTGTCCACAAAGAACACTGAGATGCACTTACAAAAGTATTCCTCACTACCTGATTGTGACCATGGAAACATGCTGATGCAAAGCCCTGGGATGTTGCAGCCTGCTCTTTCAAGCCATTCTTATTTGATCTACTTCTAGGAGAATCTGAAAGACTCTTCAGTTTATTTAAAACTCAAGGCTTCTGTCTAAACAATGTTAGCAGTGTCACAGAAACTGAACCAACACGCTGCCATTATTTTGAACAGAATTAAAGACCTACTTCCCTTCCTAATGAAATCTAAGTAATAAAATACCACATACTCTGTACTGTTCCACCTCTGTGTTGATCTAATGATCAGCACCTTTTTTGCCCCCTGTAATCACCAACTCTCACCGAAGAATCAAGATGAACTTTGTCACATGTTGCAGGCTTTGAAATTAGCATTCAGTTAAGATGTTTTAGAGGTACAGAGTGAGCATGTTCTGACAGAGGCATATTAAAAAAATAGTCCAACCTTCTGTTTCCCCTGTGAAGAACTGGAGATGGTATAGGATGACATTCATCACATGTCCACAATTAAAAGAATCCATAAGAAATTTTGGCTTTATTAGTTTACCTGTTGTGCTTGCTGCCAAGCCGACCTCAGGTAACATTTCAGTGGCTCTGTTACTCACTACTTCCCTTTTCCTAGAAGAGAGCTCTCATTCTCCTTCAAAGAATAAAAACATACTTGAGAGAGACAATAAAGGAGAAGGGCAGCAAATGCTAAGCAATGTCTGAACTATAAGCATTTCTGTCAAAACAGATTAATCAATTCATTTGTTAAATTAAGAGACCAGTGATCCTTTACTTGTGCTATAAGAACAATTAAGAAAAAATAAGCCCAAAGACATTCCTTGGACCCCATATTTCCCATTTCCTGATGCATTTGTTCTCTTTCAAAACTGGATGATTGCACAAGTCACCCTGGCTTGCTGCCTTGCTACAGGTGCCCAGGTTTATGGTGACTCTTCTCCCTATTTAATTTACACTGCTGCTAAATTGCAAGACAGTCGTGGAGCCAAGGGGGCCACAACTCTGCCAAAGAAGCCATTCAAGAGCTTTCAGCAACAGGAACAGGCCAGCCTTCCAGGCTTGTTGACATTAAGAAACCCTACAGAAAGGGTGATGCTCTTTCCATCATAAACACTGCACATTCGTGTTTCAAGTCTCCTGTAGAGAGATTAACAGCATATCCACATTTCTTTTTTTTTTTTTTTTTCCTTTTCTTTTCTCCTTATTTTTCCTAAGTCTGGAGGAGCTCATTTCTTCCCACCAATTCTTGAGGAAGACCCAGGCAGGTTAAGTGGTTAAATTTAATTTCTGTAGTTGATGACACATGATTTCATTCTAGCAAGATCCTACTACTTGGGAGGAGAAGTAATAGTTTCTCCACTGTATTATTTAAAAAGCTATAAAGCTGCCTTACATTTTGCCAAGATATTATATTGAAATATTCCATACTATTTCACTCTGAATATCATTGCATTCCCTGGGAAGGATTCGTATTTCACAATTAATGTTGTCAGCCTGAATTAGCCTTGGAATGAAAAGAAAATCTTGTACTTTCAACACCATTTTCTTTAGGGTCAAACAATTACTTCACTTTAGTCACCATTTCCTAGGTCTCACCGGCAATACTGTATGTCTACTTTTGGCCCTTCCAGTTCAAGAGAGACAAACAACCAAACCAAACCAAACCAAACCAACAAACAAGCAAAACCCCCCCCCCACAAAAAAAGTAGATGGTCTACTACAACAGGATTAAGGAGCTGGAGAAATAGTCATAGGAAGAAAAATTAAATAGGGATTTCTCAGACTAGAGAAGAGAGGGATTAGGGGGACGGAGTCACAGTCTTCCAAAATCTAAAAGGTAGTTACAGAGAAGACATATGCATGGTTACAGGAAAGGGTGCAATGGGAGACTGTTGTTTCAGGGTAAATTCCATTCTTCACCAGGGGAAAAATCAAACATTGGAGTAGGCTGCCATGAGAAGGAATGAAAATGCTCAAGATCTGGCTTAGCAGGGCCTTAAATTATGTAGTCTAAAGCCTTGTTTTCAACAAAAGATTGAATTGGAAGGTTTCCAGAGGCCTTTCTTTCTTTCTTTCTTTCTTTCTTTCTTTCTTTCTTTCTGTCTGTCTGTCTTTCTGTCTTTCTGTCTTTCTGTCTTTCTTTGTCTTTCTTTCTGTCTTTCTGTCTTTCTGTCTTTCTGTCTTTCTTTCTGTCTTTCTGTCTTTCTTCACCACTTTTTAATACATTAGAAAACAGATAGAAAAGAACAGATAGAAAAAGATAGAAAAGAGTCCTGTACCTTGATTTCCAGGAACACAAGACCAGTGCTTGCTAGCAGTAAAGGACTTCTAGGTTGTGTTGGTTTTCCAAGCATTCTCTTAACCAGCATGTCCATGTTTTCTCTAGCATTAGTCACTAAATCAGTTATACTTCTTTTCTATCTCTGCATCTGCTTTCTGTGCTTTCATATGTTATCAGCTATAGCGCTGATGCTTCTTTAGATGTCTGCTAGCCCAGACAAAGCTGGAGCTTTGACAAAGCTGTTGGAAATCAGGAAATCCCTAAAAAATTGCGATAAGGCATGTAGAGGTTTATGGGAATGTGAACGGCAGAACTGCTCTTTGTACACAGTGCAGCCCACTGTAGTGCCAAGACACCAAAATGAGTTCTGTTTAACCAAACAAGGTTACTGGAAGTAATGCCCACACATGGCTTCTCAGGTCAGCAAATGAGTCTAGGCAAAGGCCCATTTTATATCAGTTGAATTTCTGGTACCTGAGCTTAGGTAACCAAAGTGTACCTTGTTCAGACTGTGAAGTTAAACCAGACTCAGACACTGTAAAAGTATTGACTTTGTCTTGACCAAGACTTTACAGTGGATGCAAGCTAGGACTGGAGCCCAGCACCACTGGTCATTGCTCCTGAGACTTTAGGGTCAAAAATAGTTTCTATCTGTCATATAAATAATACAGCTACATATCAAACTACCAGAATCACTGGCATGTTTTAAATTAAGAAATATCAATTCCACTACTTCCAGTATAAGCCCTTATGCCAAAATATTATTGCTGCTTCTGGGACAGAAGAGAGAAACTGAAATCCACCTGAAAACACACACATGCATAAACTACTTACCCTAGTACGTGACTAGCTAATACAAATATAACTTCCAATTTGAAACTGAGACAATTTGTTGCGGATATATTTAATTTTGCAAGTCCCGGTTTCATGTTCATTCAAGACATGACAGGTGTACTCTATTTTATACATTATAAGAAGCTCGAGGCTGTACAACTTGTGCCAAAAAGAAGTAATTAAATATTTTATGTTTCCTGCCTGTGATGCAGTCCCTCTTTTCTTGCTTTGAATGTGCTACGTTTAGACAGAGGTGAAAAATATTTCTGAGCCATCAGTAAATATTCTGTAGCTGGATTTGACATGATGTCATGCACCTTCAAAGAAAAGCTTACTGCCAGAGTGCTCCCTCTGTTTGCTGGTTTATCACTCTGGTGCAACTGAGACGGAGTCAGAATACAAATATTATTAGCACTCTTGGTACTCTGCCTGTATCTTGTGATAAGTTCTTGGAGGGGGAAATAAGATGGTCTGACATTCAGGCAATAGCAGAAATGTGTTTTCTAAAAAGAAATCCAGGAAGGAACTTTTCACAAGGGCATGTAGCAACAGGACAAGGGGTAATGGCTTTAAACTGGAAGAGGGTAGACAGGTTAGACATGAGGAATAAATTCTTCACTGTGATGGTGGTGAGACACTGGAACAGGTCACACAGAGAAGCTGCGGATGACCCATCCCCATGTGAATTGTTCAAGGCCAGGTTGGGTGGGACTTTGAATAACCTGGTCTAGTGGAAGGTGTCCCTGCTCATGGCAGTAGAGTTGGAACTAGATGGTCTTTAAGATCCCTTTCAGCCCAAACCATTTTATGATTCTGTGGTTTTATATTGATATAAAACCTAGCAGAGTAAGAAATTAGTTGATTTTTTTTTAATGAAAAAGAAGGGAGAAACCCCAGGGGAAATTATCACTACTGACCCTGGTTACAGAGCCAGATACACATCACCCACGCTTAAGTCTGCCCAGGGAAGTTTCTATGTGGTTGTTAACAAAGCAAGAAAATGTTATTAAAATAATCAAAATACATGTAAAAGATGGGAAGGAGGGTTTATTTCTACTGAGTGTCAGCAACCAGTGGAAGATAGAAATGAGATCATTAAACATCTTAATAGTAAGTTTTCAAATATATTTCAAAATTCAGTTCAAAGTACACATCAATTTGACATTATTGCAGCAGGTTTCATTATGCTGCTTCTCTGCAGTCGAAGCTTTTGGTGAGGAGAACAGAAGGAAATGTAAGAAACTCATGAAAATTAGTGAGAATATAATCACACAACAGTGGCTGTGTCTTCATTAGCAAGCGATTTGGCATGGGTGAAGTGGATAATTATATAGAAACAGGTGGCACTGAGGCCCTAACACCTTCATGTTATGTAGCTCAGGGGATTTAAGTGGAACTGGATTTTGGCTTGTCTCCTGGATCATAATTCCCCACAGCATGTGATTCAAAGCTGCCCAAAGATGTGGATTTTGGTGTGGACCCTTTTGCCTGGTTTAGGGCTTGCAGCACATGGAAGGGTGCATATTTAGATTTCCCCAGGAGGAATCTGAGCAAGGTGTACCAGAAACACTCTGGGGACAAATCAGTGTTTGGTAAGTGTAGATTCTCAGAGAAACTGCTTCAACACTGTGTGAACATCTCAAACTAAAGTGCAAGTATAGGCACAGCAACATGTGCTAATATGAGCCCAATCTTGCCTCGCTACAGCGTGCTAAGCCTGCAGTGCAGCAATGCGATGGGCTATTCAGAAACTCAAAGAAACTGGCCTGTGCCTGTCTCTCTGCTGAAGACAGAGATTCCTGTACGCCTCTAAGAACTTCACATCCATATTCCCTTGGCCCCACATGTGGTCACCATTTCGTTGGTGATTTGGCACTGAGGTGAGATTGCACAAGCAAGGCAGTAGCTAGGTGAGAGGGAAGAGGAAAGGGTAGAGAAATGAGAGGGTGCAAGCATCATTCCCAGGGAACAAGGAAGTCCAGCTGATAAACATGTCTAATGCTGATTTTACAGGTCACTTTCTAGCCTCAGCAATCTTCTCAAGGGACTGCAGACCCTGAGAAGACTCTGTTCCCATCATCAGGAAGGAAAGGAGTAAAGTGTACTGAAGATACTGAAGATGACTCGAGTTCCCCAGGATTTCCATTAGATCTGTGTGCTTCCCCTTGCTATTTCAGTCTGAAAAGGTCCCATTGCTGCTGCCACTGCCACGTGGAAGTGCTTCCAGATACTGTTTCACTTTCTGGGTCTTCAAAGAAGCAGGCAGCTGAGAGACAACAGCTGACGGGAAGTGAGAAGAAAAGTCGCTTTGCTGAAGCCCTTTCAGGAACGTTTCAGACAGGTGGCTTCTATGACTGTGGGAAATTACTTTCTGAGGCAGCAAGACTTGCTTATCTCTTTCAGGATAACATTTTGTCTCCAAATAATTGCTTCCATCTCTCAAAAAAATTCAGAAAAATTTCTGCAAAAGAGGTATGGACAATGGCCCTGAGCAGAGATGTAAACTGTCAGGAACCTTTTATTTTTTTGTTGGAAGGACACCTGACTTCTGGAGGTTTTTTCCAGCTTGTAGCAAGATAAATCAATGCTCAAAAGAACTACATAAACCAGAATGCTTGCTTTGTGAGGAAATATTATGATTTTTTAAAAATAGTAAAAAATAATTTTGTTAGTTGAAACATTTCTCTTACTACATATATTTACTGCTATAACTGTAACTATTATTATTTTTTTTAAAATAACCATACAGAATCCAACATGTGCTAAAATTCCACTGTGTCAAAGAGCAGAAGATGGTCAGAGGTGTACAAAAAGAGAGTGAGGTGATACACCTTTGCATGACAGGCAATGATGCCAGTGGCCAGGTACCATGACTCTACAAGCAATGTAAACCAGCTGAAACCAGTAGCACTGCCAAAAGAGGTCGTCTTGCCCTGTCTTTTTCTCTGGCTGCTTATTCTGGCTTCTGCAACCCCTGTGCCCCCTCCTTTCACCAGCTCCCTTTGCCTGGCACAAGTGTTGATGCAGAAAACAGCTAACCGAGCAAAATACAGTGATTTTTACCCATGTCAGCTTCCTGACTCTTCGCTGTGCTGTCACACACCTGTTTCTGCTGGCACAGCTCGGGGGACCAGAAAAGGACAAAAAGGAGTGATCTGTATGGGTGTGATGTGCCTTTTTTAGTGGTGGTGTTCTCTGTATCAAGCATTCAAGCTGATGGTGAAATGAATGACACAGAAAGTGCTGTAATATTTTTTGTTGTAATATTTTTTATAGACAGAAAATGGAAGTTTGAGGGTGGATAATAAATTTGCTTGTAGGGTCCTTTAAAGGAGCTACACCCTGTGGAACACAGTGGACAGGAGGAAAAATCATGAGTATTTATTAAAAAAATGTAGGAAGCTGATGATAATCCCTTGTACCATGGTTTGACTAAAGGCGGGAGTCTTCATTAAAAAGGATGAGACATATTGGCCATGCATGGCCAAAAAAATGAAACTAAATTAATTCAGGTGATAGAGAAAGAGGAATAAATGGGGGGATGGACCAAGAGGAGCGATACAGTTCAAACAACAGTTTTGGAAGCAAACCTTCGCTTATGCTTAAAGTGGAGCACTGGATCTCACCTTCCCTCAAACCTGAAAGCGCTCCTCTTTTTCCCAGTACAGAGTAAAGCCAGGCTAAAGTAATCCACAGACATGCTACAATGGAGTGATGCAGGTAGACTTTGTGACTATTATAATCATTGCTAGTTGAAGGAGATGTAGAAGTGTGTCAGAATCTTTAGGCTTTAAGAAAGTGGTCTCCAGTAATCCTTGTTCACAGTGTTTGGCACCAGGACCACAATGCAAGCAGCTGTTCCTAACCTATAGGGCGTGAGATTTGGGTAAAAATAATCAGACTGCCTATTTGGCTCAGTACCTGTATTTTTATCTAGATGTATGTACCTAATTATTTTTCTTTCTCTCTGAGCTCCCCATGCCTTGAACGTTGGGACACTCACTGCTTCAGCAGGAGATGTTTACAGCCACTGCAGAAAGAGAAGGTTTTCCTGAAAGAAGCACAAACTTCGCTGACATACACGGAAATAATTCCATTGCTGATAGAGAGCAGAAGAGGCTAATTATACTGCAATATACACCTCTTGGTACCTCAATGGCTTAGTCATTCACACCCAAGAAACCAGTAAGAAGCCACTTGCACTTAACACTAATCACTCCTGAAACAAAGACATCCCATTGCCATTCTCTGATGTGCAAAGGCAGGTACACCCTAAACATTTTGCAAGTTGCAACACTGAGGTTTGGTATGTATTAAAGAGCATTGTTCAGAGAAAATGCTCTTGCATTACTAATTGAGTATCTGAGGCACAGATGGGAGAATTAGATACCTTGGAGTCAGCCGGGAGCAGAATCCAGTTGTTCTGGATTCTGATCCTCTGCCTTATCTGGCAGATCACATTTCTTCTTAAGAGTTGAATCTGATATTCAATGCGCATTTAGCCATGGCTTGGGGTACAATTAATTAGTGTAAATTAAAACCAGTTAGATATCTCCATTATATGCAATAGTGAGCTTATAATTCATAGGAGGTTAACTGAAACACTAAATGTGTGGACCATATCACTTAAGACTATTCATTTGACCTCACTGGAAGCATTAGCACTGTAAATTGTGTAAAATATTCCTAGGTTCCTTTGTTTTATTCTTTTATAATGACAGCTTCCCTATTAAAGACTGGGGTTTTTTGCCTCAGAATTTTTTTTTCCACTGTGAATCCTCTTTTCAACTCCTCTGCGTGAAGCTCTGTGAGCAAGAATCATGCATGAGGAGAAAAGAACACAGGGGCTTTAGGTTAACATCACTGTTTAGGCACGGGCCAATGATCAAACACCAGCTTGTGTGTCAGGGAGAGTGCTATATAGTTTATAAATCCAATGCCTTGTCCAAAAGACCCCAACTAAATTTTAATCAAAATACTTGCAGACAGAAAAACAAAATATCTGTAAAATTCCATCCTGCAGAGAGTGTTGTACAGGGAGTGGCTACTGCAGAGGTTTGGTCTGCAACTCATTGGAGCCCATTGACTCGAGGGTGATTTTCAAAGGGGCATAGAGAGCTTTTGTCCGCATGGCGCTCATCCAAGTTAAGAAGAGTCTGGATGACTGGAGGGGCGTTATTCTGGAAATGCCTTGGGTTATTTATCCAGTCCCTGAAATAACATTGCCACTGTATTGTCGTGTAAATATTCTTTCTATTCACAAGGAGAGTTTTTTACCCATTGTTATCTTCTCTCTTGCTTAAACACCAGTATTTCTCATAGGAAACTGCAGGAAATATTCAAGTACTGTGATTATGAGGTAAAACATATTCTTAGACCAGCATGTGTTTGTCCTGTTTGGCTTGAACAACCTTGTTGCAGTACATTTTATGAAAACACTAATTTTGTATCTTTGTTTATCTTTAGCATAATTGTCTCTGTTCCAGCATTCCCATGTGCTTTGCTGTTGCTGCCACCACCGCTGCTTTTTCTCCTTGCTGAAGATGCAGTTCAGACAGCAGGGTGCTGCACTGCAGAGGCACGTCCATGGCAGAAGAGGGTACACTGTAGTTTCCATTGGGAAAAACTCCTGTTACACTTATAATGGAGCACAGCTTGCTAAAAGACAAAGAGATCAACTGCTGGAGGTGAGAAACAGGCTGCTAATTTGCTCCTGAGACTGTCAATGCAATCTCCACTACCAGCAGCCAGAGTAACTCTGGCGTAGGAACAACTTAGGAGAAAACGTTCTGGAAAATTGTGGCATCAAAATCGTAGCTATTTCCAAAGAATTTTATTCCTGAAGACTTGAAATTAAAATAAAAGCCTGTATGTGCTAATGCATCTGTGTTTGTCTACCCAAAACAGTCTTGGTTGCTCTGGCTCCACAAGAACCAAAAGCCTTCAATTTTGTCACCACTGATAAGAGAAACCTTTGGGGTTAACAGTGGAACAGTGGGTCAGTGGTTGGTGGGGCCTAGTTTGCTTCAAAGCTGAAAACTACAATACTTTGTTTTCATGCAGATCATGCTGCAAGATAGCTAGGTACTTAGTAATGTGGGGAGCCACTTACAAGCATAGGTTTTCTTAGCACTGAAAGCAAAGACTGAGGTTTCACATCCAAATATGAAACCAGGTAAAGTTTTTTGAGTCCTGAGAGGAGATGTCAGCAGCTCCCATTGCCATGGTGTGTGTTTAACCTCAAAAGCACAGTTGCTCTGCTATGTACCATGCTGTCCCAAGTTTATCTTCCCCTTCCAGAGTGTGCAATGGCTGCCCTTCTGATTGGCAAATGCTGCTCAGGCAACACAGGTGTGCCTCTGAGAAACATTTCTTCGTCTGTGTCCCTTTGACATCACTGCCTCCTTCCACACTGAGCTCCTTGGTGATACCTGCCAAGTCTCAGCTTGTCTGTCCTGCTGAGGTTTGTCATGCTTACAGAGGGGCTGGACAAAGACCCAAGTCGCAGCACATGGGTGACACATGGTTGGGCCCATGCTCTCATCCTCTCCTGTGGGAAACTGTTCTTTTCTTCCCCACATAAGTCTAAACAACATCTCCACAACAGAAAAGTCTGGAGCAGGAATAGGTTTCAGTAAGGAGGATATTTCTCAGGAATCCTGCCTGGAGTTTCTCCCATATTGTCTCAGAGGAGAAAATCTCAAATCCTTCCCTTACCCTAGACCAACTCCTTGGGATTCAGGCAAGTGAGCTGGATTTTGTGCATGGGCTATGCTACTGTGGCTTCACTTACTCAGCTGGGCCTTCTCTGATGCAGAGCAAAGCTGTACTTTGAAGATGTACTACCCTGGCATCCCAGGGGAAAGGCTTTCCAAAAGTCTGTGCATATCACATTTTGGGCTGACTGCTACCAGAAATCATTCTTCCCATTTCTGCAGTTGGAATGACAACTTGTTGCATTAGGCTCTCACCCTGAAGATAGATCTGGGTGTTGGCTTTAAAAAATGTTCAAAGTGCTTTACAACAGGAATTCTTGTGCCTTTTAGTAGGTCAGTGGCTCTCTGTAGCACGTACTGCATGTACAGCCACAATGGCACGGATCCTCCCTCTCCCCCTAAAAAAGTAACATAAAATACTTTGGGCTTGAGCCTTCTATTAAATAAATAAAAATAAGTTAATGTGCTTTGATTGCCTGTAGAATACAATGGCAAAATAACCATGGTTCCTATTCATAAGGCACTTGGAATATAATTTGGGCAATTTCTCGTGTTGGGAAAATCTCTCTCTTTTAAGAATTATAGTTCCCCAGCATTGTAAGACTAACATTTGCATAATGGTGAGAGAAGAAAAAGGTGCTTTTAAAATACCAAGTTAACTTCGCATTGAGCATGAACTATTGTCACTATAACTTTTAGCATTTTGACACTTTATTTAATATTTTCCTAAGTTGTGATTGCTGTTCCAGTGCAACAACCAACAGAGGAATTTTGAACACAATTCTGTCAAAGGCTGTGTATTTAGCTATTGTCTGCAAATGTTGTGCTACCCCTGCAAAAACCCCACGGATGTCCATATGTCTGACTTTCTGAAGTGCTAATGTGATTTGAATTGATATATTTTATTGTCCCCTAACTTCACCTGTAATTGTTTTGGAGCAGTTCCTTGTTGGATGAAGTAGCCCACTCGGCATATGAGGCCAGGACCTCACACACAGGAAGATCACACAGGCTAAGTCATAGACAACTACTCAGCAGACAGAGATCATTGCCTCCTACCTCTGTAACCCAAGTCCTGCTGACACTGGCCTGAGGTGTACTGTCACTGCAAGAGTCAGGATTATTGCAACAGTTCCTTGACAACATCCATGTCATGATATATCGAAACAGCACAGCTTAAATAATACCACACAACATCAGCAGTATGGCACAAGGAAAAAATACTGTGCAGTCTGACAAATCAAGTTGCATCAAGCCGATTTCTGTAGTGCTCAGTATTAGATCATTCAGTTTTGTTTGAGGCTTCTCCAGGGCTCTTCCTATCTGAAAGGGAAAGCTTTGCAGTGAGGACACTTGTTGATCTTGCATCAGAATCTTCAAAGGTTTATATGTATTTTCACTATCTATTGAAAAAGTAATAGCAAAATGCAGAAGAATATTTCACAGAATATAAAAATATACAAAAAGCCTTTCTGTATAATTGATGGCTTATTTAGAAACCTCTATAGTATCCTTCCTATGATGAAGCAAGATTTACTCTTTGTCAAGTTTGCCACACTTCAGATCAAACCAGGCAAAAAAATACTCAGTCAAAATATAAGAGGAAGATCACAAAACATTCTCAAATCCACTAATGTGATCCACTTTTTATCTTTTGGCATGTGTTTCTTCCACACTTTCTATGATAAATTTATATCAAGCCTTTAAACCCCGATTAAAGAATCCCAAGTTAGATAATTAGAGGTCTTTTCCATCAATGGTACTGATGGATAATAAATTGAATACTGATCTACCACAACAAAGAGGCTATATTCAGCCTCAATCCAAGAATGGCCATATCACTAACAATGACAGGATATAAATATATTAAATCCAGCATTATCATCAACATTTGAGATTAAATTGGTCTTTTTGGAAAAAAAATAATGTTATTTTAGGTACTCTGGACACTGGAAAATAACGTTTAAAAACAGCTGTAAAATTTCGCACACTTTTTCCTCAAACCACCCAACCCTTCAAATCATCAGGTGCATAGGACCAATTGTTGTCACTTGGAATAAATTTTGCATTAAAGCAGGAGAGGATTCCTCCTGCCCATCTGTTAATCTGTAGTACACAGGATATTAGACAAATGATCACTACTGCCCCTTCTAGACTTTAAATCCATCAATCTATCTTCAAAATATCATCTTCAAAACTGCATATGCTTTCATCCTTGACTATGTAGTTGCTAAAAGATATTTTTCAATTCCTGACATTTTGAGAGTCTTGTAAAACTATGTTTTCAAAACAACATTAATATATATGTTTTCCATTTAGCCTCCATTTTCAGTCTCCTAGGAGTCACTAAAGCCAGACTTTTCTTCTTGCTTTACATATGGTTGGCAGCAAATGAAGCAGCTTTCATTTTGATGAAAAATCTCTGTATATAACCTGTCAGCCTGAGGAAGATACACATCCTGTTTAATAACAATTTCCTCCAAGCAATCCAGGAAAAATCCATTCAGAATCTGCACATGACCAAAAGAAATGACTAAGGGAATGATTTGATAATATTATACTGTAATGAGAATGTGAAAAGCAACAAACGCAGTATGTGTGTAAGCTTAGAAGGCTTGTAGCCTTTGATTCTCTACACTGTATATCCCTGGGCCTGCAGTGGAGAAGAATCCCTCTCCACAGTTGGAGGGAATGCATGTAAGGAAGGATGTAAATGTATTCAGAGCCACAGGTCCAGAATTTATCCTCTGCCCACCTAGGCTGAAAGGTCAACCCAGAAGGAAGATCTGATTGATCCTGGTGAATAATCTTTTTGAAACACAGCAAAGTTTCATGCAGCAACTGGCAAACAGATAGGAAAAGGTAGAAAAACAGAGCCCATACCTGCTATAAACTTTCACACAACAGTGAAGTCAAGGGAGGTGAGGTTGGCCCAGGAAGAATAAAGCAGTACTGAGTTTACCCCTTATTTTTAAAAATGCATTTTTAACTTCCATCTAGGAAGACATCCATTAATAATTTATCAAAATTGAGTGGGGTTGGTTGTCTGCAGGGAATGGGGAAGTTCACTTTGCTTTTGTACTTATGTTTTCTCATATCCAGAGTTACGTATTGAGTTTTCTGCCAATTCAGCAAAGATGTGGTGAGTTGCTGATTCTGTTCCATCTTCGTTCTCATCTGTAACATGTGTGTGAGTCATCAGACAGACCTTGGAGGCCTATTGGACTGATTTTATAAACATTCAGAGTGCAGGGAAAGCATATGATGACTAAACTATTTTTCTGGAGGTAATCATTGTTTGGGAATATATTTTTCTGTTGCTGTAGGGATAGAGTTAGACAGGACATTAGAAATAATCCTTCTGGTATGCACTTGATGGAGATGGCAGGTTTGTAGTGGAGAAGAAGAGGTCTTTGTTAAATGCAAAGGGACACACCACCATATGACTCTTGTGTTCTGGGTTACCTT
Source organism: Apus apus (assembly GCF_020740795.1). Classification (NCBI taxonomy): domain Eukaryota; kingdom Metazoa; phylum Chordata; class Aves; order Apodiformes; family Apodidae; genus Apus; species Apus apus. The sequence goes on from NC_067282.1 coordinate 160,985,467, forward strand.
CCAGAAACAAGGGAACAGCTGCAAGAAAAGGTTGGTATCAGTGATCTGATAAATTATGGAAGAGAATCCTGATTTTTGTTCAGAAACTTTATCATAGAATACTAAAAGCAGCTGAAATAAGGGTTGTACCCAATAAGAACATATTTTTTTGCATCCATTAAGGTTACAGGATATAATACATATTTTTAATTAGCAGGTGAAAGATTCCTTTTTTTTCTCTGTTCTCTGAAAGTTTCTCAGCCATTTGAAATATTTCTTCAGTTCCCTTTTTCTGCAACTAACTCTGTATGTATTGCTCAAAAACACTCAGTAGGACAAGTACCACATTAATAGAAGACAAGCACTTTGCAGGGAACAGCTTTCCAGTGCTCTTTGCTGTCTGTGGCCATTTCTCAAATTCACTAATTCATGACCCACTTATCAAAAAACTTAGTCAGAAACGGAAGGCTATGAAACAGTACATTTAGATTCATCTATATGTAGCAAGGTAGCCCTTGGGATTCTGATTCATGACTGAGTTCCTATGCGCAATGGTACTGCAAATAATAAATAATCATTGGCCTGTCTCAGTCTGCCAAGGGAATCTTATTTTTATTTAGGCAGAGGACGTTTTGCAATTAAAAACAATTATTCTAGGATGAGGAAAGTGCTTCTCCCTTGAGACCAGTAAGGCTATAGCTAATGTATGCTTCTCTTGAGAGATTCCTTCTCGCTGCCTACTGCTGAGCATACTTAGGTGGAAGTGAAGAGAGAAAGAGGGACAGGAGCCTGGTGTGCAACTAAGCCCTAAATATCTCCTAAGGAATTGATTTTATGTGTCACTGTTACAGCAGTTCTGCAGTCAATTTGGTTCTTTCTGTAACATTTGAGTAGAGTTGTGTGGAGAAAGGTAAAGCCATTCCACAAAGGAATTCAGCTCTTTGACATTTGGTTCTGATCTGCCATCAATGAGAACCACAAGTGCTGAAATTGTCTCTGAAGGCAAGAGGAGCTCTAAACCAAGGGCATACTGATGGATGTCAAGAGCCTTTTGCTGCTAAGAAGCTGGAAGGAGTTGGAATAGATGAATTTGACAGGAAATCATATGCATGTTTTTGACAGAAACCTATGGGTTTTGAAACACACCCCATGTCTGTTCCAAACCCTGGCAAAACTGAAGGGCTTCTGCAGAACAATTCAGCTTACGGAGGCTGCTAATTCTGACAAAGTGGGGCATCTTTTGGATCAGCAGAAATTATGAGTTATTTGAAATAAGTTTTTGAGTTTAATTTTTTACAGCTATGTAATCAAGTTACTTTGCTTTTAGGTCATTGTGCAACAAAAATTTGATTCTTTCTTTGAATAATCTGGTAAAATAGAAGAAACCACTGGGCTAAATTTTTTGGTCACTGACTTTTTATCAGATACGGGTCTACTTGTATTTCCCTTCCCACCCCTCTCCCTGCACCCACAGGCTGTATACCATTATGTCATGTCGTGTTGGGTTACCTCTTACTTTAGCAACACATGCCATGATGTGGCACCCCATAATTCACAGAGACAGGAACAAAGTACTCTAAACAGTAGAGTCATTGTGCTGCTGTAGTATCTGGGACATCTGCAGGGTGCTGGATGATGGCACAGATTTTCAGCTTTCTGAATAAAAGCTGGATAGCTCAGCAGATACGCAATGCTTAATGGGCTAAAATGCAAGGGTAATGAGTACCATAAAGAACCTAGTGCCTAGAGTCTCAGCAGCCCATGAAGCAGAAAGCAATCAGCTCAGCCTTCTTCAGTGAGTGCCACTGAAGCTTCTACATGTGGCTTCAAGGTGACTGAATGGATTCAAAAAAGTGAAAGAGAAAAGTAGATCAGAAATACACATAATATCCTGGTTTTTAGAAGAGTCAGTATTTGGAAATGCTTTGATGAACAGCACGTAGATGACTGAGCTGTTTGTGCTTCCAGGGGGGTTGGCATATGAAACGTGCTCATTCTGTAGATTCATACTGGTGATTTTTCATTCTCTTTGTTGTGGTCAGGCTTCCAAAGCGGATATGATGCCCCCTGTGTTGTCAGGAGTAATAGTCCTAAACCAACATCTGCTGCACAACTCTTGAAACCTGAGATTTAGATAGCTTGCTGCAAATTAATAAAGGGACACTCACTGCAATAGAAAGACAAACTAAGAATTTAGAGTAGTTTTTCATAGTCAGTGGTCCTCACCAGCATAACCCCACTAAAGACTGTTATCTTGTAGGTGAGTATGGTGTTGCTAGGACTCACCTTCATGCAGTATGTGGAAAGCAGAGGTTTTCCTTCAGATATGAGTTCAGTGTAGGCAGTCTAATTTGCCCCAGGAAGAACAACAGCAGATCCTTTGTGAGGAAGGAAGTATTGCTTGTTTATTTGTTTCAGTCATGGTAGGCTCCTTCCCTCTTGTATAAAAAAGCAACAGATTTGCATTCAACCATCATGGCCACAATTTCTCCTCAGCCATCCACACTGCAAAGAGCAAAGGGTCAGAAAAGAAGGAGTGGGGCACTCCTGAGGTTTCAGAAAAGTGAACAAAAGCAATTAAAAATGAAACAGAAAAGAAAATGGTAGTAGTAGGGGTTACTGCACTGGCCTACACTTGACGGGTAGGACACTGCTTACCAAACAGTGACTGAGTGAAAACACAGGCTCTGGGTTAAGATCCTAATGCTGATACAGACCTTTAGGTTCATTTGCCTCACTTCCTCACCTGAAAAATGCAAATAATTATAAAATTTCTGATTCTTTATCATATAGTTCTGAGGCTTTCCAGGAGGGCAAAATTTTGCTCCGTCATTCCTATGCCAGGACAAACTGACCTCACTAAGGTTCCACACTGAACCACAGAGCAGACTATTGCTGCTTTGTGCTAACAATAATAGCTGTGTTAATGTTAAGTAGCATCACAAAAGACACTGGGAGTTGATTCTGCTTCCACTCCTCTTTCCACTGTTCTGCCTCAAGCACAGAGAGAACGTTAGCCTCTTTCATCAGGTAGGTATGTAAAATCAGTAAACCAAAAAATCCATCAGGTTAATATTTATTTTTTGTTTAATCAGGAAGAGGTTACATTCCATTCTCTAACTGTAGGTTTGTAACCAGCTGTGTAGAGAAGTGGCCAGGTTGGGTGCAAAATAAAAACAACCCCAGGTTGGGTGTGTCATTGTGTATCAGTTTGGGATTGGTTTCAGAGAGTTGGGTGCCATATATTCATTGCAATGGACGGCTGCTTCTCTGACACAGAGACTGAAATCCTTTAAAGGAGAAATTAAACACCCACACCTCTAGCATGCGTATTTAATTTAATTACTTGGATGTAATTTGACTCAAAACTCCTAAGTTCAAAGAAACAACGTACCACAACCAAACAAAATATTTCATATTTTGGGGTGTTTGATTCTTTTGACAAGCAGTCAACATTTTCTGCATTAGTCAGCCACTCTGTAGAATTTATCACTTAGTGGAAAATTCATTTTTTCTGGTAAAAATTATTCCCAGCCAGACACTTCAGTAAATCCATAACATGGCAGTGCACGTATTCTCTGCAAGTGCATTTTTCTTCCTTATAAACTGTTAAGATCAGCAATAGGCTGCTGCCTGGAATAATGGCCATACAGTGTCCTGAATACTGTAAACTCTTAAAATGCTTCAGAACTTAAAAAAACAACAGAAAAATGTGGACAAATATTACTACTTTTCTAGTGCAAGGTGCTAGGTACATCAACAGATAAACAAAAATTAAAAGAAAACAATTTTAAATGTCTTGAAAATCCGATTAAAAAGAAGAAAGTTAAATATTTCAAACTAATGCATTTAAAGTCCTGTTGTTACCAAGGACTTGAAAATCAGCAGAGTTTCAAAACTTGATTCTTTAACATGAATATGTACCTTTTCATAAGAGTGTTCTTTGATGAGCTATGAAAGGGAACAATAATGGAAGATAAACTGAAGTTCCTTCTTTAAGAACCAAAATTAAAAGAAGCAAAAGAAAAAAATAAAATAATATGCCAACTTCAAAAGAATTTCAAAGCATGAAATTCCTTAAGCTTGAAACATAATTAAATGACTTATATTTAAGGATACAGAGCAGAGCTTTGAAATCTTCAGAGAACAGAAAAAAATTAGTTGTCATTTTTTGTGACTAATGAAAATATGTCCAAAAAGGGTTTCTAATTGTGATAGTCCAGATGTTTGGGATGCATCAACATGTCACACCCAGAAATCTTTTAAACTTTCAGTTACTTTTTGCCTGTGGATTTACATGAAATAAAACATTGTTTAAGGCCATTGTTAAGGTGTTTGGCTCTGAAGTCTGTTTAGAAATAAGGACAAAAAATCTCTTCCCCTCCCCAAAAAGGGAGGAGGTATCCATGATGCATAACCCTTGTGCTTCACCCAAAATCTGTCTGCACTCTGGATTTTGTTAGTTGTGAAGGTTCCCATGAGTTGTGCGTTTGTTGGTATTTATTTGTATTGACCTTGTAATTTCACTATAAACAGAAATTAACTGGGTCCAGGTGACTCAGGAGTCATATAGGCAATGTCACATAGTGCTTGAATTCCACGTAAACTCACTTTCACTCTCCCTCTTCAAGTGGAGAAGGTACTAAAATGGCTGGCTTAGACTAGTGTCTAACTTCTATTTGTGTAATGTTGAATAAGGCCAATCCCCTATGTGCTATGATTTTACAAGAATCAAGCACATGTTATTGCTCAATCTGCAGCTCTGGCCAGATCTTCATTCTTCATGGTTCCTTAAAAATGCACAGGTCAAAAGCTCTTCCTTGGTCTGTGGTTTTCTGTATGTTTTTATTTCCTGTTATTTGCTGAAATTAGCAAAAAATTACTGATAACAGAAAATCAAATCCTGGTGGTCCAGCTTTTATTGCATGAGGCTAGGGGTGAGTTACCAGTCCTCTTTTAGAAGTCCTGACAAATGTTAAAATAAGTATGTTTTTATAGGCCTACTTGTGGCAAGGCATGAGTATAAAAGGAGCTGAAATCTTGCTTATAAGAACAATCCTCTTCTCAGGGATGCTGAGTAAAGACAGAATATTTTGGGAGGGTTACTGTAGGTTGCAGTCATTTTGTACCGATATTTGTGCTCAGTTCTTTGTAGAGCACCTTGGGTGCATGCATTTAGCTAACGCTGTTTCTTTAAAAATAAGGGTAAGCTTGAAAGGGGAACTCTCTAGCTTAGTGTGTTTGCTGAACAAACACTGAAAGGCAGCAGGGAGGCAAATCATTGTTGCATGCTGAAGGGAAGCGTGGCATTACTTATGAATGACTGCATGCATGGCTGCCTGACTCAATGAATGAATCACCCAGAATAAGACTGGGCAGCTCGAATGAGCACAGAAACTGCTCTGATTTTCATTTACAGAGCTTAATCATAAATATTGTATATTCTACAAGGCAAGAAAGGAAGCACAGTCAGATCTGGTTAATGTGTTTTATTTCCAGGGCTGGGGACATTGGATGGTTGCAGTGCTCACCCTTCTGAGATCACCTGTGGGCATTTTGGTTCCAGCAGCGTAAACATTTCAAGCCAGGCTCGGGTTCACTGACCTGACGGGTTGCATCACATACACATTCATTAAAAATAACAGTGCTATCAGGGAAAAATTATACTATGAACTCTCTCTTATTCTACAGACTTTTAAAACCCAGGGATCTTTTCTGATAACTTACATATTTCCATGCTGGCTTCCATTATTAAATAAAATTAGGCAAAGCCTAACAGGCCAGTATTTTTAAGTATTTATAGCATGGCAAGTGTCTCATATCAGACTATTTAAAATGCCCAACTAAAAGACACTGTGATTCTTTGGGCTTTGAGTCTAGATTTAGACAGATTTAGATATAATACAGCTGTATTTTGTGAATATGTAGCATACAAAATATATCCTGAAATTAAATGATAGAAGGGATTAGAACATATAAATTGCAGAAAAGACATAATGCAGACCATGGCAAACAAACCTAGAGTAAAATTTTAAGGCTATACAAAAAGTTACATTTACAGAAACAACCCAGGTAACATGCAGTATTTTTTTTTAATTTTTTTCCCCCAAAAAAGTGTTTAAGATGGAAGTAGGCTGCTCCAAGTGAAATGAACAGAGGCTTAAGATGGGGTGAGAAAAATGTATAGATAGCAAGTAAAGCAGGGAGTTAGGATTTGTATCTTATTGTGCAAATACTTAACCTGCTCTGAATAAACTGCCATGGAAGAGCTTTGAAGTAGGATCTGCAGTAGCTCACGTGCAGCTGTACATATCAAGCCCAGGGACATTTAAATCCATGTGGACAAAGTTTTGCAGGAGATCACTGCTGAGACTATGAGCAGTGTTGTTATCCACCAGTGATGCTCAAATGGACACCAACTTGGTCACAGCCTTGCAGACACTTGCAGAAATTTCTCTAGTGCTGCATGTCCCAGGCAGGTTAGGTGGAGCATTTATGACAAAAAAGTCCCTCTCCTTTAGTGTCAACTCTGCTTTAACTGACCCTGGCTACCATCAGCAGAGTTGCTTTCTGTTGACCAGTTAGGGCCTGTACTCCAGAGGTAAGATACACCATTTTCTGCATGATCCTGGTCACACATGGGACAGAGAGGCCAGTAGCTAAAAACACAGATGCTTACCACATTATTTGCTATGACTACAGCTATGACCACAGCTCCTCACTACTCCCCTGGGCACACAGCTGTTAGCATCTGGCATGGATTTTTAGTATCTCATTGGTAATGCAGACTGGTATTTCCCAGAACACAACACCTAACATTTGCTTCTTGTAATCAGACGGGACTGCTTTTGCAGAATATGGGGGCTGCAAGCCACATGTTCCTTATGTCAGAGACCCAAAGGACAGGGAAGCACTCACAGATGGCAGATGACAGTGGCTTCCCAACATGCCTTCGCGGATGCATTAATTGAGCACACTCGGGCTCAGTGGCTCTTGCTAATTAGTTTCTCCTGCAGATGGGGGCCACGGTACCAACAGCACCAGTACAGTGTCACTGCCAGTCACGCAGTGCAGCCCCACCACAGGGGTCACAGTGCAACAATTCAACAATTAGATGCAGTTTACAAGCTGTAGAGATCCCTGTTACTTCTGGGTGTTCTCTGCTGTTTTCTTAGCTCTATTTCTAGAAATTTCTCTCTATTGCAGTCCTTCTTATTGTAGCTGAGTGTCATATAAGGTCTTACTCTGCCTTTCTCCAGGCATGAGGAAAAAGGCCTGCACAGGATTTCCGAATCTCTTCTAGCTCATGACGACAAAACTACCATAAATGATCTGCAGAAATGTGAGCATAAAAAGTAGTGTCTTAGCCAGATGCAAGATCTAGTGTAGGCCCATGAAGATACCCTTGTAAAAGGGCACACCAACCATGAACCATTCCTCCTTGCAAACATGCAGGCATGGCTAACAGCTTGATGGTTGGCTGCCCTTGCAAAACCTCCTGTTGGGGTAAGGTCTGACCTGCCAGGAGCTCCTGCTTCACATTAGTTCACTGCCTGGGCTTCCCCACACAGCAGCTGCTTCTGCTCACACACAGCTTTTTGGACTCCACTGAACCGTGTCTCCTCTGATTGCGAGATATATTTCCTCCTCCTGTTTGCTTGGCACCGTGGCACCTGCCAGTGGGGTGCAGCTCAAGGTGACAGTGCCCTACCAGCTTGTTGAGCTGGGAGGATGGAGGAAGAGAGCTGAGGAAGGGAACCAAGATTAAGTACTCTGATTTCTGATTAAGCATCAGAAAGGGTTGTTATGAGAAGTTAACCTGCTGTGTTACCCAGATTTAAAGTTACTCTCATTCACCTGTTCTACCCTGGGGTTAAAAGCCTGTACAAAATGCAAGTAAGAGATCCGGGTCTAAAACCTGTACACTTCCAGGTTTCTGCTTGCCTGTTAGGATCTAGGATTTAGGCTTGATCTCTTTCAAAAGCTGGGAGAGCACTACGAAATGCAGGTCTGCACCAGGAGGAGACCACCCCTTCTTCCCACTCAAAAAAAATGCAGGAATGCAAATGGCAGCTTCTGCACAGATGTTCCCAATCCTAAGTGTGGAGATGTTTCTGGCTTTGGCTATTTTACAAACTGAGTTTTCAGGTCAAGTCTTGTACATATTTTGAATGTATATTCTTGCATTTGCTGACTTTCCCCAAGCTTTCCCTGGTAGATCATATAGTGCAATACTTAATGCCTAAAAATAATAACATAAGAATTGGGTTTTATACTTTCTTTTTTGTCTCATTCCCTCAATTCAATTTCTTGGATTTTTGTAATTGTGATTGTGCCTAAGCAAAGAGTCCTTTCAGTGAGGAAGTCAGTTATTTTAAAAAATATTCACTTCTAAACAGCTGAGGGAGATGAGTCATATAGCAGGAAAAAGTTAAGAATCACAAACACTGACTCCAGTAATATATTGCTTCTATTAGTAGCAATTTCTTTATGACCTTAAGACTTCCGTAGCAGCATAAATATTTTAAATGGTTGAAGCAATTCGAATAATCTTAGTTAGCTCAGGCATTAAAAATGCAGCAGTGAAGGAAGGAGAGCTTGCTGACAGCATGCAGGCTTAAAATTATAGTGGCAGTCATGACCATGTCACTGAGTGGTCATAACTTTCCAGGTGGATTTACAGCAAGCAGTCGCTTGGTAGCCAAAACACAAAGAACCAGAGCTGGGACTGCCAGAATCAAAATCATAAGCCATAGTTTGAACTGTATTGCTATAAATACTTGGAGTGAATCTTGCCTCTGTGAGCTAAGTGCCTCAGGCAGGGAGTTGCAGTGCAGATATTCCTCAAAGAATGAATTGCAATGTTATAGATCGTACAGATTTAATATTTGTTACCCTAGTAGTCACTGGTAAGCACTCTATGTCAAAAAAAGGGGTAGAGAAATTTGGGCTACATCTGTAATGCCAAATAAAATAGGACTGCTCGGGTGGAGCTCCTGTGGGGGGCAAATAACAGCAAAAAAAAAAAATCAAAGCGAAATAATGGCTTTGTTTGGGGGCTTTTTCAGCTGGAAAAAAAAAAATAATAATGTGGGGACTGGTCTGCAAGCTAGGAGAGTGGTGTTTTCATAATGTGAAACTGGAGCTATATGTGGCATGTATGCGTAGGAGACAAAAAAGGTTGAGACTTTCATGTACCAAACTTTAAAATTCAAAAATAAACATGGCCCTACTGAAGATCACACAAGCTTTCTTCTTGATTGTTTTGCTTTCTGGTTTGATATATTTTTTTTCTGTCTTATTTGAATTTGATACTTTGAGAGTAAGAGCACCTGGCAGCTGTGGTTATTGTTGTGACCTGAGTAACAAACAGTGCTAATAGTGATGAGCTTGTTTGCAGGTTGTGAATGGAAAAAACCACTTTGGATCTAAATCTAATGCAGATCTGCTATATGAGCTAGACATTTCTGGTCTAGGTGGTCTTATGTCTTGGCCCAAGCACTGACCTGGGCACGGCCTCTGAGAGGAAGGTGGAAATACAAATTTTGAAAATGATGAATGCCACGTCTTCGTGATGTGTATGCCATGACTCCATAAGAAATGTCATTTCTTAACTGTTATGGTGATTGTCATGACTCTTGGACCCATATCAAGTTCAATATTTACTGAATGAAACTCAGTCATTTAAGCACTATGAGTACAGTATTCTACAAAGTTCTTCTTGCATAAACAATATTAGCAGATCAGAAAACACTTTAATTAAAAAATACATTTTACTATACACAAGTTAGTGTGTTTCTGATCTTTCTTGTCCCACAGAGAAAAAATGCTTGAGGAAATGCTCACTTTCCTTGAAGACCAGCTCCAATGTTACTACTTTCTTATTTACTCTAGTTTTCTACATATTTTGAAGATTATTTCTTAATTTATCCATCATTTGCATCAAGCTATTTCTATGTAAACTTCTCCTAGGGTCATTGAAACTTTTTCTTTTTTTCTTTCTTTCTTTTTTTTTTTTTTTTCAACAGGAAGAAACCCCATTATCTTTACTCTTTCTCATATCTTAGTTTAATTAAATCTAATTGCTTTTCCTTTTGTCTAATGTTACCATAGTCCCTATGTCAGAACATTACTGCCTAGATTATTTCAGTTATATTCCCAGTCAATGTCATTGCTAGACTCAGGGCTGTCTGGAATAGAGGCTAAGACATAAGCTGTTCCTTCCTTTCTTTCACACACAGTATGATCTGAACTTTATGAAGGACTTTTCACATGACCAAATAGTTGGCAAGGCGAATCAGGATTGAAAAATCTGGCCCTAAAGCTTAACCAAGAGACGTATCAGATCAGTTCTCTAAAGATAAATGAACAATGTTATCTTTTTATTAAGACAAATACTACTTTGGTCTACAGAATAAACAAGTTTCCTCTTAGTCCTGTCATATGATATTCATGCTGGAATTCACTTGAACAAGAGTGCATTCATTTCATAATAAATAACGGGTGGTTATACAACACCTTTGACCACAAAGCCTTCTAAAAGCTGTGTTGTGTTCCTGCCACAGTTATGAAAAAAAATAATCCAGAAAAAAGTGAGGCATAAGTTTAATAGTGGGAGTAAACTGCAAACAGATGACATATTTCTCAAGCAAAAGGCCAGCTTTATCAGATAAGTTATTTTTTTGCCCATTATTTGCTTGAAGCAAAGAAACACTCTCAGTACATTGACAGGGAAACTGAGTCAAAGCACATAATTGACCAACAGTCACAAAACTGCTGTTTTTGGAGCTGGCTTTAAAAATCAGAAGCTCCTGTCCTCCAGTCCTTTGTTCACAAGTTTTCTTTACTGTGTGGAATGCATGCAAACAAAAAATTTGCCTTTTTCGTTTTTTATCTTTTTTTTTTTTTTTTTTTCCAGGGACAAAAAGGAGGGATGTATTTATCAGGCTTTGAAAATGCTGAAATTTACTTCAGCATATTGAAAAAGGGCATAGAGCTCAGGAAACTCTTGACCTGAACCCGTTTCTAGGAATCTGCAGACCAAGTGTGTTCTTCTGGTTATTAAATTTATTGTTCGGGTGACTATAGGTGTATTCGTGGACAACATAAGTGAATCATGAATGGTAGTTACCATGAACAGTCATTCATCTGAAACTTCATCTGGGTATGCTCATCGTTCATTACTTCAGCATTGCACAACCGGATAGTACAAACAAAACCATATAACCTAAATGGCATGTTGCTTACCACTAACAATACACAGTGAATAATGCTGGAGTGCTCTCCTGGCAGACTGTCTGCAGAGCAGGATGTGTCCATCTAAGTCATGTGGTGAGCCCCCAGAACTGCAGACAGACAGGGAGTGTTCCTTAATGACTGGCAAACAGGAGAAATCCAACTAATAGTTATTGAGGGAATGATTTGTGATATGTTATGTGATATCACTTGCTCTTTCATTTGCGTGTTCTTTTTCTAGATGTGAGCAAACATAGCCCACATTTCTTATAAAACAGTTTGAAGCATGAAGGTTGTCAGGCTAATACAGGTCTGACAGCTCCATAGCAGTCTGTGGGTAAGGTTGGATCAAAAAGAATTTTAGAAGAGGTTAGATTCAGCATGTTTGAAGCTGAGGCTTTCAAGGTGTGTTTAGTTATCTGGAAAGCCATCAACACCATTAAAATCTATGTAATTTTAGGTTGCATTCTATATATGCATACTTATGAAGGTTAGTTTGGATGATAATGCATTCAGCTCACTAGCACTAAGCTCAGTGGGAATTCCCTATACAGGTGGCTCTTTCATGTATCTGTTGAGGCTTATCTTACCTCAGTTGTGCTTGCTACCACTTTAGTCCTCTTAAAATCATTTGCACAACTGCAAAGTATGATTGAAATATCATCTCATTATATCCTAACAGTTACAGATGTCCAAAATGAGGGCTCATAGGCCGAATCTCAGTGATGTGTTCTGCATGTAAAGCATGTATGGGTCTTTAGGAACTTCCAGTGAGAAGGCATTTGCAATCCTAGCAGATTCAGATCTAAAATTCTACCTTCTAATTGAAGAGATTTCAAAAAATGTGTCTTCCTTTTTTCTGGAGCCAATATTGACAAGCATCTATTTTTGCTTTTGTCAACTATGTAATTCCCATATTGGTTTGCAAACCTATCGTAGCAGTATTTCTGGAGAAAAAAATATACTGCTTTATTTCTCACTATTTAAAACCAAAGAGAGCTGTGATGGTGCTAGGGATGGTGGTTATTTCAGGCATATCTGCAGAGACAAACCCATTAATTCCTTTCCATAACAGTGTTTTTTGCTGTAATGCTCCAAGGCTGGTTCCTTACTCTCTTTACTTCCTCCTCTGCTGCTTTGGTACCTTAAACAATTAGGAGGAAGAGGTTTCTCCTTAACTATAACTTTTTGTAGAGGTCCCTATCACTGATATGTTTCCTATGAGAAGGTCCTAGAAATTGACTTTTCTTAGAATACACTGCTATCACTGGGATTGATGATATTCTGGAGCCAGTTTTAACACAGTGGCCACTCAAGACCCAGCCACCTGAGTAAATCATACTGGTTACTGGTGAGCTTGTCTCCTGAACTAATAACCTTGCTCTGCAGGACTGCCACTGCTCTAGTGTCCATCCCAGGAAAAATATCAGACTGTTTGATTTCTCTTTTAGCCCTGTAGACTTTCTGTATCTTGAGTCTCATTAAATCATCCTTACCTTTTCTTTTCTAAAAATGGAGCTTTTTCTGTACTTTCAAGGTTTGATCAAATATATTTTAATCAACGGAAATCTTGTCATTTACCTCAGTGTCCTTTGACTTATTCTCCATTTCCCTTCAGCACTTGTACTATCAGAGCTGGTCTATTTTGACCTTTTTTCCTTTTCCACCTATTACAATTCACCATTGGAAAAAAGCCAGCCTATATCCTTGACTAACCATTCACAATTGATACCAGATTTTACCTTACAATCCTTATATAGAGCATGTAGACTTTGGAACATTGACTTTGGGGGAGGAGGTGTGACAAACAGTGCTTCAAAACAGGTGGGCTTGTGTTCTGATGAGATATATGCTGTTATTCACCCTGAGGAGAAAAGGAAGGCCACAGAGAAGAAGGGGAAGTTAGGTCCATATGGGAGGGTAAGGGGAAGTTAGGTCCTTATGGGAGGGTAAGGGGAAGTGGGAGAATTGAGTAAATGTATGTAAATGAGTAACATTGTATGGCACTTTATAACCTGAATCCAAGAAACACAGCAAGCATTCAGTTACTTGATTTGGCTGAGAGTCAGTGAAAGGGATGTTACTTAGAGTTTTGAAGAATTTGGCAGCAGAACAACTACAAGTGAATGATGTTGCAAGGGAGGATGTAGTACTGAGACAAAGATTTCATACAGATAATATTTGGCTCTGTCTTGCAAGATTTGAATATCTCCAATACAAACATCAAGTCACTAACAGGAAAGATCAAACACACCCAGTGAATTTTTATTACCTTATAAACATTGAGTTGGAAACCAAAATCTGAATTTTCTTCTCTTGAAAAACTGCACCTTAAGGTACTTCTTCTCTGAAAAGCTAGCATTTGCATTGTTTTCCTCCAGTTTCCAATTTGCAGCTGCTGCAGATCGTTTAGCACATCCTGGTGCAGTGCTGCAGTCGTTTTGTTCCCCTGACCTCACTTTCCTGTTGAGCTGTGACTAAGTTGTCCCCTTGAGCCCTGGCTCCAGGAGCATGAGTGGACACATACCCTCCTTGGGGCCCAGTAATGTTTGTGAAGTCAGTATGCTGCAGTATTAACCTTCAGAAGTTGGGATTTTGGTGTTAGAGTCCCCAAGGCACTTTTACCTTCTACCTCCTCTATAAAGCATAGGGCATATGACAAACTAGTATGTCCTGTTTATGCAGCTGTAACAAAACCACTGCATTTGTCTTACTGCTTAAGAAAAATATGGTCAGGCTTCACTTCCACTTTGGCTAAGTCAATTTTCTCACACCTCAACTGCCCAGCTGGAAAATGGGGTCTACACTGCTCTTTCAATTTGTGTTATAAATGCTTAATTTTTATACACTGCCAGCAGACAACATGGTGGTCCCCTGCTCCACACAAGTGAGGGCAGTGGGAGCCTTCTCAAAAGCAGTGAGTGTCAATAATAATAACCCAGATCACAATTTCAAAGCAAAACACCATAGTAACTATAGCAAAGATATAAACACATTTGCAGAGTCTGTAAAAACCAAGTATTGCATGTTTGTGTTTTTGCAAGATGATGAAAGCAGGGAAAAGAAGAAAACCCAGCATGCTATGGGTAAGAAAACATGAATACAGGTATTGACAAACTGTTTTCAATATCTGTCTGTAGTGATCCTGACACGTTATGGTTAATGTGGTGGAGGTGTTGTATGTGTCAGACTGGCAGTGACATCATGGTGAGATATACAGTGGCTACCACTGTTGCCTCAAGGTCTTCTCATTTGAGCCTTACTTTGTCTCCAAGAACTCCTACTCTTTTTTCTTCAGCCGCCCACAGGTGGAGGAAGAGGAGGGGAATAACTTCTTAAACAAAGCGTTTCGTAAATGGTGATTGGCTCTTAGACATATGGGAGACTTGTAAAAGATGATTAGGATATCATCTTGACCATATTGTGCAAGAAAAAGAGAAGAAAGAATTAAAATGTCAGAATAGTGTAAAGAATTGTTTACAAAACAGAAGGATACGGTCCAGAAAGATCCATTATGAGTACCAGCAGTCTATTCCTATATATTGCCATGGCAGGTACATTTTTTGCTGTTGCATGAGCATGCAGCCCTGAGCAGTGCCATAGTGTCTTGGGTAAGTTATTAATGGTATTCTAAATTACACACTGGCATTTTTGGAGGTGTTTTGTTCATGGCTTCCTGCGTTTGGGGTGGGGTGAAAGCAGGTGTAGCACAGAGAGGTTGACCCACATGGGGTGGGTGCTCTGAAGTCTGCTTTCATTTAGGAACAAAAGGCAGGCTGAAGTTAGGAGGGAGGAAACATATATCACAGCTGTGCCAAATATCTAATGCATAACGTTAACACTGGCAAAAGAGGAAAGGAAATTTAAACGTGGGGAGGCATCTCTATGGAAAAGGCACATTACAAAGAATAAGAGGAACCCAGGACAAGTCTGTTCTTGATTTGAAGGCCCATAGTGTAGCAGCCTGCTGAGAGGAACTGAAAGAGTCTCTTTGGTAACAACAGGGGCTTTGAGTGTTGCACAACCAGCTAAAAAGCATCCTGGGACACCCATGACACTTCTGCAGATAAAAACAGAGGAGGAAGAGGTGGCTGTTGAACACTGTCTCATGGCTTACAGACAGAACACAAAGGTAGCTTTTGGTCCTTGGACTACTAACTTGGTGAAAGCAACACCATTTTCTGGAGTCTGGGAAGTGATGTTATGAGAGTATTGGCGATAGGAGACTAAGTCTTGCTCTAGTCCTGGGTTTCACCCTGTCTACATGTGCTCTTCCTCACATTGCCTCTCAGGCCTGGGAAAACAGAAGAGACTTGGGGCTGGATCTGCAGTTAAGATTCTTGTGTAGGGATCTTGCTTGCTCTGGGAAGTTCTATCTGCTGTAAAGGCAGAAGTGGAACTTTTCCTCATTTCATTGAGCAAATTTAACTTAGTCCAAAAGTTATACTGTTTCATGTGCTTTATTGCCTTGTTTTATTCCTGTAAGTTATTTGCATTAACAAAAATAAAATGAAATAGGAAAAAAGAAAAGCCAGCAAACCTGAAATGAAAAATCTGTGTCCATATGCGCACACACACACAATTTCCTATGTCCTTATCTTTATCAGAAAATAGATGCTCAAGTTTTCAGAAGCTGGATACAGCACAAATTTGACTGGAGGCCTGTTTTCAACATAAGCTGAGCAGCAAGGCCTTACACTGGGTGGAACAAGAGGCACCCAGTACTTCTGAAATCAGACCCATAACTCACAAATTATTGTAAAATCCCTCATTGCTTTCAGGAAAATAAAAGTAGTGACTATCAGGCTTTGGATTTTTCCAGTTTTCATCTGCTTGAGCAGAAGGTAACTGGCAAAAGTAAAAAATGCACCATTGCATAGTTCAAAATACTTGCTTTTTGAGTTGCTATATGAAGGAATTTGTATTACTTTAGTAATGAATTATAATTGCTTTGTCCCTTAGTGGCTGGATGTCTTGAAGGAGAGTAGCAATATTAATAGTTCTGGTCATAACTGGAGCTTCTCTTTCAGCTTAGGGGATAGAAATACAAGGCCAAATTTTGCCCTCATTTAATTGCATAAAACCTGACTGAAGATGTTCCGTGGTACAGTGGTCTAACTGAGTAATTAGTGTCACTGATGCTTTGCAGTGCTGATTTCACATACTATCATCCAAGGCAGGCTTTTTCTTCTATACTTTGTAGGCTACAAACATGCTGCAAGTGTTCCTGCTGGGGGTTACCTCCTGCATTCCAAAGGGGTTTCCAAGGATCACAGCCCAGGAAGAATTTTGAGATTACTTTGTTGCATAATTTTCCTAATCATTACAGTGGAGACATGTGAATTGCTGTCTATGCAGGGAGCTGGCTCTGCGGCACCTTACAATTAGGGGAATCTTTGTAGGGAGGTACTGGTTTTCTACCCTGAGGCTTGAGAATCTATTGTTCTCAGCAGATAAAAACCTGCATTCAAGCTAAAACTAGCACACTCACTAGAAACTTGTAACTGGTGCAAATTACGATTTTACTGTGGATTTACTGGAATACTATAACTTGAGACTTGGGAGGGAAGGCAGCAAGTTATTTATGCTGGTTCGTGACAATGAGGAATTGTTAATGTCAGTAGGAGCAGAGCAAAATTTAGAAATAGTGAAAGTTGTTGAGCAGAGCACAACCCTGGAGTGTTCAGCCCACAAAGCTCATTGATTAGATTTGGTTCATCTAGAAACAGAACAAATTACTGCATGATGATATTGTCTATTTTGAGAAGAAAAGATGGCTCTATAACCTTTCAGGCCATGTCTAATTGGCCTCAGGGCTGATTCCTGGTCCTGAGACAAAGTCACATGGATTGGCTCATGTCCTGCCCCTTCTATAGCAGATTTGTCTTGAAGAAAACTTAGCTGCAGAGAGCGAACAATAAAACAGTGTGGACAATCAGAGCTCGACTGTTCAATTTTCCTCCCTGGCTCTCTGTTACTTAGTGCAGAAGACATATCCTCAAAGCCCATTGCAGACCTCTTTTCTGCATTTCTATGAAAGTGACCATTTGTTACATTGAGCTGCTAATTAGAGAAAGTCTCTTTCAATGACTATGTGGTAAGAGGGGTCAGGCATTTTGTTATTAAGGGATCTCCACTGACAGGAGAAAAATTCCAAACTTTTGGTTGATAAGATTTTAAAGTCTTCCAGCTCCTCTGTTCTACTGGCTCAGTCCAAGCTCTTGTCACCTTTGAATAGAAGTTTTAAGGCATTCCATGTGTAATAGTGCTTCTGTCTTTATTATGGACTGCTGCCCATACTGTAAAGTCCATCACAGTCACAGAAAATCACTACAACTTTGTTCATATGGGAAGGCTCCAAAGCCCTGATGGATTTGTAGCCCAAGGACCCTAAAACTGCCTATTGAAGAACGATAATCAAGCAACTTGTAATGCTGATGTCTATGTATCTCTCTAGTGCATATCACAAGAGCTGTGTTCTGCATCTGATAATGAGTATGAAGCAAGATATTTAACTTATATTATTTGTAATAGTGGCATAGGGGCAGACCAGAGAAGAAAAACAGACATATAAACACTGTGCACTATTCTTTTACACAGACAGACGTTTCTCTACGAATTACAAGCAGTGTGTAATGACTAAGCAATGGAGGGAGGAAACACCATCTAATTGCATAAATGCCGGAGGCTTCGCTAGATTAAGCAGTGTGGAACACTGGGATCATTTAAAAAGAAGTAAAGAACATGTGCCAGATCTATCCTGGTGAAAAGACAACAAAAGAAAATTAAAAGCTGCTCTTTACAAATAAATTACTTGTAGCATTTTTACTCTGCTTCAGAAGGAAAAAACAAACCAGTTTGCTGCTTGAGTTTTGGAAGGCTTGTTTTAGAGTATATTACTTGCCATAAGTCTAGATATTTTAGATTTCCATACAAAGGCATAGATGCACTTTTATGAAATGGAACATTCAATCCTTCTTCGTGTTAAAAACACCTCAGTTAGATAGAAATAATGCTTATGTGATGTACTAATATCTAGATACCAAGCAGCTTTCTGAATTAGGTAGTACTTTATCACTTTTTCAATTCTCTCCTTACCTTCAGACCTTACTGTTTAAAATCAGAATCTAAAGGGGACATGATTCTATTGAAATCTTTATACCTTTACTTCCCAAGCATTTATTTTGGTCTTCAAATTGATTCTCCATCTAACTTGGAAAAAACAACTACATTGATGATCAGCTATTACTCATTGACTATTAACTGATGAGCAATTATTCGTGAGAGAACTCATTTGACTTAATCATGTTGTCTAATTTGATGAACTGAATACACAGACTTGAAGTTACAGAGAGAAACAGCATAACATCTGCAACATGGTGTTTCAAATGGCACAGATTCTCCATGTGGAGAATCAAGTCAAACCAGACTGTGTTTGCTTTGGGTCCCCAGTGACAAATTATTTTGGTGAATATGGAGCCTATTACAACGTCAGTCCTTGACTTCTTCACTGGGAAGTTTCTTTCCTCATTGCTGTGAGATGATGACAAAAAGGTGTGAAAGATGTGGTAAGGCTTTTTCATGTCCACATATGCATAAAGGTATGATTTGATAAGTTAATTTTGCCAATTATTTTGAATTTTTTTTGGATCTTAGTCAGCAAATTATTTGAGAGATTAGGACTGGAATTAATTTTGAAAGCCATATCAAGGGACGAAATGAAGACTGTACAGGAAGATCTTTTAAAACTTGGGTGTTACTCATTTAACCTCTGATATTTTTTTATCTCCTTTGAGACAAAAATATTTTGAATGCATTTGGCAATTGAATTGGTGGGGTTGTGAAACAGTGCTGATACTGTACTTTGAGAAAGCCAGTAGAGTGACTTTTCATGAGCAAAGGAGGAAAGAGAGAGAAGGCAGATCTGATAAGATTGCAGCACATACCAGTGACAACCAGAGCTGCTCTGTATCAAGATGAGAGAGAAATAGCTGCACTGATAAAAAGGAAATATTTGGTCACCGTCAGCTTCCCCAGAGCATCCAGTAGCACAACAGACCTAATGAGTAAATCCACATTGGCAGTATGAGTCATGTCTCTCAGCTGCCTGAACAGAGCTTAAAGACTATGCACTAGGCACCCCAGGCTCTCCTATTTCAAAGCAGCAGTGAATATTTCAGAGGAGCTGAATGTAATAATTATCTGATTGGGAAATAATACTTAAGGGACTGGTGTCTAGCAGGGTAAATTATAAATCAATACCAGATAACCCATGGAACGAGGCTGTTTGAATAAGAGCAAGGCAGCCTTTGGAAAAGAAGTTAAGAGATCAGCTGGCCTCTCTGCAGGCTATAGCTCAGCTACTGAATGTCTTGTGCAATTGCAACTGTCATTGTGATTGTGACACTTTCACCAGAACAGATATAAAAAACAACCCTGAATTGTAAGGGCAAGGGGTGGTTGGCCTGGTCATGGAAAACATAGCAGGCCTCCAGCTAAATACAGAATTTACATAAGCAGATACTTAAATTTAAGCAGAGAAGTGGCCATATAGAATTAAGGTATCTTTTGATGGTTTACGAGGATGGCACTAGCAAGGTAGCACTCTTTCCCTTGATTTCTTTCAGAGCTAGTGTTTGACAGCTTGGTTGAACCTACTGGCAAAACTAACAACCCAACACTGGGAGCAGCTGCAGGACCATTTCTTAACATCATTCAGAAAGACAGAAATGATGAAAAACCACTGAAAGAGGAATTGGAGTAGTCTGACATAATGAAATCTTAGGCTTGATCTGACCAGGCTTGGAAACTACACTGAAGCCGCTATTTATTGTTTTGTGTTTGCTTAAGTAAATACAGCATTTGGAGTAATTTGCAAGGAATCTGGAAATTTGTAATATTAATCCATACAGGATGTGACTCAAAAAAGAGTGAGTTACTCTGAGAGTGCTACATACAGGAGAAAACAGAGAACTTGAGATTGCTCATATATTTTTCAGGCATTTGCTGAACCATGTTATACCTAATACAGGGGACTTAAAGTAAATAAGTCTTGCTCTTAATGTCTGAGTCACTGTCTTCATATCTTACATAGTACTAACTTTACAGAAGCTGGTCCATGTACCCGGTGCAACCTGCAGCAAACTGTTTTGCTCCAATGGAAGCTGATCTTTTTGAGTTTTGCAGCCATCTTTAACACTTCTACATATTTTCACAGTACCTCAGTCCTACTCCTCATTAGTATATAACTGATTAAAAGTAGAAGGGTCCTGGAGACAAGATGGATACTTAATTCTGCTTACCAGTTTTGGAGGCCAGACTTAAACTTAAAACTGTCCTTTGCAAGCTTAGTTCATGGTTTGAACATATTTTTTTTCCTCACATGCATGCTTAGACCCATCCAAGCCAGACTCTTATGAATGCCTGGAGAGCTCCATTAGCTTTGGCAAAGCACAAGTTCAGCTTAATGTGAGCTTTTAGAAAATATTGTTAAAGAGATTTGTATGGAAAGTTCCAGCTTCACTTTAATAACTTGTAGGACAAGAACCATAGCCTTTTTTTTTAACAACTTCTTTACTACTGTATAAACTCATTCAGAAACTTAAATTACATTGAGTGACAATGATTAAAGAACATTTTACAAAAGACCCCTGTGGCACACAGTAGTCTTCTATAAAATAATGCAAAAATAATTAGCAGGAAGCAACTGAATACATAAGAGAATTGCAGAAAATAGATCAGTAAAGTTATGAGGCTAAACTCATCCCTAGTGTAATTCCGCTGACTTCATTCTGTACGTAGATTTGGAATAAGCACCTCAGCCCACTGTGCACATGCTGGGAAATGCCACTTTTAAGCTGACCTGTTGTGCCATGCCCCACTCCTGGGCTCTGTGCTGAGCTAGATCCTGCTGCCGTCTGCCAGGTTTATTCTGATTAGCAGCATTGTGGGTGTGCATGACTTCTCCAGGAATAGAAAGGTGTTACTGTCCTGTTCTCAGAAAATGAAGGAAATTTTACCAGGCTGTTACGTAGCCCCTTTGGGTTTCTAGGAGCCTTTACTAAGCTATAGCATTGTGTGTACCTGTCTATATGTGCATATGAAGGTATATATAGAAATCAACTATACAAGTACTTCCTCTCATTGATTAACTTATTGACTCTTGTGTTCTACTCGGCTCCATGTATAAGCTTAAGGTAGTTGAGTGCACTGAATGAGAAGGAAGTATTTTCCTAGGGAGAAAAAAGAAAGGAGCTGAATTTAGAACAAAAATCTAAAACTTTAAGTTAATAATTTGCTTTAATGACTCTTGAGGAAAGACTAGCAAATTAATTTTTTGCTTTATTCTCTTAGGGCATGTTAGCACTGATTGTTGCTCAGTACACCACAGAATTTGTGATCAAGTTCTGAAAAACTTCATTGCAAAACACACACAGGAAACATGTCTGTCTAGAGCCTGAAAGGGAGTGAGGGAGAGACTGGGCTATGGGAAAAGCACAACTTAATAGAAAAGCAGTAAATAATTATCTTTTTTTTGAGACTTCATTTCAGCCCAAATGTTTTTCTCATTCACTGATACAAGCTTTTCTTTTAGTTACCATGCCTGGCAGTGAGCAGTAGAGAGCTGTAAGCCTGAATCACAGGGGCTCATGCAGAAGAGATGAGCTGTGAGTCCTTCTGCCCTCCTTTCTACTTTGCCTTCCACCATTCAATCCAAGACTATTTCCAGATTTCTACTGTGATTATTAATGTCAGTTCATAATTGCTGCTGATAATTGAATTTCAAAAAAAGAAAAAAAACAAAAGCAAAAAAACGCCCAACAAACAAACAAAAAACCACACAAAACACACACACACACAAAACCAACAACAAAACAAAAAACAACAACAAAAAAGCTATGTTGACATTTTAGCCACCTTCTGTGAGACTCCCATCCCTGGGTTCTGGCTCCCACCTCTACATCCATCCTTCACAGCCCCTGATGCTGCTGTGCCCCTGCTCTCCCAGCCAACCTGCCAGTGTTCACACTGGTCTTGCATGCACCATGGCCCATCCCCAACCTGGGGCTCATTATAGGGAACTAGAAAGATGCCTCACTTAAGTATGAATGCACATATAGTGAACAAGTGTATTGTGTCCTAAAATACATCCTAACTAGCATATTCATTATGCTTATCAACATCACCCAAAACATTTCCATGTTTGTTTATGGATTTACTTGCAAATCATTATGGTAATGCTTGTTTGCCTTTTTTTACTATTTTTTTTTTTCCTCCCACTTCTTTTAAGTCACAGAATCATATAACACTTTGAGTTGGAAAGGACTTTAAAGATCACCCAGTTTCAAATCCCCTGCCATGGGCAGGGATATCTCCCACCAGACCAGGTTTCTCAAAGCCCCATCGAACCTTGCCTTGACCACTACCATGGAAGGAGCATCCAAAACTTGCCCAGGCAACCTGTTCCAGTGTATAGTGTGGATGTGAGAGCACTTTCCTGCACCTAGGTAGTTTTATTCCAAGACTACAAGCACCTTTATATGACAAAAAGACCCTTATTTTAATGTACCTCTGTATGACTCTTCTTTCTCCCTTACCCTCCAGAAAACAAATGCAAAATTTTCCCTCTTGCTCCCTACAAATAGAAACAATTTATCTAGCTGAGAAAAGACTTGAAAATAAAAGGGCATATATCCCATGTGAAGACCTGTGTATATATGTTTGGGCAGGAAAAAAGATATCTTTCACAAGCAGCCATAACTGTATTTCTGACATTTGATAAGGGAGAGAGAGATCTGTTTGTGTACAGAATTCTAAAGCCATTTAATGATCAAAGAGCAATTCTGATTTTATCTTCCAGTACTTCCGCAGTGGTGATAAGATTAATTCTTTTAATGTTACATTAGACTGCTCTAACCATAAATAGATGTGTAAAAATACAGACATGCAAGACTCAGGAAGAAACAAAGATAATTACTTTGTTGGCCAGAGGCAGAACACATTTTAAAGACATACTTTTTTTTTTTCCCCTTTAGTTTTGAATCTTCCTTTATTTTTTAAATCAAAACTACAAAACTACAAAATTATTGATTACATTAAACCCAAGAGCTGATTTTCTTCTCCCCCTCCCTTTTCATATCTTCCTTCTCTTTCATCAATGGAATGCCATGCTGATTTCAAGATTTTCTGACATCTATTCTCTACCCTACTGCTAATTCTGTCTGCCTTCTGCTTGATAGATGGGATGTTGGATGTGAGCCCTTCCCTGCAGGAACTCAGTTGGCACTTGTGATGACGGCTGTCCCCAACAGACGTCAATTCTGGAATGTGGCAGGGGATCCCCTTCCAGAAGTCAAGAGTGACGCCGGAAATGTTAGTAGCTATTAATACTGTCTGTATTTTTATGATGAAAAATTGGCAAGTGTGATGCTTTAAGACCCATTCGTACCCAAAGTGTTATTGTAGATGCTGGCATGAGACCAAGTGTGTGACTTGAGTCTAGTAAAACTAACCTTGCCCTCTCTTCTTTTCCCCTCTGTAAGTGTAGTCATTAGACTAATTGAGACGCTGCTGTAACTTAAAGAAAAATTTGTTCTGGGAGCCTGATGACATAGTAAGATATGAAACTCAAATCTGATATATTAAACCCTTGAGGAAAACTAACTTTGTACATAGTGTATGGTGTAAAATACTAAACTTTTTTCTGTCCCATACAGGCAAAATTTAAAATCAGTAACATTTATGACCTCTGGAACCTTCTAATGGGGTTACATGGTTGAATTAGTTCAATAGTTTCAAGTGTCTTTTTTGAAATAAATTCAAATTTTGCATGCATGATAATGCAGTTGCATAAGTGGGAAAGAATTTACAAGTGCATTAGTATGCACAGTGTGAGATCTGAAAATCTGAAAATTGGTATGCTAGTCTGCTTTTCAGCAGAGCTATTTCAGCAGATGCAAGAAGTGCCTGTTCTAGAAAGCATGACATTTAACTTACATCCTAATGATTCTTACATTCCTGCCATTTTTGTCCCTACAGTGGCACATCAAAGAAGCTAGTGGCATTTCAATGTCAGGGTGAATACAATATTTACTAACTAGAACCATTCCTAGAGACGTGTAGCCAAAGGGTAGGAAATTATGGGTCTGTCCTATACTTGGATGGGAGACTATGAAGAAATCTGGGCACAGATGAACATTCACCCACAGTAATTAAGCAGAAATGTTGCAACTAATTCCCTTGTCATGGCTGATCTGAGAGAATAGGATAGAGGTGAAAGTAACTCATAGAGACTCCAGGTAGGTTCAGGGTCTTTTATTAAAAGATGTGATAACTGTAAGTCCTTGCTTTACTGAGCTAGATAAAAGGGGAGGAAAGAGATATTGAGGAAACTGAAATACATTATGATTAAGTTACTTTCGGAGCAGAAGAGCAGTCTGATCTGGGATTATAGTAAAAATCCTCACATGCCTGAGTGAACAACAATTTCATTAGCCTGTGCTGCCACTTCATCAAGTACGTCAAATACACTTCATCAGCTGTTAGCAGCCATAGCATGGGAGCTGATAATAGCAATACCACTCTGTAATCCTCCTTGTTCTTTATTTCAAAACTAAACAAACAAGGAGGCAGGGCTGTAGCAGAAGCCATTCAGTTTACCCAGCTCTTAAAATTTTAGTCAACTCCAGAACAAGCTATTTGGTGTTCTTTGCTGCATGCTCTTCTGGATTCCAATCCCACATTGCCCACCGCTGCCAGCCCTTGCTGCTCCTTCTCCCAAGGGCCATATTGGTCAGTCTCACATAGCAGAGGACTTCTCCTTCCTTTTCCTTTCTTCTCTCACCTGTCTTAGGCACAGGTTCAGAAGTGTCCACCACTGGCATAAGGGACCAGGCACCAGAGAGGCAAAAACAGAGCAACAATCTACTCCAGATAAGCTACCTGTGTAACACTCTGGAGAATGTCCGATATATGAATGAGCTGTTATGATTTTTAACCATTTCCTACACCCTTGGTGATAACAGATGCAGGTCTGATGACGACACATTAAAAATGAGTTAACAACATTAGAAAAGGGTGCAGGAACCATTCAGAGATAGAAAAGATGAGTTGCAATGAGTATCAAGAAAGAGAAAAACTGTTTAACCAGAAGCAAATTAAGAGATGTCTCAGTTACTGGTTGTTAGAATCAGCATGGAAAATTTGATTGATAAAAGATTATTGAATCTACTAGACAAAGGCATAAAAAAAAATGTGGATGTTTTGAAGGTCAAGCTGGACAAATTCAAACAGAAAAGAGAACACATATTTCTTAACAAGAAGTACGATGTTAACCTTAGAAGAGGCTTCCAGAAGAAGCAGTAAGTTATCTACTCTGAATGTCTTTCTGGAAGGTTATGTTTTAATCAAGCCCAAATTATTTGCCTTGGTACAGGTAAAATATAGTGGCCTGTGATATTCACAGACCCGAAGTTCTGCCTAGGAGTAAAATACATGAATAAACACATTGCATAGGTCTGTGATTATGTGACGGATTTATGGGACCAACAAGTGAACAACTAAGACAGGAACTTCATTGTGTAGCCTTCTGGCTGGGACCTCTTTAGCTTTTTGGGAAGGACCTGGCCCCATTCCTCTCTGTGTCTTTTACATTAGAAAGTCCTGAGGAGAGAGAAATCCAAAAGACCAATCCTACCCAGGTGTAAGCTGTGACTGCTAGATCTCACAGACAGTTTCCTTTTTACACGCTTTCCTACTATTTCCCCAATCTTGCTTTCCTAGCTGCTCAGGACTCAGCCTAAAGGGAGTGAGGTGTTATCCCTATGGTTGGGGTAGTACCTAGTATAGTAGTCTAGATACAGTCTTAACATACGGATTCTGAGTCTGACTCCTGGGTTTAGACAAAGCTTCACCTCAAGTGTCTGGCTCCCTGAATGACTATACCGACCAATAAGTAATTATGCATAAGCAGATATTGCCATCAGCAGTTGTTTTTGTTGATGAAGTGGTGGGTTCCAGTTTGAGATTAAAATACCTGTGTCTAGTGTCTCATTACAGCCAGGATAGATTTAATCAGTGCAGTCTCACTGGAGCTGAGAGACATATTCAGCTAACCAGCCATTAGGATTGCAATTCAGTTGCCCACACAAAGCCATGTGGGATCCCCAGAGGATCTGGAACATCTACAGAGTGCTGGCAGAAATTGCCCATGACTTATAGGAGATCCTTAACTCTGAAGTGGTAGCTAGAGGCCAGGGAGGATATCCCACAACAACCAAAATAGCACTAGACATCTACATCTGGATAGCTCAGTTCATCCCTGGGTGTCAAATTGTGGTTAGCTAAGTCACTCTCTAGTGCCTATATGACTAGATGTCTGCCAAGTATGATGGGAGCTTTGACACCTCACATACAAGTAGGCACCCACATTTTGGGGTCTTAATCTGAAGCTGAATTCTGCCCAGATTAACTGTAGCCCTTGTCCTCTGTGTTGTTATCGCTGGCTTGAGTCCATACAGACTATACCTCCTCAGGGATCACAGGTTTCACCTAAATGCTGGACTGAGTGCCAGGCTCATCACAGGTGGGCAATTACACACAAGTGGCTAAACCTCGTGGTCCTGAGAGCGTCAAGGCTCAGTCTTGAGATCCCTGTGAGTTGTAAACATGACTGATGAAAAGCAGTGCCAGCAGGAAAGCTTTCCAGATATGCTGTTTAGGATCAGTATGCCTAAAGTGTGCTGCAATCCCAGCTTGGAGGGTCTGAATCTTGTCCTGGATGCCTTATTTATCACTTCAACATTTCAGAAAAATGTAAGTATGCTTTGGCATATAGAAATATATAAATACAATAGGCAACACAATGTTAAGACCCTCAAGTACAATAGGGAGAAGTCAATTTCTATTGTTAATGAAGAGGAGTGATTTTTAAAAGCCTGTAAGGTGAAGCAAAGTTTCTTAATCACTGTCACATTCTTAAGAGCTGCTAACGGTATCTGTAATGAGATCTATCTTTGAATGTCTGTAACAGCCACGGAGTCCTTTTCAGCACAAGATACTAAGGTGAGGGAATAGAATGGAAAGTTTATAACAAGAGTTTTCACTTCAGTCAAGGAAAGATCACTGAGGCAGATAAACTGAGTAATGAACCGTTACTGACACTAAGTTCCTCACAACAATAAAAACAGAAGAGTCTGGGTCTTCCACTGTGGGCAGTTTTACTTCATATAATACCTGCTATGCAGTGACTGATGGGGTGAATAGAGAAAGCAAATTATCACAGAGCTATCTGGGAAGAGAGTTAGCAGTGAGCTAGGAAAAAAACAAAACACCAAGGGCCAATATTTTAAGCCACAATATTCACATTTCTTATGTCCTGCTTTCTTATTCCTTTCTTTTTTGCCTGCACTGTCACAGCTGATCCTGCTCTGCTAAACTGCTTTGTACAATGCATATCCCAGGCCTGTTTGTTCCACCAGCATTCTGCAGCCGTCTCTGAAATAATAAAAAAAATAAAATTAAAAGTCCCACTGAAACACAACTTTGTTTAAAAAAAAAGTAACAGAAGTAGACTTCTTTGGACCACGTCAAAACAGAAGGTGAGTCCTTGGTTTGTTATTCCTATTGCCCTTACTGCTGCAATGCAGGATGTCTCTGGGTAACCATGGGCCAGCTGAACACAGAAAGAGCCTGGTGTGCTTCCTGAATCGCCCCGATCTTGTCCTTCAACTCCAGAGCTGCAGGGCTTGCACTAGAAACATGAATAACAGATGATGATCTATGTATGCTATGTCTTGCTTCATTATATCCTCCTTCATTCAGGGCAGTTTTGGTGGCGCTTTGTCCTGCCTGTATTAGGTGAGGAATGCAGAAGAAACTGAGTAAATGGGTGTGATGTGTTCAGAAGATGCAAACCCATGTTCTATTTTACTCACCTATGGTGATCTTCCTGCCTCTTTCCAGCACAAACACCTTTCCAGGGAGGCAAGGACTAAGCCCCAGGAATGGATACTGCTGCACTGTTTTCTGCTCTCTCACACATCCTGTGTATGAAGGGGCTCCTCGCTTTCTTCCTGGGATATTTACAGGACAAATACACCCTAGGCAGGATCCATTTTTGCTTCCGTGATGTAGCTGTGAGAAAGGTATAGCAGAGTACTACAGCAGAGAGCTGGACAACATGCTCTTTATTTCTAGAACAATGCAGCCTTTTTCTGAGTTGAACAAACAATTTACCCAGCAACACTGTCCTTGGCAGTACTACAGTGTTCCCAGCTTTCATGGCTTGAGTAGGTAGATTAAGTTTCTCACCTGATTTATAGACCTAGTGGCCCTTGGTGTCTCTGCAGAACAAAACAACACTTGCTGCTGTCACAAATGTTCTTTAATGTTGCAGACTTTTTAAGCATTTTGATTAAATCCTTTTTTACTGAGTGCACCCTTCCCAGTCACTGCTAAACTACTCATTTTAACCTATTTGTTCTCCAGATCAGTCTCACTACTATGGATCTCAGCTGTTCCCAGCACCCAAGCCAAACTTCTCATGCTGCAGAAATGTCTCCTTCTACTTTTCCTTTTGTCTCCTGTCCGCCTACCCACCGGCCTACCAACTAGTCTGGAATTACCTTGCCCATTACCCTCTTTCGGTTTTGGACTAACAATTGCTGTCTCCTGTGGTATTGAAGTTGCTACAAACCAATCAGTTTTGTTCATCTGTATTTCATGCTTTCCATCTCCTGTGAGTGGAGATGGTTTGTTGGGTATTTTCTTCAGCCACACCTCAGTCTGCTGGCAGCTCTGCCTCTCCCAAGCCAGTGTCTCTGAGGCAGTGGGCTTTTCCATGCTCTGGCTCTGCTTTTAAGGTTTCTTTGGAAGAGAAAATATTGTTTAAGATTCATAAAACAGTGAGAAAAGGTATAAAAAGTAGAACTTAAGGCAGAAAACAGTTCATTTAAAAAGAGGACTGGAGCAGAGGAACACATTTTTAGTAATCTTCAGGGAGAGGCTGTGCGAAGCTTTCCTCATGTTTAATTTGTCACATGCTTTAGAAAATTGTCCTTGGAGAGGCAGCGTGTGCTGTGTGGGTACCTTAAACCCTGCTTTTAAACTGAAAGTCATTTGCATTTAACAAGTTTACTCCTGGACAAGTTTACCCCTCTCTAAACATTCCTCCTTCCTGCTAAAGTAGAGAAAAGCTTTTGGACTTCTGCTCCCTTGGGCATCTTTGATCTTCAGGTGGAGCCCATTTATTCTCCCTTCTCCCAGCGATGGAGGCCACGCCAGGCATCCTTCCCCTCGTGCATAAAAACAGCTCTAGAGAAGGTGACCCATTGGGGGCCATAGAGAGAAGCTTCTTTTCTATGTCCTGACTAGGGCTCACTGGCAGAGGTCAAAGCAGTACCATTAATCACCCTGTCATGTGATGGATGGCGATATCCACCCCTTTCTGTGGTTACTGTGGCATCTCCCTCCTTAAATCAAATCAAAAGTAGCCAAAACATTATGGCAGCCAGTAATTTATTGAGACCTACAAGCTAATTCACTCTGTTAATAAAGCACACTGGTTGACACCAGGAGCATGAGGCCATGGTAAACAACTGGAGTCTCCTGACAGACGACTAGATGAGACTGGTCGTCACTGGACCTCTATCAGCAGCTCTTTTCCTGAGCCTCACTTACTCCTCATCACAAGGCTGCTTCCTTCTCCCAAGGGGTTTCCTCCCAGTCCAGCCTGTTTCCTGCTGGAGCGAATCCTCCTTTTCCAGCCTGCTGCTCTGGTGTTTCTCACTTGCCATTCGTAGGGTGGATGCTGGTACTTCTGTTGTAGTGAAAGGGCTGTTGGGATCTTTCCCAAGCTCTCGGGAAGCAGAAACTGCAGGCGCCTGTGCTCTGCTTCAGCGTCTTCTCTTTCTCCTGTGGGGTGGGGAAAAGGGGCTGGTTACGACATACAGCTGCAGGATGAAAGGAACAAGTGTGGGATCCCCCATTCGTTTCATGTCATATGACATTTATTTCATTACGCCCCTCTTTGGCTGAAGAAGCCCGTTGTGAAAACAAACATTAAGGCTTTGAGAACGCCTACCCCAGCTGCAGAGGGGTGCTTGGTGGCACCCTCTTAACACGCCACACTGCATCTAGGAAGAAGTGTCTGCTGTGGGAAGTCTTATCAGAAGGGTAACATTTCTTAGCATGACTATAAAGAGGAACTTGTGAGAACCGGATGTCTCAGGCTCTCTCCTCACCATCCCGCGACTTGCTCTGTGAAAGTGATCCTTATCTGCAGCCTGGCAACTCTATGTAGGTCTTTGTACAGCCCCACAACCTGCTGGATTGTAGATACTGTAGGAGCCCTTTCCTCTGAGTAAGATATTTGCCAGTCCTGAAAGAGTACTTTCCCTAATGCTACTTTGAATCAATTTTATTGTGTCACAACATTAAGGGGAAAATAATATGTTGCCTAAAAATGTAGATTTTCAAGGATGGAGCAATACTGCAGATAGTCTAGCCTTTAGCAGTACTCTTTCTGGTTCACATTTTCTCTTAAATCTGTCATTAAAACTGTGAAGAGGATATGAAGGAAGATGTCACAGGTTACTGGTAGATGGATAACATCAGCATTGGTAGCTTATCTACCTTGAAAGGTATCTTGTAGCTATACTAAAATATTATACAATAAATTGTTTTTTAGTAACCAAAACAGGCTCCTCCCCATCAAATTTCTTTGGCAGAAGAGCAGAACTAGTTGCAAGCTGTTTTGCCAAAATGCTAATTACTCCCTAGGGAGTCATCCAGTTATGCACAAACATGTGGCTGTTTATGTCTTCTCCATAATGCATGTAACTTAACTATGCACATTTTTTTCTCCTTGCATGGGAGATGCATGTTAATATTATGTCAACTGCATTTCCAGAAGTTTCAGAGGAAAGAAACAAATGAACATTGGTTACAGGAATGCACAGAAGTCAGCTATGGCTTTCAAATTACCAAAAAATATCATGCGTTCTCTTTATAGCAGCCACGTGTATCTTTCTGTCTCTTAGTAACTTTTGAATTCTCAGATGACTGCAATGAAAGTCCACCTGGGCTCACTACCAGCTCAGAAAACAGGCGGAATGGATGATGAAGTGAAGAGATGCTCCTCTTTCACTCCTCACTAAAGGTAATTTGAGGGAATGGGAGTTTCTGTGTGGGAGAATATGTGAGGCAAGAACAATCTAAAAATATTTCTTTTTGCTTCCATAGCAACTCCCATGCCAGCATCTCTTTGAATTCATTCATTCATTCCTTCAGTCCCCTTTGTGGGCTTTGTCCAGTTTGCTTAGGTGTAAAGTGGTGTTTACAGCTTCTGTTTACAGATGTGTGTCTGCAGTCTTTTCTGGCAGCAGAGTACATCCTCTTCTCTGCTGGCAGCAGCACTTGCTAGGGGAAAAGGTGATGGCCCTCACCCCAAGCACAGAGCCAAAAGACAGCAATTGCCCTCTGCAACCTGCCGTCTCCTTTGTGTTCTGGCTCATGCTCCAGCTGACTCCAAAACATCAGAAAGCAGGCTCTGACAGCCCTCATCTCATGGTACAGTGCTGTAAAAACAATCTTGCTCACATTTTATTTCTGTCTCTTCTGTGACATAACGATGCAATTGTGAAATTTATACTTGCAGACACTAATTTCAGTAGAATACCCTCACATGGCTCTGTGAGGGAAGGAGACTGAAAGGGGGTGCAAGGCTGTCCGAATTTACTCTTCTTTTTTGTCCTGAAGGGGAATTGTTTGAGCTATTTACATGGCTCTGTTGAACATTTCCAGGTCAGCTGGATTTAAAGGAGAGATGGAAATGAAGTGCATCTTGCTGTAGAAGTCTGCCTTCTGTCTTGAGGCTGCGAAGAACATGCTTTAGACACAACAGCTCTGCTTTTGACTGGGGACTGCAACATAGCAACTGAGCAGCATGGTCTGGTAGGTAGGGCAGGGATGTGGAAGTCACTTCTCCTTGTCATGTCACAGGTTCCTTGCAGTCGTATCTTTCTTCTGTGTGTCTGATGGCAGCAAAGATATGGTACATCTCCTTCTTTGTAAGTTTCAAGCAGGGCCTTGAGTGAAAAGGGCTGATACAAGAAATATTTTATTGCTTTCCAGACTTTTTCTTCCAAAAAAATATATTGTTTTAGAGAATGTGTTGGTATTCCTGGAAATTCAGCAAGGGTTAATACTGATTTCCTCTCTATGAGGATCCCTGTAAAAGTTCTGTATTTACACAGTTTTAAGCAATGTTGGATGAGCAGTTGGTCACATTAGCAGGTAAAAACAGCTGCAGCATGCCCAACATTCTACAGTCCATGGTGGACTTAAGCTTGATACAGATTTGTGTGGGGAGCCATTATCCTTCAGGATAATAACTGTGAGATGAAAACCAGCCTGCTGGCAATAATAATGGTGGGAAGGTGCTGCCAGTGGAAGTCCATCCAAGCAGCTCTGAGATGAGGGCCCCACTGGGCTGGGTAGGCTCCTGCAACTGAGACACATGGCCTTGGCTGGGCTGGACTCTCTAGGTCTTCAAGCCCAGATCCAGCACTCTTTTCTACTCCTAAACTTCTGATGTCCTTCTGTAGTACTGTGAACTTTTCTTTCCGATTCTTGTCCAAAATCTTTCAGTTCCCCAGTTGAACAACTTTTCTTAGAGTTTTATATCCTCCTTTGTCAAAGAGATTGAGCTGATGTGGCCAAATGGCTGCTGGGCAGTCCTTTCTGTTCCCCTTTCAGTCTTTTGTCACCCTTAGACAAGATTAAAAAAATAATTTTGATCCTCTTATACTTTTGACTTCAGCCTTCATCCAAGAAATTCATTAAAATCAAATGCCAGCAAAGATAGATAAGTCAAGGCTGTTTTAAACTGTAATGTCATAAAATAAAATAAAAGCAAACCACTCCGGAAGATGCCTTCTTAACTAATTCAAAACAGCTGCTCTGCCATCTAGTGTCATTGGATAATGTATGTTAAAATTAAGCTTCCACTCTAACTTCTGAAACACCTCTACCATGTACTTTTCTTTCAAGTACTGCTTTAAGGTCTGGCACGTGGGTGACAGAGAGAAGGACGTAAGTCTAGTAGTCTTCATTCAGAAGCTCTTGCATGTCAATAAGGTGAATACAAGCTTTGCCTTACATAAAAGGATTGTTCCTTACCTGGAAATGTGAGCTGAAATGCTAGGCACATTGAAGAACTGCTGACCTTCTCCGAGAGATTTGGTAGCTCCCTGGAGGTCACATAACAAATTCTTTATTTCAGGCAGGAATGCAACAAGCCTATCAGGAAAATGCAGTCTTTTCAAGTCTAGCAGATGTTCATTTTGCTCCAGGTACTTTCTGCTTCATCGGATGAGGTCATGTCCAGAAGTGCAAGATTGCCCAAGTTGAGCCATAGAGGTCTGAACACCAGAGGTCTTCACTGGGTGAAGGTAACAAACTGGAATGTGTTTGGTTGCTTTTAATTCTCCCTTTGTATCTCCTCCCAAATGAACTTATATTCATCAACCTTAGGGAACTGTTTATTTTTAAAAAGAGCTAATAAATAATAAGTGATAAATATCTTGGTCTATTTTAATGCTCTTTGTCTATTTTAATGCCAGGGACAAACACCATTCTTGTCAGGGGAATCAGATATGTGGAAACTAGAAGTTATTAATGTATTCTGCCTTTTTCTTCCCAAACCTAATCTCCTTACTTAGAGGTTGTCCTGATAAATCTTTAAAACTTGACCCAATTTGCCAGAATGTCTCAAATTTGGATCAGTGCTCACAACTTCAAATGATAACAGATGTTTGGCTTCAGTTAAAGGATTTAAATCTAAAGTATGACTTTACACATCTTCTGAAATGTCACAGCTCTTTGTACTCATAACTAGAAGCCATGCCAGAGAAAACCAATACTGTCAATAGCAGAGCTGAAAGGAAACACACAAAGCACAAAACACTGCATTCCAGAAACAGTATAAATGTGGTTTGGAAAAGCTCAAATTTTAGGCTACTAAAACCATTGTATAAATACTGCAGCACAGTAAATGGGCTGCTTAATTTAGGAGCTGATGAGAAATGCTGCCTCAAATCTTTTTCTCAAGCAAGACTGTAAGCTTGCTACTTTATAGAATTATAAGTGCAATGAGGCAGATCTCAGCTACTGTTACTGAAAGGTGTCCTTAAGTTTGTGTATTCCTAGGCCAAACTGATGTTCATCCTAAAATGAAGAGAAAGAAAGGCAAAGAAATCTTGTAGGACTATAGACACTGATTTTATCTTACCATAACATCTCTAAAATAAACATTTTTACAGCCTGTGTTGCTGGCAAGATGTCAAAATCCACGTCCATTTCCAAAGCACCCTAGTCTGAAGTGCTGTAGAGGACTTTAGAGCCTCCTGAGATGGCTCTGTTGAATGTGCAGAACCATATTGCATTGTAGGTAGCTGAGTTCTTCCCTTTCACACCAAAGCTGACCAGAAGACAACTGGGTTTTCAGGTTTTAAATGACAGCCAGAAACCAGCAAGCTTGGTGCATGAGTGTTGCTCTAATTCTCAAAATAAATAAATTATCCCTCCCTTCTCACCGAAACTGAGTCACATTTTGTTTTTATCACAATAGCCCCAGCCGTTACAAATAGCTGGCACTAATAATCTGTGGTTTAGACTGATTAGCATCCAATATCCCTTCATTGCTAAAATGGAATTTTAATCAGATTGTAATTCCTTGAAACCTTCACGTCAACGAGCACTTCCCTAGCCATTAATCAATTGAGTTTTGCCCTCTATTAAGCTGCTTAAATCCACTTCACATTGCTGATTGATAACTTCCATTGCCTCCAGCGTGTCGCTGACATACTGTGTTGTTTTTTTTTTAACATTGGGGCCATGACACTATTATAAGACTGAGAAAAAGAGCAGACGTTTGCATTGCTGCTGTTGTGGCTTTTCAGCTTTCCCATTTTAAATCCCTGTTTTCTTTAGGGACTTGAAAGTGGGTTATAAATTCATTCCAAAGTGAAATCACTTTCATTGGTCTAATCATGCAAGTTCTCAATGTCTCTTCTGGGAGGCCAGTTCTTAGTGTGGAAGTAGCTTAGCTCCTTCTGCTTAACCCCCTGCATTTATATTTTCTGGCCTTTATACTAGTTTTTTGTCCTTT
Organism: Apus apus; assembly: GCF_020740795.1. NCBI lineage: Eukaryota > Metazoa > Chordata > Aves > Apodiformes > Apodidae > Apus > Apus apus. Next base: position 161,020,850 of record NC_067282.1, read on the forward strand.
TGTTTGTCTGGTTGCATTTGGTGCCACTGTGCTGAAGCACAAATTTATTTTTAAGGAGGAGGTTGGTAAGTTGTGACTCTCCAGTGCAGAAGAGGAATAATAGTTGTTTCAGTTAAGAACGAAAATAAAGTTATTTGACTTGAGATCAAATACTTCCTATATTATTACATTATAAACTGGTTTACTGGAAATATGAAGAAGCTATGTTAGTATCTTAGGTCAAGAACAGCTTTAATGATTTGTCAGGACACCACCACACAACCTGAAGGAACAATTCTGCAATCCTTGCCCAAGCCAAAGGGATTTAAGTCTCTGGGACTGAGTCATATATCAACTGACAATAAATAAAGAATCACAGAACATGCTACTCATCATGGAAGTTTGTTTTGGGGTTAACTTAGTGTTTGTGATTGGGTGGAGCTGAATCAGGCATGCTCTTTCCTAGGTGACATTTCTTAGATTTTTGCTTTCCCTGAAGCAAAGTGGGTGCTTTACATGCTAATTTACAGTTGTACATGTATTGTGCTTAATTTTTAAGCTGGTAACATGTTCCAGCTATGATAAACCCATGCATTTAAGTAAGTATCCAAAAGGCAGAGCCCTGGGCAGCAAACCTACAGTCTGGAATTTGGCAACCAGAAAAGACCAGAGGAAGAAAGATCCTCAGAGTACCAAGGCAGCACAGAAATCACCTTGAAAGAGTAAGCTGAGTTTTCCTTAGGACTTGCTACTGACGTAAAAAGAAAAAAAAACAAACCCAAGCATTTCCATTATGATTACTGCTGCTAAACCTAATTAACTCTCAGTATGTGCCAGACACAGCAGACCTGATTAAAGTCTCCTGTTCTGGTGTTAAAAGATAATCCAAGGTCTTTAAACTTTTCTTCAGATACCTACAATATTGCTAAAGCACCTTCTATGCAGTACACGTTAATTAGAATTAACAAGTCTTCATCGCTTTTTTATGGAAGGAAAGGAGGAAGGACATTTTATCCATACCTTACTTAAATTATGTTCCTTACCTTGCTATGTGTTGTTCAGGCTGCTGGAAAACTGCTGTTTGTAGCTAAAGGTACATTTTGGTTCCAGGTGAGAGCAGTTTTTGTTGCTGTCATGGAGTTCTTCCCAGTTCAGCGCAAAATTTTTTCAAGTCCCTTTTTCGTTTTTCTGAGACATTCCACTTTGCACCAGGGCAGGCTCAGAGCAACTGTGATGACCTTGGTAGTATCATAGACTGTGGTTTTGACAGCAGAACTAGTAGCACTAGGGGTTATGTAGTAGGAAGTGACTGTGTCCTGAATTAATCGAACTCTGCAGTATAATGCATAAACCAGATTAGATTATAGTTCATTATCTCAAAGGCCTTAATGTTGGGAAGGAGAAGGGCAGTTTCTTTGCTTTTATTTTCTAGAAGTTCTGTAATTTATGGTAGATTCTTAGCTTAGTTTTTAGAAAAAGATATACAGTACTTTTTGGTACTTTGTTGCTTGCTTGAACAGGTGAAGTCTCCCAATGTTTGTCTATAAAGATTTACCTAATGTAGTCCTTTAGTAACCAGCACGTGTCCTCATTTGTTTCAGGAGAAGTCCTTTCCACTTCTATTGACATTGCAGCCTCCTGTGAACCACTGAGTGAGGAGGCTGAGAATCAGGGGTCCCGTTTATAGCTTCCTCAGTCAATATAAATAATCCCAAGGGAATTTGAAGACAGATCTTTAATTACTTAACACTGACCCTGGAAAATAATCTCCTGTCAAATCTAGCTGTTCAGCAGGACAGCTAGTCACCTGATGCCATGTTATGCTTTTAAAAGAAGCAACAAAGCAACTGGATATATTTTTTATTGTCAAGAATATTTTTGAAGACATTAATTTGAGTTCTGAATCAAGTTGAGTTTGATAGGCTGATTGAGATGGCCAATTTTTCCCAACAGAAATTACCTACATGTGTGTGTGGGAGTTCCTTCAGAAACACAACATGATTTTTCTTTAGGCCCTGTTAGTATATCAGGTTGACATGGTGTTAGAAAAATACAGAAACTCTTTTTTATTTTCTTTTGTGTTACAGTATCTGAAATTTATTCCAATTGCTACATGAAGTGTTAGTGCAAACTGCAAAATTTTGTAAAGGGAAATCATATGTGTTAATCTTGACAATAACCTGGTAATCCTGAGCAGAACAATTAAAGAGAATAAGTTTTCCCCCTGCTCTCACATCAGTAGTGCATAAGGATTTGCATATATGAAAAGCTGATACAGTTGATAGAGTGGTAACAAAACAAGGTTACAGTATTTTCACTGCTGCCACCATCCAATATTGATTAGAATAATTAAAAAAGAATGAAAGACAAACCATGTAAAAAGAGGCATCTATGATTTACAATTACAAATTTTGTCTAGCTATTAATTAAATCAGGTTTTAATTTCCATTTAAACTTTATGTTGTAAGATCATTGTTACAACTGAATCCCTTCTTCAGTGGCTAAAAAAATCTTCAGAAAGATTTATGGGATAACCTTTCTTTTAAGCACTACTTTTTGCTTATGTGTTTACCTTTCTCTCTGTCCATTGCTCATTCTGTGCATATTTCCCCTTATTTCTGTTGCTTCCTTTTCTGTGTTTGCCATTTTCTCTCCTTCCTATTTTTTCAGTGTTTGCCTTTCTCATGCATGCTTTTAATGTACCTTTGCTTTTCTTTAAGCTTTCTGTGTGCTCATATTCTCTCAAGGTGCAGGGTTATGTTTGGCAATCAGTAACTCAGCAACTGAGTCATGGATCACCCTGAACTAGTGCTGCATTTCTGTATTAGTGCTGCATCTCTGTTATCTTCCTCTCACCTTTCTCACCCTGCTTCTTTCTGACACTCTGAGGGTTTATTGAACTACAATGTCAGGGTAGGAAAATAGCATAAACTTGCTCTAAGATCATTCCTTTCCCCACTGTAGTCTGGTTTGCTCCTCTTTGGCCTTGCATAGTTCATTGCCTTGTCAAAAGTTGTGCTATCTTCCCTGCTTTGTCTGCAAACAAGCTCATATGGGGGGGAAAAACCTGATGAAGTTCAACAAGGGCAAGTGTAGAGTTCTGCATTTGGGGAAGAAAAATGCCATGTACCAGTACAGGTTGGGGGCTGAACTGCTGGAGAGCAGTGTAGGAGAAAGGGACCTGGGGGTCCTAGTAGACAGGAGGATGACCATGAGCCAGCAGTGTGCCCTTGTGGCTAAGAAGGCCAATGGCATCCTGGGGTGCATTAGAAAGGGTGTGGTTAGTAGGTCAAGAGAGGTTCTCCTCCCCCTCTATTCTGCATTGGTGAGGCCACATCTGGAGTATTGTGTCCAGTTCTGGGCCCCTCAGTTCAGGAAGGACAGGGAACTGCTGGAAAGAGTCCAGCGCAGAGCCACAAAGATGATGAAGGGAGCAGAACATCTTCCTTATGAGGAAAGGCTGAGGGAGCTGGGTCTCTTTAGTTTGGAGAAAAGGAGACTGAGGGGTGACCTCATCAATGTTTACAAATATGTAAAGGGTGAGTGTCAAGAAGATGGAGTTAAGCTTTTTTCAGTGATGACCAGTGATAGGACAAGGAGTAATGGATACAAATTGGAGCATAGGAGGTTTAAGGTGAATATCAGAAAAAATTTTTTTACTGTGAGAGTGACAGAGCACTGGAACAGGCTGCCCAGAGAGGTTGTGGAGTCTTCTTCACTGGAGACATTCAAGACCCGCCTGGACGCATTCCTGTGTGATGTACTCTAGGTGACCCTGCTCTGGCAGGGGGGTTGGACTAGATGATCTTTCGAGGTCCCTTCCAACCCCTATGATTCTATGATTCTATGATACATTATTGGTTAAGCCCTGTCTTTTTACTCTACTATAGTAAGCCAAAGGGAATGTGCTCATCATGGCTCTCCTTCAGGTTGTTCATATTGTGCTCATGCCACTGGACCGATACAGACTATTCCCTTAATATGTGGTATGTGACCACATATTTTTGCCCTGATCCAGCATCTCAGCCTTGTCACTAGGCTTTTCCTTACCATTTTGTGCAGCTCAGTACCTCCTGAAGGGATTATTTACAAAGCTGAGATTTTTTCTATGCATTTATTGATTTAGTATAAGCTTTTATCAGGATAAAACTTGGACATTCAGCTGAGTGATGTGATGTTTTGCTGTGGTGTTTGGGAGCCTGTGACATATGGTAGAATTAGCTGAACCGCTTTGTCCAATTCCCATTCACCAGTGCTGCCTCTATCACCTTCAGGAAGTGAATGGGCATGTAACAGAGCTGTCATCTTGAATCAGAGAATGATTATAGATGTGTTATAAGAGCACATCTTCACACCTTGAAAAAATAAGTGGTGTGATCTCCGCTTGAAGAGAGTGTTAATTTATTTTTCCCTCCATTCTAAAGCAAAACTTCAAGTCTAAAAGGGAATTACACAAAATATTTATGACCCTGGAAATCCTTTCATAAAAGCAAGATTCCATTTAAAGGCTTTCCATAGAAAAACAATAATTGTTTTAGGAAGGTAATGGGTACACGGTGATGGAATAGAAATGGAAGGTCATTGATTGAATGACCTCAAGTTGTTTAGCCTTCCTTTTCACAAGAGTATGAGAATAGTAACAGTAAAGGTAAAAAGTTTAACAAGTATAGACATACAGAAAAAAAAAAAAAAAAATCCCTGTGAAACTTCATTCCACTGGAGACTTTAAAAAATAATAAGTTGAGAATGGCCACTATAACCTTAGATACCCTAGCTTTAAAAAAAAAAAAAAAAAGCCTTTCAGGGAACATGGTCAATACAAATTAAAGGTAAATGAAAAACATCCTCCTTGTGTTAGAATTATTAGATACTTGCCTAAATGCTTATTGTTGGTTTTGCACTCACCTTCGAGACTTTTAATGGTGATTATTAATGGATAGGCTATCAGACTTGATATACCACATCTGAAGTAACTGAGGGATTGCTGTGTTGGGACACTGTGGAAAAATTCTGTGCTTACGTGGGTCAGAGCAGATGCTGCTGCAACACTGATGGCTCTGGACTAGGAGAAACATAGTGTGAGATGGTTGCTGGGGACTTTGGGCTTGAGAATGCATGTAGCACCTAATGACACTAAGGAGTTGGGAGAAGGGTGGGATGTAGCTTTCCATTGGGTTCTTAGTCCCAGTAGGTCTGCATCCAACTGTAGTTGAATAGGGAGTTCATGGGGAACTGTCAGCTTGACTTTTTTCACAAATGCTAATTTCATCCCACATCATTAACTTTTTATTTTAAAATTCTGTTCTTTGCATTGACATTAATACTCATCAGTTGGTGGAACATAAAAAGCTCTTTTTGAAAGTGGCTCATACAAAAATATTCTCTAATAAAGAAGAATGTGTCTAGACTTAGTACTGTAGATAGTTCTTGCTAGGATAAAAGTAATTCCTGTGTTAAAGGAAAAAAGTATTTATAATAGAACTGTCTTTAAAAAACAATATTTTTTTCTTCATTAATCTTTAGTGATGTCCAAACTTTGCACACTTCTTGCAGCCCTGGATAAAAAAAAACAAACAACACCTCTCACTTGTATTCTTATTAATCTGTGGTTTTGACAAGAGTCTGTCCTGTGCCACCACATATTCTTCTATTAGAATGCCAGTGGGAGAGCAGTACTTAAAATACAACAAGTCAGCACAAGCTCCAGTCGGTAAGAAATGAGGTCTTTTACATATGAGCAGACAGTAAGAGTATTTGAAATTATGTCAAATGTGAGACTTTGGCACAAGGATGTAATGCATCATTATTTCCAATCTCACAAACCTTAGTGGTTGTGAAAATTAGGAACTGCTCTTAACAGCTAATCGTTCCCACATATGATGTTCCTGCTATGGCTTCAGGTCCTATGAGCATGAAACATTGCTCAGTTTTTCCAGTTCTGACAGTTGCTCTATAAAAGACATTAACTCTCTCTCCAAACATTGCTACTTTTGTAATGGTCTGGGAAGCCTCACTGCAGCTGAGCTGGAGTTACTCTTCAGGCCCTGGCCCCATGTAGGAGTGTCCAGTATCTAAAACCTGGCGCTGAACATGCCTGTTTTTAAAGTGCCGTCGGTCACTTCTAGAAAATATTTTGGGGCACTGCCAGTTTCCAGAAAGATGCAGGGGATCCAGGATAACAAGGCAAGAGGAATGTCCTGGGATGTCTGTTCAGTTCACAGAGGTGCTGAAAGGACTGTATCTCATTGCTTCTCAGGACCGACAACAAGAGCAGATCCACAGCGTTGCTCATTTGGGCTAGCTAATCTTTAGCAGAATGGCAAACTAATTTCAGGTTTGGGGTGTTCACCCCATATCGTGGGCATGTGTAAATATTTCCAAAGGGGTTTAATAAGAAAATTTGACTGCTGAGAGCTGTAATTGTTTTACAGTACCAAGTTCAGCTTTCCTCCATAACCAGTCTTCCTGTCTCCTGGAAGTCTCAGACAAATGGTCAGTGTTTGCATGGGAAATCTAGGTTTTCTGCTGCTTGGCCAGTCAATTTGTGAAGGCTGCAAGCAATGGATCCTGGAAAACCACAGTGTATCAGACACTGCACAGTCCACACTCATGGTTTCCCTGCATAACACGAAAAATGGACATACTGGAGAGGACTCTTAGGACAGGACTTAGGATTTGTCCTAAGAGAGTGGGAAATGCAGCATCCAACACAGTAGGAAAAAAAAAAAAAAAAAGACCAGGAGTGTGAGAGAGGGGTGTCTACTAAAAAAAGCAAAAAAACCCAAAAAAGTCCTCTCAAGGAGGCAGATAACCAAGTTTTTCTATTAAGGGTGGCTGGTTAGCACAACAAAAATTTTAAGGCATATTTAACTGCAAAATTTGTCTGCTTCAAAACCTGATAAATTCCATTTTATACTTAGAATGAATAAACAATCAGAACTAAAGTAGCTTCCAGGTATGAAGTAATTTTTTTTGTATTTATAAATACACGTATGCACATCACCCACTCATTTCTGCACACACAAACCCACACGTATATATATTTATATTACTCTGCTCTCCAGGATGTAATTCTAGAGTGCTTGGCCGAATACCATCGCCCTAACCTGCCAGTGCTGGATGGAGAACATTTAAAGCAGACCTGGGGTTTGGAGACTTTCCATCTGTGAACTTGTGTGCATGGCTGGCTATACATGGGAGGGTGGGATGAAAACAAAGAAGTGAGCAGTTGTAGGGCTGGGGTAATGGCATTTAAAACTATCCAGCTTGTCAAATGCCGTATGTTAATACTCTTCCTCCAAATGCCTTGTTACTTCCATAATACCAGCAAGGAAAGTTTCCCTCTAATGAGGCAGACAGTTGAAGCAAGTCTCTCTGCTCACAGAAGGGGCTCAGTGATTCAGACAGGCGATGATGATCAATGAGCAAAGCAGCGTCTAGCATGTCATGAACGGAACAAAAAGGCTGGGGACATCTGAATGAGGGAGCTCAAGTCATCACTATCAGTCTTGCCTCCGGTTCTCATTCTGAAAATTGCAAGGAAGCTATGCTCTTCCTCCCTCGAGATTTGCATAGGACATTTGCTGCATGAAGGATTCCTTCTGACATTTCTAATGGAAGCAGCTAGAAGAAAGAGGGAAATCAGATAGCAGAGTGTCTCTGTGCGCTGTGCTGTTGCCAAGCAGATTATGCATTGTAATCTGTAAGCACTGAACTGTGTTTGAATTATGAGAAGCCTCTCCCTTGCTTTTGTTTTAGACCTTTGGGAGAGGCGATGTTTCCGGACTGCTAATGTCACAGTGTGACCTGTTAATAACCTGTGCGAGCCTCCCCTCCGCTCCGCCGCCCCCTGCTCCTCCAGGACCCGGCAGCTGCCGTCACATGGATTGAATGCCTGCCTGCCTTCTCTGTGGTTCATTGAGAAAAACTCAAGCATGTGGCCTGAGTTTCCCCTGATGACTGTCTGGGGATGATGATTTCTACCATCTGTTTTGGGCTGCCTGCGGCTCCCGGAAACACTGAGGTGTATGTTGCTTCTGGCCGTACGTGGGATTCCTAATGAAACCTCAGCTGCTGTCCAACTGTCTGTGAATATCAGATGGGTTTGAATTATCTTTCTCTAAGAGGGGAGGGGGAAGCACTTTGTTTAACTCTTTAATCTGAACAACTACACAGCACGTGCATAATCACAGGGTACAAAGCCACTGAATTATTAGCATCTACATCACGGTGGCAGCTGTAGCATTTGCACATGTGCCGGGTTTGTCCAATTTGAGATGTCCAGGCTGGTTGTTTCCAGGCTAAATATACAGCCTCGAGTCAAACTCATTTTACTGTAGCTCACTTGGAAGCCCTGTAATTATACCCGAGATTCATTTGATCGCTTCACTTCTGATTTGTGTTAAAAGCAGATTTCAGGAACATGAATCGTATATTGGTAGAAGACAAAAGGCTGCTTATGAAATGGTTTAAAGGCAGCCAAGGAATTGCGGCAGTTTCAAAGCTATTTATTAAGATGGAGGAAGTCACAGCCAATTGATGTTAATTTTACTATGAGTCTTTCATGCAAAAACCCTTGATAACAAATATATAGCAATTGCATGTTTTTCAGGATTTGACATTCTGTCTGTTATTTTCACTGTAATCTGTCACTTAGAAATCTTTTCTTGCCATTTGCTGAATATCAGATTTCAGTGAATGCTGAGCGTCACTAAATCATGTAGAGGACCAGGTCTCAGCAAGAAAGTACTTGACATTCTTTCTTGTTAGAATTACCTAGACTTTATTGGCATTCACAGTTTTCTCCATTGACATTCATACTATTTTCTTTGAACGAATTGTGGGTCTCAGTAAGATATCCACTGAGTTTTATGTGGTCAGAAACATAGTCAGTGCTGGAGCAGTGGAGTTGCTGAATGGATGAGGAACAACTGCTTCCATTTCTTGTGGTCATTGTTCAAGCGGGGTAATGCAGAATACAAGACTCATATGTGACCTCAAAGCAAAAAAGAAAAAGAACAAGATGTAGCTACCAAACAGTAGGCAGCAGTGATAGTCTTGGGTTGTTAAACTGTAAGGGGAAAGTTTCAGTCCATGGTAGTGGATGTTTCTTATTTCCAGATTCAAGTTAAGCACTTCTGTAGCATGATGTCATTCACCTATTTTTAGATGTTGTTTTTCTACTAACATTGGGGATGCTAATCAAAGAATGCAAAATCACTTCTTAGCAGTGGCTTGCTGAGGGACATTTGATTGTTTTTGCTTTTGGAACTTATTTTTGTTGTGCTGTGAGATGTAGCAGCAATCTGCAAATGCATTCAGCAGCTACTGCATAGGCATGAGGGCATTCCTTTCTCTTGTCAACTGACTCATGCAGAGATGTGAGCATACCCCTTACATATGCACACTACCAAAAATCAATATTAGGGTAGAAGGCTTGAAAGCAGATACTAACAGAAAGTTCAATAAAACTTAGACAAATATTTCTCTTTCTAATTGTCTGCTTTATTGATTTTTATTGTTTTTTTTTAAAATGAAGATGCTCAAAAACATAGGAACATTTCACACATTCATCTTCTTCAACCTGAAATGATCCAGTAACTCCCTCTGCTTTCATCTCTAAGGCAGTTTTTCTTTCAACAATAGATCCAAGACTACTGACTTTTGGCAAGCATGAGCTCATTAAGCAGGGCACACAAAAACAAGAGGTGGTTTGTCTATAGTGTAAAACTTCTCTAGGAACGCATCTCTTTTTGTCCTCTGGATATAGGAAAGTTTAACTATACTATCAGTGGCTGACAAAAAAATAATAATAATTAAAAAAAAAAAGTTAAAAATAACAGCAGAACCCCCCCACACACTTAATTTTAAATTTTTAGAGTTTTCAGCCTAGAGCTTTTTACAGAAAATCTGGTATTTCTTCTCTCCATGTAGATCTCTGCATCACTTAAGAGAGATCTGACAGATGGAGACAGCTTGTAACAACGTACTTGAAGCTCTGAAAGACTAAAATGAGTAATCAAAACAGTTCAAAAAATGCCTTTTTTATGAATCTGTCTAAAAATATTTGTCACAGAGAATTTCTTTCCCCTCTTTTCCACTTTTCTTTTTTGCTTGAAGTAAGGTGGGTATTTATACTTAGCTGTATCTTATTATGCGTGATTTCCCTTCACCATTAGTCACATCACGCCTTGGCTTGGAGTCACAAGTGATGTAAAATGTTGCAAAATATGAGTAATAAACAAGTTAAGAGACTGTGAACTAGAAATAAACCATGGAGAACCCAAAATGAATCCACTTTTGATGAAACTTAGATTATGATGAAACATTTGAAAGCATTATTCTGAAATGGAAAAATACACCCTGCAATTTCCAGACCTCAGTTAATGAATGTAATCATGCTCAAGGGACAAACATGAATGCTTCCTCCCTTCTGTCACTTGAAATATTTCCTTTAGGCTTAGAGGGATTTGAGTGTATATACCTGTGGGAACATTTGGTCTAAAGGGATTCTTTCTTGATTGCTGCTGAGAGTTGACTGTTGCATTAAGTTCCCTGTTGGCTGTTCCACAAACCCTAATTGAATTAGAGGGAATCCTGAGGAGAACATCGCAGATGATGGAGAAAGAAATGGCTGCTAGTGCAATTTTGTTGCTAGCATAACAGAAGAAATGCGTTTCCAAATACGTCACTATGTATCATCTTCCCAGGTTATGAACATCCAGCCTGAGGTTCCACAAGGGTCTGGCTTACACAGGTGCTGCACACTTATCTTTTCAGTTGTAGTGTTGATGGTGTGCAGTTCTGAAAATTAATTCTATGATTTCTCAACACAGGCATCCATTTAAGGATGCACACGTTAAAAGTAGCTGGATGGCTAGGCTTTAGTGTACCTGATCTGGATTTGTGTATGGACTGTTTGCTATCTATAAAGAAAGGAAATTTCAATGCTGAGGGGTCTTTTGATAAACATCTTAGAAGTAACTGTTTACCCATGTAATTCATACCACAAAGAGAATCCTAAACTTTTAGAGGTGTCCTAAGCAGTCTTGTTATACAGAGAAGAGGATTAATTTTACATGGAGAAAATGAACGAAAGTGAGTTCTCTAATAAAAGTATTTTTCTGCAGAAAATGCTTCTATCACTCAAGACGTTAACAAGACTGACTAAAACACTAGAAATATAGAGGTAAGATTAATTCTATGCTGAAATAAGGTTCTAATATTCTAGTGATCTGCATCTCTAGCAACTATTGTGACATTCCTTTGCAGTGGCAAACTTGGAGTGAGCAAAGACTAGTTAGCTCTGAGGAAGTAATTTGCCAAATAAGTGTCCCATCTTCAATTAAAGCAACCTTCTGACTGCTCTAGCTTGTCCTGGCTGTCTGCTGTTTCAAGGGGTTGATACAGCAGCTGGCAGCCAACAAGGTTTCTTATGACAGCAAGCGCATACACAAATTGTAAAAGTCAGATGTTGCTGGACTTCCTAGAAGGAATTTTTAAATAGCCTCCCAAGAGCTTAGGTAAATTTTTTGGTTTGGCCAGCAAACAGATGAAGTCCAGACATTTACAAGTGCAAAAACTGTGAGCCTTACAAAGATACAATGACTACATAAAATGGTACTTTTTGAAGAGGTCATAGTTACCAAGCTGGCTCTGGGCATGCCACTGAATTTCAGTTACTAAAGCTAAGATTATTTAGGTGGAATAACAACTATGAAGATATAAACTTGGCTTTGATCCAGTTTTTGTGTAACACATTACATGGAATGTATAAGTAACTTCACTGGGTTTTGCTTTCTGAAGCAAGCAAGCAAGCAGGTATCAAAGGGGCCAGGAGGTAGTGACACAAACCTATTGTTCTGTCAGTTATTTTAGTTAAATCATATCCCAAATCCTTATGATACACAGCTGTGTACTAGTGAAAACTCCACCAAGGGACAGCCAAAGTCTGGTTCTGGAGAACTGGTGTAATTGCATGGTGGACTTGAACCCTGATAAGCAACTGACACCAAGCAAGTTTCCAGTATCTTATTTTAAAGTGGAATTTAGACCAAAGTCTGATATCCTTTTAAGACTTGAAAGTCCTCAAATACCTACAAGGTCAATGGGACTAGTGTAGGAATAAGAGACTTTTCATTAAGGTAATCAAGTGTGTGAGATTCTGGCACCTTGCTAGTATGCTGCTTTCTTTTTTTGGTTTCATGCTTTTATTGTACTTATATTGTGTATTCTAGGAGACAGGGCTTCTCATCTGATGGGTTCATGCATGGTGTTTTGCAGTGAAACTGCAGTACTGAAGGTACTATTAATTACAAGAAAGATAATAATTTATCTTATATCAGGAATGACTGTAGGAATACCCTTGGAATGAGAATTTTTGGTGATGCAGACGACCTTTTGCTAGCCACTGAGAATGGAGGGTATTGTTTTGAATCTTTTGTGCCTGATGTGTTTCTAGGAACATAAGAAGTTTTTTCAGAAAGTTCTACAGTGGTATGGCTGAGGAGAAAGGAATGACTTCCTGAAATACTGGATCACTTTCTCCCACCAGGTTCTCCTCAGAGACACATGCCCATTAAGGAAAAGCACACAGTTTCAGTTTCAATGGATGCAGCTCTTATTTATTCTGGGTACAGTTGATAGGATGACTCACTGCTCCACTAATGAAAGCCTGGTGTTTTGCCTTTAAAAAAATACATTCTGAATTCATTCCAGCAAAACAGATTTTACTTACTGCCTTTGTTCTGCTGTTTTAAATGTAGGATTAAAAGACAAAGAGACATGTTTGTCCCTGCATAAGCATAAAACGAAAGCACACAATTAAAAACCCAATGAACTAGAAAGGAAGGTGTGCAGTGAGTAACAGCAGGTGCACGGATCTGTGTGTCTTGAACAAGACATAATGTGATTGTAATCTCAGCCTTCCCATGGACTGTGAATATGAACATGAAGCAAAGGAAGAAAACGGGGCCACCTTCTCCCTTAGTGTAAAATGTTACAGCTCTGCTGAAGTAAATGGGACTCTGTTTAATCACCTTAGGTATGGGTTTCATCTTCTCAGTGCTCTCTCCCCTGGACCTTTGCCAAGCTGCCACATCAGTGTCACTCCACTCTACCTGTGTGAGCTGCAGCTTCCCCTTGCTTAGGTTGACAGCAACATTGCTCCTTCCTGTAACGTGGATCTGGGGATATGCCTTCATGGGAAGAGAGCTCTGCTGCTTTGCACTCCCACAAGCAGTGACTGCTGCCCTGGGGCTTGGGGAGGGTGGTACTTTTCCTTGAGCCACTATGCAATCTTGCTTCTCCAGGGCTTGCATGTATGTACAGACACATGCACACATATTTAACATGAGATTAAACAGTATGTTGTTTTTTGTTTTACTGACATGGGAAACACACAGATCTAGGGGGGAAAAAGTAATGTGCTAAATCTTCAATGCATTTTTCTTTTGTTTTCTGTTCACAGAGTTTTGTTTGAGTTTTGAGCCTCTGTGTCATAGTTCCTTATCTTTCCATCAAGTTATCTCTCCCTCTCTGCTGCCTGCTGGCCCGTTTGTCCATTTCTGATAGCCAAATTGAACACAGTCCTGCTGCTGTAAAATTAGGCTCCTCTCTTGCAACCCAGCTGCCTACTGAGTAACTCTGTGAAGTTTCTTGATCTGTACTACCTCTGTGCTCTTAAAAATTGCAATTACCTAGGATTTTCTACTTTCACATTCAGCAGTAAAGAAAGCCCTATTTTTTTCCAGCTTTAGCAAACCAAGTGCTCAGTGCATTTTCACCTGGAAAGATGGCCTTTTAGGTCTGACTACAGATTGCAGTTCTTTGTCTTTCAGAGATGTTATTCAGCTTTTGTCAGTAAATGTGTCTACAGAAATTATATTCTGTAACATTGGTACTTCCATATTAGTGATTTAATAATTTCTGTATTTTTAATGAGATTTATCTAATTGCCACCCCACAATCACAGATGAATTGTTTTGTTAAGTCCTGAGGGCATCCTTAATGTTTAATGATTTTAAAGATAATTCTTAAAGGTAGGTTCAGATTATATTTTTCTGAAAGTTATGAAACAAAGGATAGCCTGAAGTCAGACCTGGAACCTGAATCTCCTGGCTGTGTTGGAGAACCTATTTCCTAAATACTTTACATCTCAGGCTGCAGCAGAATGAAGGAGACAGGTCTTACTATAATCTGTTTGAAGAGAGGCAATTAATAGACATCTTATTTCTAGTTTCTTTATAATAAAATGAAGAAGATTAGATAACCACCAAAGCCAAACCTTTTAAAGAGAAATTCTGGCCCACTAAAGAAAATGGCACAATTTCCAGTGCTTTGAATGGTGATAACATATCATTTCACTGGTTCAGTGAGGATAATGATGCAAAACAGGCCTGTTTTTCTACACACTAGTTTTCTGGGTCAGGTGACAAAACACAAAAGTTAAGGACAGGTGGCTTCAACACTTGATCTAAAGCTTGGATGTCCATTATCATTTGATGTAGGGAAGGCGTATCATGTGTCTGTGAGAACAGGCAGAGGAAGGGTAAGTGATAATCTGAAGTGCAGACTTAAGCCCAGTGCAACTGGAAAAGTACTTGAGAGTAATGATCTACAGTGCCGTTGTGACATTTTGTCAGTTGTAAAGTAAAATAAGAGTTGCACTGCAATAAAATGGTTTTTTTATATTAACTCCAGAAAGGCTAAGTTTTAACTTAATCGTGTGTCCTAAGATTACTTTTCTAATGTACATTGGCTGAAGGACGGGAAAAAAAAGTTTTGTCTTGTTCTAAGTGTCCAATGTGCTCTGCTGTCAGAGTGCACTGCAACATGCCTGGAAGGATCTTTTCACTTTTACTTGAATTCTGCTCTTATGTGCAGTCAGACAATAGCATTTCTCAGGTTCTGAGGGATGTGTGCTCATTTGTTGCATTGCAAAAATATAAAGTAAAATCTACAGAAGAAAATCTGCTGTTAGCTGGCTAGTCCCCCTTGGCATATGTGTTTCTTGTATTCACAATCAGTTCACTTGAGTTGGAGAAGTAGAGACCAGACTTGCCCTTATTCCACATAAAAGATCCTGCACAGTTTAGCAACTGTACTTTGCAGAGTAATTTCCTGTGAGTCAGTAAAAACTCTCAAAGAGAAGGAACAGTTTTGCTAAACTGGATAACTAATACCTGCTTTTATTATTTCCAGTCTTAGGGGAGTAATTTTTCTCTACACAAATTTCCATGGTATTCTAATAAAAGGCACTGGATTCTATTTGCCCCTACTCTCCTCAGATTTCCACAGCTTTTCTTATTCAGCAGAGATTTTCAGGAAAGTTTTGTATGTCTCTCTCCCTTGCACCATTCTGGTTCAAGGTGAGTAAACTTTAGGTTCAGGTCCGTGCCCTTGCTCACAGGATCTCCTAGTGAACAGGTCTAACACAGAGAAGCAGACACTGGAGAAACAGCACAACAAATCCAACCAATTACAAGAAACAGTGTTGATGGGTTCTTGGTTAGATTGCACTAGAATATTATTTGCTAATTGTGTATTCTTTGAACGTTTTAACTCCAGCTTATGGCCCTGGAGTTTGAAATCACCCATTAAAAACACAGGAATTACCAGGCAAGAAATATCTGTTTCAGCTGCCTAACAGCACCAGCTAATGTGCTCAGATGCATTTTCAGGGGTGAGGAAGCAAGATGTTTGCTCTATTCATTCTGTGCCATGGTTGCCAGGATATTGAACAAGGTTGTATTTACACAAGGAGTTCTTCGCTGATATGAGAATACTGGTGTACTCTACTGGCAAAAGCCTTCTTATGCAATCACAGGCTACAATAGCAGAGCTTTGGAAAGCCACCTCTCACAAGTGAGACAACAGTGGCAGTAAAACAACTCTTTTTTTCTGTCATAACCCTTTATGGAATTAGAAAGTTCTGACAGTGCAGCTATGTTGGGGCAGAAGTCTAAGGAGATGATAACCGAAAAATACCCCTTCCATATTACCACATGCAGATTATATGTTTCTGAGTAAATGCAGATGTGAGGAAAAGAGGTGGAAGAGTGAGAAAAATGAAAGAAAGTGATAAACCTTGTCCTCTAAAAATTCTTAGAAGTTTGAGATTCACTCATGCAGATAACTGCCAATCTGTTGTATCGAGATGGAATTGCATTGTCCATGGAACAATCTAGGAGGGAAAGATGAGGAAGAAGAAGTTGATACCCCAATCATTAACATAAGCACAAGCGCAATGGGTACAAATTGGACATGAACAAATTTAGTCTGGAGAACAGAAGAAAATTCCTAACCATAAGAGGACTAACATCCTGAAATGGCTTCCTAGTAGAGATATAGTAGGGGGAGTTAGTAGTTGATTATCGAGGAGCTGACAGTAAGAGACTGGTCACCAATGTACATGATGACCCAGGAGGAAACTTTCAGCCTGAGGTTCTTATAAACATTTTAGGAGTTACAACAGAAGATAATAAAGATTTAGGAAGACAACAGTACTGTTTCCTGGATGTCAAATGGAAAGGACTCTCAACTCCAAAAAATGTCTGGGTGAACGACACTACTTCTGGCTACAGTGATTTAAGCCCCTGATGATATGTAAGACCAATGAGAGAAGTTAACTTGAAATTAAGCATTATAAGCTATTTTCTAAGAGTAACTTTTTTTTTTTTAATGCAGAAGGCTGCAGAAGGAGCCATATCCATCTGTTCACCCCTGTCCACACGACAAGACTCTTCGTGGGGTACATCTGCTGATGGAATTCTCAGGGTGAAGAAATGAAAATGACTGTACATAAATAGATACAGTTCTTCCTTGTCCCCACTGCTGAGCTGTAGTCCTTATATCCCAAGCAACATTTCTTCTTGAGCTGGATGTAAACTCCAGCTACTAATAAAGTGGGAGACATCCACAGGAGTAAGCACATGACTCAGATGTCATCAGGTATCTCAGCAGAAAAATGCTCCTCTCTTCTCATCATTGCTAGTTCTCAGAGCCAGTTTTCTCTAATTCTCAATTATGGCTTTCCTGGTATTGCTAGATATTGTGGAAACTATGGCTGAACAGTTTGATCCTGCCATGCAAAACTGTTCGCTTTTGTTTTACAGTCACAGAGTCTTTTAAAACACTGCTGCCTTTTATAGCAAAAATCACACCCATGCTACCAGTGGTGTGAATCACTTTAAGTACATGCCTGTTCAAATGCTGTAATAGAACCTTATGTAGTGGAAATGCCACCATCTGGTGGTTGCATCACCACTGAAAGACATACTGGCGGGGGTGCCACTAGGGATTGAGCTGCCTCTGCTCAATGAGGAAATCCTCGTTTAGATTTAGAGATTAATGCTCCCTGGAAATAATTTCTCCTGAACAGCATTCCACATTACACACACGTGCCAGCTAGGCCCAGCCATGCAGAGTGGGAGACACCGAAATGAATATCATTTTTTTACAATGTGGTTTTATTACTGAGAAGCTTGTGATGTTCAAACACTTTTAACATGAACTTTGTTCTCAAGGTGAATTTGTAGAACAGGGTCACAAGGTGACTTTTTGAAGAAACATGTAGGGGCCATCTGTGCATTTCTTGAACATGCAGCTTCTCCCTCCTCCCTTTTAAATGCCTCTTATGGGCTTGTGGAAGGTAAGGCCGAACGCTGACAGAAGCTTATTCTCTTCCTACAAGACACTCTCTAGAGGATCTCACTTTTTCTTGCCTTTTTTTTTTTCTTTTTGCTGTCAATGTCACTTTGTTCCAGAGAGTGTTTTGTTAGACTGTAATTGTATATGCATCTGTCTGAGGCAGCTTCATGCTACCTCAAGGAGTTGTGTTATGATTGTCACTGTGTTGTAGGTTGACTAAAAATACACTTTAAATAACAACAAAAAAAGAATAATAATAAAAAAATATTCCATTCCTGCATATCAGGAGGGCAGCAGAGGAACAGCAATGATCTTGGTAAACACAGTTTGTATTTACTCCAGGACAGAAGAGCGCACAATCAATCTTTATGCTTAGATGAAGAAGAAAATGAGTTATAAACTCTGGGTAACCCAGAGCTTTTTTGCCTTTTGATTGAAGAATACTGAGTCTACCTCATTTTTGGAAATCAGATTTGCAATTAGGTTTCTGACATGTTTTGTGCTGTATTTAAGACCTGAAGTTCACAGCAAAATGTATTCTTGCTCTGGACCAAAGCCCTACTGTGTGTGGTATAACAGAGCTGCAGTTTGGGATGTTCTGCATAACTTGTGAAAAATTTAAGATAAAGTTTTGATGGAATACTGCAACACGTTATGAGGAACAGCTTGTCTAAGCAACTTGCAGAAAGGTTTTTTTTTCTTCCAATTACTTTTTATTATACTTAATTAAATTTATAACTCTCAAAGACTGGTTCTTCTCATAGACTTGTATGGTGCCTAGTCCAACGGACCTCAGGCTCTGATGGGATCCCTTGGCAATATTATTTTGTAAAACAGGTGCTCTTATCATGTAAAAATTGCTTTGACAGCTACAGCAGTTAATTCTTGGCTCTTCTCTTCCCTGCATACTTCTTGGATGCAGATAGGGGAAGGCAGGTAGGAAATACATCCATGAAGCAAAATAGCTAAGGTATATGGATGGTGGGCTCTGGTGCTTCTGGGCGGCACTGGAGACACCATAGGTGTCCTGTCATATTACACATCCAGTCAATAACGTTGGCCATCAAAGTGTAAAAAAATGTTAAAAAATGTGCAAATTAAAAGGGAGAGCAATTAATAGGTAGTTTTCTGTTGAAGAACCTCCTGCTTTCACTCAGTCCATGTGAAGAATAGTTGTTGATGCATGTCAGATTTTTCCAACGGGCCACTCTCAGCTGCTTCCTGCACCTCGGATCTCTCTGTTCCCAAGACAGCTGTTTATGTTATAGCTGGTGAGAAAGGTTGGAGGTATGTGACTGAAATACGGCAAACAGCTTTGCAACTGATTTTTCCACTCCATTGTTGGGAAACACCAGACTGCTTAAAAGATCCCTCTGGGGGCTGTAACCTTCTCCCCTGCCGGGTCTTGGTGACTCGCTGTTTAAACACACTAGCCTGTACTTTTGCAACAGCTTAAAAAAATAATGATATGAAAATATTTTTTTCAAAGGATAAGCTTCTCATTCCAGGCATTTTTACCTCTCACTGGTATTGATTTCAGCAGCAACAGGTTCTCAGAGACCCTGAGCTTCCTGTTGGCAGTATTCATTGCCTGCTGATGCCAATGGCAAGCCCGTGCCCTGCCCTCTGGTGTCTGGTTCCTCCCAACAAAGCCAGCCTACAGTGACACCCTCTAGCAAACAATTGGAGAAAAATGACCCAGAAAACAGATACCTTAACTTGCTGTGTGTGAGGCCATCTGGCAGCTACCTGGCAGCTAAATGTTAACTGGCTGGCAGGTGTGCCTTGTTGAAGACTTAATTGTCTATCACTATTATTAGCTACTAGTAATTGAGTGCCAACAATCTGTTCCCTGCCATACAGTAGGAGACACAGCTTTCTCATCTTCAAACAGCTCTCATGAAACTATAATAAGAGAAAATAAGTAATAAACAATCATAAACTACTTGGTTTGGTTTATCTCTCACAGAAACAGATTTCCGCTCCCTCTTTACAAGTAGGTTTTTGCATTACAGTAGATTCTCCTAAAAATGCAACAAAACCAGGAAAAAAAAAAAAAGAAAGGGTTTTACAGGTGTTTATATTGTGCTGTTTACTGTTTAATTTGCTCCTAAGCAGTGACTGGCGTTACTGTGTTGCCTAAATATGCATAAGGAGGCTTTTCAAGCCACAGGGATTTTAAGCTCTCTTGCTACCTAATCCTTCTCTCAGACAGTCACATCATCCAATTACTGCTGGTTCTATCAAGACTTTCAGACTCTTCTGAGAGCAAAATATTACTCCAGAGCCACAGTGACACACTCTGGAGCAAGACAATCTATGTCATCTAAACACATGAGATAAACCCCTCTGCTTCCTCCCCACACCTGAAGCTTCTGGGGAAAAAAACCCCACAATAAAGAATTTCTGAATTAGTTTTTAAAAGCATGACAGGCTTTAGATTGCATTACTTCTAAGTGTCAGATTAGTATTAATAGAAGTATGCTATTAAATAATTCAATAATCACATGAATTTCAGATTTAGTTTGACTGAAGACTATATGAAAGAGAATATATAGTGTAAACAGAGAGAAATCATTTTTATACAGACTAAGTAACTTTATCACTGCTTTTGTGAAGTAAGTTTGATGCCTAGACTACCTAAATGCAGCAGTAAGCAAACAGTAAATTCAAAAAAACTGTGTGCTGGGATTCCCTGGGGCCTAGTGTATTTATATCAATTAACTTAATGCGTGAATGAAGTGACAACAATAGGTAAGTTGCATGTGGCCCAAAGTCCTTTGGAAAAACGAGACTTATGTCCTCCATACAGTCCTGAAAATTTCAACCCAGTTTGAATATTCTGAGGCATATTGGGGTGGTTGGCCTGAAGTGGATCATCAGACCAAAACTGCTGTCATGTATCTCTGGCAGCTATGGTTTCATTCTTTAATTTTTCAACCAGGCTGAAGCTGGGCACCTCACCGCTATCGACTACAGCGTGTCATATAGGGCACTCCTAGTTTTGCTCAGATAGTGTCTGATTACTCACCCAATTGTGTACCTACCATGGAAAAGAGAGCAAAGACCTACAGGGAGAGGCTTCTGTGAAGTAATATTAGGAATGTGTAGCTGTGGGATGTGACAGCAAGCCCATTAAAGCAGTGAGGGTGGAAATGAGAAGTACATTCTGCTCTGTATTCAGAAATAATTTTGAATAATCAAAATTCACATGAAACAGGTCAGATAATTTTACTAGCTGTTCATCTTCAGAAATGTTTGTGTACCTGTCTATACTGTTTTCTTCTCAGAAGTTTAAATATTTCTGATAAGTGCCTCTCCTCACAAGAATTTCTTTGAATTAAAGCAGATAGTATATATAAAAATTAGTACAGTAGGTATTCACATAGACTTCTTTGCTCCATTTTCTGTAAGTTTACTTCCCATGAATTTACTTTGGTTGCATAGGTTTTACACAAGTGGTATATGTGTGTCACATCTTGGATTGTTATTAGAACATACTCTTACTGAACAGCATGCTTCCTTGCTTCTCATATTCCACTCACACATAAAGCACACATTGTCAAAGAGAACTGGACAATATGTATATGTACCTGATGCATATGGGTCACATTTCTCCAAGTCCTACCAAGGCCAAAAGTGATGGAAAATGGCCTGAACCTCTGTGCCAGAGATCCACTTCATGAATAAATTTGCAAAATACAGTTGTTATGCCTGCTTTCTACATCATCTTCTCAGACTGTTGATGGAAGTCTGCCAGAAGAGACCTCAGCCGCTGGACAGCCTGGAGTCCTATTTGTAGGTTATGATGAGAACTAGAATTTTAAAAAAAAAAAAAAAGTCCTTGGGGCTGGATATTGTCTTTTTTCCAGGTATTCAGTGTGAACAATGAGGAGCAAGATCGCTGCGTCCTTTCCCCATGACTGTGCTTGGCCCTGGACCAGATTACACATCAACAGAGGAGTTTGCTGTGCAGACTGTAGGTGCAAAATGGGGAATTACTGGTTTGGCAATTGCTGTTTTAATTGACTGTGGGAGGTAAGACCAATAGATTTCTATGTCCTAAACAGTTAGTCAGCTTGGTATGAATTTGAAGAAAAGGTTTTAATTTGAAAAATAATTCTAAAAGATAGATTCACAAAACAGCTGGGGAAGGGAACACTTTAAAGGGCCCAAACAGCAGTCCTCCAAACTGCAAGAGGAGGTTGTTAAGTAGAAGTAGACAGGCTCTTCTCAATGCTTCATGGCCATGAATGAAAATGCTGTTATAATTAGGCTATTAAGGTTACAACCCAAGCCATCCAGCAGCCAGATTTAGAGGCCACTTGGGAGGACAGAATCCAATAGATGGGGGCCTGCAATATTTTTTATTGGTTCTCTGGACCCTGGGATTGAGTTAAACTGTTCAACTGTGCAGATGATGGTTGACCCAAGTAAGTGGCTACCTCTTTTAAGTGTCCTGAGTGTCTGACCATGAATTTAAGCAATTCAGGAAAAGTAGAACACCTACAATGAGAAATATTTAGAATTATCAGTCATCAAATGTAGCCAACTGATTATAGCTGTTCCCAGAGATGAAGGAGTTGAATTCCCCTCCGGCAGAAGAAGGAAATTAATTTGAATTTACTGCTCTCTGGTGAGCTGCTGAGAAGTTCAGCCTGTAAAAAGGAATCCCACCATCTGTAGCTTCTCTAAAACTTAATCAGTTTCTTTCAGTACCCCAACCTAGGTGTCTTGATGATTTTTTGACATTTTGCAT
This sequence comes from Apus apus, assembly GCF_020740795.1. Lineage (NCBI taxonomy): Eukaryota > Metazoa > Chordata > Aves > Apodiformes > Apodidae > Apus > Apus apus. The sequence continues at coordinate 161,043,237 of NC_067282.1, forward strand.
AGGCAAAATTGCCTTTTACTTTCAGTTGTTGCCTTGCAGGCCCAGTCTTCAGCATGCTGCTTCTCCTCTGTGTTGTCTTTCTCCACTTGTACCTCCAGTGGGAATTGCATTCTTACAAGAGTGATTTTCAAATAAACCTGTGAATGAACCTTTGAGCATAGAGTAGCTGTTCTATTGCCTAAGAAAGATAACAGCCTGGGCTTGTTTGTTCATGTTTTTCCTTCATCCCAAGACTTAGCTTTACCTCTCTTTACTCATCCATCCACAGGAGAGTATAAAACTGTCATCCTGAAGCAATTACTGACTCTGTCTATGAATCGGCACTAACACACCTGGACAGCAGATGACTCCTGCCTCGGTTATGCATTTCTGGCATGCTTACGGCTATACCTTGCCTACTGCTTAGGCAGCATGTATTGCTAGGTCAGCCAAACCACTGCCCTGTCAACTTTAAAAGATTTCCCGAGGCTAAGCAAGCTTCAGGATCCACCTGGTGGCAACCTTAGATGCTATTTCTCTTGCTTTTCCAGGATGGTTCACACCTCCTGAGTCTCAGTCATTTCTGAGTTCTCACAAAAAAGTACCAACCAGGCATATAAACCGAACTGTTTCAGAGCTGAAATGATAAAAAAAGATTAAATTATGAAAAATGCAACATGTAATATTAACAGTGTTGAATCCATATTGAAATTTCTTGCTGAATTTCTAAAATGCTGGGCATTGATTTTTTGTTATTCATAACAAAACATGCAGCACTCTTATTGAAAATGTTCTTTACACTGGTATAGTAAAACAAAAATATTCTCCAAATGACTCATTTTTATTCTTTACTTTGATTTATTTATTTATTTATTTGTATTTAAATATGGGTTTAACTCCCAGTTTCAGTTTTCAAAACAATTGACACCAGACAGTGAGTGTTAGATAAGTCCTTTTAGACTGATCCTGCTGTGGATAGTTTGAATCTGTGAATCTGGGTATCCATTTAGTCTTCAGACCTGAAAATAAAAGAACCTGCAACATGATTTTTTATTCAAAACAAAACAAGACAGAAAACCCAGCAAATTTATTGCTGTTAATTTACCCTTGTTGGTTTGAATTGTTTGCAACTACAAATAGACATTTCACTTGGAAATTAACCAAAATAAAAGGCTTGTCTAAGTGAAATGAAAATAGCATTACAAAGCTGAGTACAAGTGCCCAAATAAGGCTGGCTATTACTTTATTTTGCTGTTTGCCCACATTTCAGTTTTATTCATAGGCTTATCTAGAGTGTTCCTGTCATTTTGGACAGCAAGTCTTATCACAGCATGAATTCAGTGCTTGGTATAAGAATAATTAAGTTGTCCTGTGAACTAGCACGACTATGAACACGGTGCTCTGTTTTCACTACATCTTGCCCAGACTTATTTGCTAAGGAGCAAGGTTGACAATGTAACAGTGGATAGGTGATCCTGTTTGTTATTATTTCTTTTGTATTTTCTGCACTGCAAAAAGATAAAGGTTAGTGGGATTGCATCATGGGACAACCAATCTGTATTTCTGCTCCTGTAAGGTTCTTTCAGGAAGTACTCAGAGAAAGCTTGTACATGCATGCTCCTGAAAATGCCTTACAGTTTTGTGGCCACATTCACTGCTGCTCATAATGCATGAATTTAGGGCTTTATGGCCTTCAAGGTCCTGGTGTGGCATTCAGTTGCTATAACTAGGTAGACAGCTGCCAAGACACAGAGTTTCTGAGCTAGCACAGCAGACACCGCCTATCAGATATGTCTTGCCTGCCTGTGAAGTATGGACAGCAGATATGTACTTGCTGTGCTTATGGTCTGGGAAAACGGGTGCTTCCAGCAGTATAACTGCAGTCTTTGCTGATGGTTTATTTGTAGAATTCAGAGGCATTTGGCAAATATAATTTGGGTTTCTACCCAGTGAAACTTCTACGCTTCTTGTTAACTACACTTGACTTAGAATCATAGAATTATAGAATCATCCTGGTTGGAAGGAACCTTGAAAATCATCAAGTCCAATCATAACCTAAAGCTCCCTACCATAACCTAATTTATGCTCTCGGTGCTCAAATCATGTCACTAAGCACTATATCTACATTTCTTTTAAATACTTCCAGGGATGGTGACTCCACCACCTCCCTGGGAAGCCTGTTCTAGACAGACTTGTGACTGTCTTCTAGAGAAAAGACATTTCTTCTTGTTAGGTTTCACTTTCCCAATGGTTTTCTTTAGGGAAAGTGAAAGGTTGTTTCTTCTCATTACACAGAGACAAGAGGAAGGTCAGAAATAGTTAATCCTTTCCCATGGCTGAAATTATTGTATTCACAGTTCTTTTACCAGGGAATATCTGTCTGTCTTAAGACTGTGATAGATACTCCAGTGGGTTAAAGGCAAATGATGGATGGAGTATGATCTCCACCTCTCTTTCCTTGAAGAGGGGAAGACAACTTCTTCTTAAGCAGCTCCTGAACTGCTGGAATGTTTCACAAAATTATAAACAAATTCAAATTCCTGCTGACTGTATGAAATAAGGTCCCAAACTACCATATTTTAAGAGCTGTTAAGAAATAATCACGTTCAAAGGGATGCTGGGGAGAAAACTAAATAACAAGATGTGCTGCATCTGGCCATTTTTCATTTATTGCCATATATAAATCAGAGCACATAGATGCTGTAGTTTACCTATGGAAATCTACAATTCTATTATTTCTCTCCCTTTCCTCCCAGGTAATTTTTTTTTTTTTTGTGATGTCCTTCAGTTTTCTTTTCCTGTTACCTTTAGAAAGACTTTTTTTTTTTTTAACTATTTTACTTAATTTTCTATCTTAAGTGTAACTTTGCATGATAACCTGAGGCAAACACTGCAACCTGGAGAAACATGTGATTAAGATGATGTTGCATCTTGATTGTTATCAGCTTTTCTTTGACTTTTCTCAGGAATGCTGTTGCTGTGCTTGAAGATGTTAATGGCTGCCATAAAGTTTGTCTTTGATCTGCAGAAAATTCCAGGCCTCATTAATCCCCTGGTTATAGTGGGTACCCTCCATTCAGTCTAAACAAGAAGCAGCAGCTAAACTTCTGTACCAAGTAAAATTGCTGAAAACAGTAGAAGCCACCACCCAGGCAGTTATCCTACAAAGAAAAGCTGGAGCATGAACTAATTTGTGGAGAGAAAATAACAAAGAACTTTCCTGGGAAATTATTATATACTCATTGGCTGAGACATCAACTGATAGGAGCTATGTGTTTAAAAGTAATCAGAAAGCTGGGAAAAAAAAACAAGTAGGCAGTGTGGGTGGCCCAGGGAGAAAGCCAGGAAAAAAAGTTTCTGTTGAGCAGAGTACCTACTGAAAAAGGAGAGTTGGAATTCTGAGCAAGGAAATAACCTGCTGCTGTTTGTTCCTACCACATTCAAGGAAACAGGACTTTGTGTACATTCTTTGCATATACAGAGGATTTATTCAGAGAAACATAACCTGGCCCAAATCAAGAGTTTCTTCTGTGGAAAGAAGTAATGTGTCAATATTGTAACTGGTGGCTAAAGGTTTGGGTAGGACAACAGCTGAGGTATTTTATAAAGTTTGCTCGTTTGCTGAGTTTGTAGACTATTTCAGTCTTATGAAGCCCAATTCATTTATAAGACCAGCTCAGTGAGGCTCAGGGAACAGATCACGCAGCCTTTTTTATTATAACCAACTGCAGCATAAGTCTGGCAACTGAGTGATCCCCATGATTGTGCAGATGAATAACCAAAATCTGCTGGATTTTTTTTTTTCTCCTTGGCTTGCATAATGCTTACAAAGATAGTTCCCACTTTTATTGCTGTATATAGTTAAGTAAGATTAGAAGATCGTAAATCTGCAGTGAGCTGAGCTTAAGGCTAGACTGAAGTGTTTCAGGCTGCTGAGCTGGTTTGGTCACTGTCAGAGCCCTTTTGAAGGCATCTAATTGTTTTAAAGAAGCTTTTTGTGTCAATGGGAGATGGGTCATTGGTGTTTTACTAGGCCATATTTTAAAGATAGAGCTTTAAAAAACTTATTTCTATTCTGTTGCCTCTACAAACACATGACATTTTCCTAACTTGTGTGATAATTTTGTGACCTACAGCATTTTTCAAGATTAGAATTCTAAAGAAACTTTCCTGGAATTTCTTTCAAAGACAATTAAAATTTGTGAATCCAATTTATTAAACTACTGATATTATTTTACTATATCACAAAAGATTTTGGGACTAATATTTTTTTTCCTGCAGGTATCTTTATTGTCTGTAGATTCGTGCATTTATTTTTCCACTTTTCTGTTTGGCCTTAGACTGGTCAGTTTATGAAAGAATATCTGAAGTTTTGTTAGCTAGTATAATCAGTACTTCTTCCTTTTCTTTGGGACTATTTACATGTATTTAACCCCATAAGCCTGAGAAAAAACCCAGAAATTCAGTGTAAGTTGTCCTGGTTTGAGCCAGGATGAAGCAAATTTTCCTTTACTGATTTTTTTTTTTCTTCAGTGAACTCTCTTTTAAGCAACACAGTTCCTGAAAGCAGCACACAAGTTTTCCAGCCAGTGGACTGATAGCACTCAGTGTTTATAGCTACTGCTGAGAGACCAAGGACATTTTGTTCTGCTCGTTGAATCTACTTCTTCAGACATTAAGGGAGCAGATCAGTCATAACTGCAACCCTCCTGGAGGGAGAGGCAGACTAGACAGATGGCAAAATCAGTGAACCAAAGTATTCCATCCATATTTATGTGGCTCTTAGTATAAAGTCAGGGATCATAGAAATCAAGCCCCTTTTTCCTTCTCTTTCCCTTCTGTTCCATTCATGGCCAGCATTCGGGAAGGACTCTTTATCCCCAGGCTCGTACATTCCTGACCCTCACAACTCTCCCCTCAGCTCCTGTCTGCTCTGCTCTTATCTCTGAAGCCCTCTGGGACATTTCAGAACTGCTCACAGCTCAGGAGATGCCAGGGGAGTTGCTGGGGGTGGGGGAAGGTGATAGGGGTTTTGCACATTCCTGCTCGTAATTGTGTATATTTGTATGTATTTTCTTTTATCATTAGTATTTAATTAAAGGTGCTTAGTTTAGTTTTCAATATGGGAAGTCTCTCTCCTTATTCTCTCTCTCCTTTCCCTACCTGGGTGGGAGGGGGGGGGGGGATTGAGAGCATTGTTGTAAGTCTACTTCATTTCCATCAGAAAAACAAATTGCTAAAATAAGCCAGATATTTTGAAGTTGATCTGGATCTACAACACAGTCAGACTTGAGTCTTTTTGGATTTAAAATAAACATCTGGAAACGTGTTTGAATTTATCAGTAACTTACGAGACATCCTTTGGAAAATTTTGCTGCTATGGTATCAGAATGGGAGTTATGTCTTTTGATTCCAGTATATGAAATGCATGCTCAGAAAAAAAAGTTAGTTATCAATTATTACAGCTATTTGAATCTGAAATAGTGTATCTGGTCTCTTGAATTCCTACTCAAAAAAACCCACATTGAAAAACAGAACCAAAAGAGCTGCCTTTAATTTTTCCACATTTTATAGATTTAACAGAGGACTTTAAGATCTGAAAGAAAAAGGTATCTGTGTTACATCTCTCCTCTCCCTTCCAACCTACTGTGTGCCAGTGAGAAAGTATGCCATGTAGTCTAAGGAGTTTGCTCCACAGCTGCCTTCTCAATACCAATTCTGCAGAGGAAAAACCTACTTTTTCAGCACTGTATTAATCTTTCAGAAGTGCAAACTTTGCTTTGGAAATTTTTAGTAGACTGTGTTTTATTTTGGTTAATTTTATTGGTGCACTTTACTTGTAAAAAGTAAAACAGAAAAAGGACATATACAGTCTACCAATGCCTTAAGCAAAAATAGCCCAGCTATCTAAACTGACCTGTTGTTGGAAAATCTCCTAAGTAACTCCAGTCTCTCCCTTCATCATTCTCTCATCTCCAAAGTAATAAAAATGGAGTTAGAACAGCAAACACCTGGCATGTTGGTCACGCAGCATGACTTTACATTGTAATCATCTTGTCAAGGAGCTGAAAATAGCACTGTGCTGCAGGGTTGGAGTGGTACTGCTTCAGGAAGGAAGACAATAACCAGCATTTGGCAGCAGCCTACACGCTAACTGTGAGAGATACAGAAGTATTCCACAAATTGTTTCCCTCGCCTCATCTTGAAAACATTCAGTCTGCATCTCCTGGCAATGTATCACTGAGGCCCACACACTGCTTCTCTCCAAGTGAAAAGGTAGTAGGCATTTACTGGGCTGCACATGACCAGAAAGCAGTGTTCTCTATAGCAACACACTCCAGCTTCCAATCCACCAATACATAAAATTGAATCAAATCCAGCATGTTCATTGTGCCTTACAGACTGCAGGAAAGAATGGCACAAAAAGTCTTTGTGTGAATGAATTAAGTTGAATCATAAGCAGATAAGAATCATTAGATATAATTATTTGACTATGCAGCAATCCAGGAATCTGGATCTGGAGTAGAAATTTGGACAACAGATCTTGCCCAAAGTGAATTTTTTAAATGGATCAAGAGGGTGGAGAGTGTTTCAGCTAATCTGGCACCAAAGTAGTGCTACATGGGATTGAGAGATCATAGGGCTTAAAAAGAGGTTAGGAAATAGACACTGCTTTCCAAAAGTGAATGTGATTTTGACAGGAAAACTTCTAGTGAATATATGGGAAATTAAATACAAACTTTGGAACTTCTCATGTTCAGTCACTCATTCAAAAGCAGAGCTAACAAATTAATCAGTGAAGTAATAACGCTTGTACATTTTTGGGTTTCAGGAACTTCATTCTTCATCATGAATCCTTTTTTATCACCCTACTTCAGTGTTATCTTTCTGGGTTTTCTTCTGCAGAAAAACATTGTAAGCTACAAGATGAGCAAAGGAAAGAGGACTAGAACACAGCAACTTGGTGTACTAGCAATGTTTATTCAAATGTGATGTTAAGTTGGCAATTCAAATGAAGAGGATCAGTCAACTTGTTTTCACTGGCCTGAAGAAACTGGTGGAGGTAAACCATGATTACTAAATTGTAGCATACTAGGAACATCAAAGAATTCTGAATGTAGCAGTTTTCCAAATGTCAGGTAGGATGACTCAGATATCTATGGAGAATTATGCATGTCCTCATTCCCAGGAAATATGATAAGAAACCTAGTATTTGATTAGGGAATATATGTGTAATCAGTACAATTCTATGTTATTGCATAGAAAGTGGTCAAACAACTGTGTTTCATGCCTCTGTCTATCATATTTGAAAAGTTTTGTCAGTCTGGTGGAATTTCCACTGACTGGAAAAGGGGAAACATAACCCCCATACTCAAAAAGTGAAAGAGAGAAGACCCGGGGAACTATAGACCAATCATTCTCACCTCTGTGCCCTGAAAGATCATGGAGCAGAGCCTCCTGAAGGCTCTGCTAAGGCACATGGAAAACAAAGGGATGACTGGTGACAGCCAACATGGCTTCACCAAGGGCAAATCCTGCCTGACTAATCTGGTGGCCTTCTATGATGGGTTCACAGCATTGGTGGACAAAGGAAGAGCAATTGTTGTCATCTACCTGGATCCGTGCAAAACCTTCAACACTGTCCCGCATGACATCTTGCTATCAAAACTGGAATGATACGGATTCAATGGATGGAACACTTGTTGGGTAAGGAACTGACTGGATGGTCACACTCAAAGGGTGGTGATCAATGGCTCTATGTCCAGATGAAGATCAGTAACGAGTGAGGAGAAGGTCTGGTACACCTCCTGGGAAAGTGTATGGGAAGTCCCCTGGATCAAAGATGAGACCAGGCTTTTATAGAATAAAAGTCATTAAACTATTTAACCAAAACTCAGAAATCTGTCACTGGAGAATAAAAGGAAAAGAGTAGAAAAAACCATGAAGGACATGTTCTTACCAAGCAAACTTTTTTGTTTATTTGTTTGTTCTTACTTCATCTCTTAGTTGTGGCTAGGCCGGGCTCCCAGTTCTTCAGCACCAGAGAGTAGCTGGTGTTACGAACATCCACTTGGTCCTCTGTTTGTACCTTTCAGGGTTGTTAACAGCTCAGAGCTTGCCAGGCCCTTTCCTTTCTCATGGCAATCTTTCCACTCCAGGCTCATAAAATTGAGAGACAAAAGCAGTTGAATCATGTAGGGAAACTGAGGCAGGCAAATTGAGAGATGGAGATAACCCTGCCCATGTAGGGGGATTGGAACAAGATGATCTTTATGATCCCTTACAAATCAAAACATTCTATGATTCATTCTCTGAAAGGATTAATACCATGCAAATTCCTTGATTTACCAAACTTGTAGTCTGCCTGGACATATTTTAGATACTTGAATTATTACTATACACCTTTCTGATTAAAAAAACCAGAACATTACACAGACTAATTCAAGCATTCTGCATTCCATGGATTAAAAACTGCCTAACTGGTGGGCCAACAAAAACAGTCATGAAAGGAAATTGCTCTCAAATGGAGATGCTTTTACTGAAGCTTTGGAAGAACTGGTGGTAAACCATAGGACCATGCAATGTTTTATTCTGCTGAAAATAATGCATATGAGACAAGATGAGCAAAAAAGGTAAGTAAGGAAGAGGGCAGGACAATCATACAAAACAACCTGGATTGTGTAGTAAAATGGGTCCTTGTTAAACCTATTAGTACAGCCAAAGTAAAACTGTCTATGCAGAAGTAGGAAATACAAATGAAACAAAAAGGTTTTTCCCCAGACATTTGGATGCTATTCAGACACAAGATTCTGTTGTCTACAGAGGTTGTTGGAATAATAAAAAATAATTAGTGAATTCTAGCTGTGAGGATATGGAGGCTAACACTGGAAGTAATAGGCAGGCAACTTTTCCAGCTTTGTACTATATGGGCAATGCTGCACAGGATAAGGCATAGAGAAGAGTCCCAGAAATAATTTGGGAACTGAAGGAAATGGAGACTGTAAAGATCCAGAGTTTAGCTTTTTAAAACAAGAAGGCAGAGTATAAGTACCACAAGTAGGAAGAAAATAGTGGTTACCAAAGGGTTTTTTTATTCTAGCAGAGAACAGCATAATGAGAAACCAGGAATGAAAGCAAAGCACATGTGATGTTAAATTGGAAAGAATAGAAATTTCTTTTCCAACACTGAAGGTGATCACCTTCTGGAAAATGCTTCAAAGGGAATCACCAATTTATCTATTTTTAATATCTTTAGATTAACATTTAAATTTGGTCTGATGCTGAAGCAATCTTCAATGAATGACTTCTTTTCTGGTCCCAAGCACTTTGGCATTCATTGCAGGTGAATCCTTAACATTCAGGTTTTGTGCAAGCAACTGTTGTACCTGTGTTGTTAATGCAGTTTGATTGACTTCCCCTTTTTGAACAGTTTATTAGTTGGTAATCATAAGGGTAGGGCCTGATCTGTACTCTTAATTCAACAGAAAAAATTCAGTCTGATCTCTTGTGTTTTCTTTCACCTAGACTGACAAGCTTTATTTTAACTTTTTTATTGTTGTTGTGGAAGAGAACTAGAGGCAGGTAAAAACATAGTGAGAATTTTTGTAAAATGAACCTTTAAGCAGTGCATTTGTTTCTGTGTTATTTTTTTCCAAGGGTCTTCTCAGGTGAAAATGAAAACCTGAAGGCTGTTTTCCTTTGAGATATGCTGATGTGTTTCATATGCTGTAATTTTTTGGTGTTTGACAAAGAGGTGACTTTAGATAGAGGAAGACATGGAACATATGTAAAATTAGGACATTTAGAAAGGGATGAGGGAGAGAGCAAACTATAATGAAGGGGAATGCAGTTTGCCATATTTGAATTCTATGTGATGCTCAGCCTCATTATTTTTCCCCAGTGGAAGTCAGGAAATTTAAAAATAATTCTGTTTTAGCACATAGTGTATGCTGGAACAAGAGAACTCACATGCCCATAACCCATATGCATGGCTGCTTTAATTTTTTTTTGCAGATTCTAACCTCTTTAATTGCCTCTCCAGCCAATCCATCACTTCTGCTAATTATATTTACTAAAATGCTATCAATTGAAGAAAATCAGTTCTGGTACAGTACATTCTAGAATATAATAATATAAACACACTGGAGACCAGCTACACGAATCAGAGTAGTTGAGCAGTCATGGCTAAAACTTGTCATTTAAGATTGATGATCACTGTTTGTGCAACTTCAATATGAGCTGAATATACATTTACAACTACTTGCATTGATGCCTTCTGTGGGCTCCAACCATAAATGCATCAATTTCTAAATTTCTGGTACAGCAAGAATGAATGTTGTACCTTGTGCCCCTTCCAGGTTTTGGTTAATTGATCCTAGATTACAGAGTGTGTGGCTGCAGAACAGCAGACAAATGGGACTTGATACTTCTCTGTGGGATATTACTCTATGATTCAGCTAATGCTAGAGGAAACTTCCACCTAATTTATTTGCAGCTTATTGCAAATTTTTCTTTGACTGGTTTCACAAAAACAAACATCGATGACTTGTGCTATCTTTAGTAATTCTGTGAGAAAGACTGAAAAGTGAGGAAGGGTGTTTTTTGTGTTATTGCCAAGAGCAGATCTCTTCTGCCTGGAGATGGAGACAAGTGGCAGTCAAGAAGCTCACATTGTCGGTCAGCACTGACAGCCTTAGTCTGTCAATGCTAATACTTAGCATTTATATAACGCTGTACTGGCATTAGCTAATTAATTCTTACACTGGGAGATGAGTCACCAAACACCTTTGGAAAGACCTTCATTTTAACACCTTTGGCAATGTTATCTGCTGAATTGCACAGATTACTGGTATTCATCTCAAATAGAAGCTAGGAGGTGACATCAATGTTTTATGCTTGTTTGTTTCTGTTTTGTTGTTGTTGTTTTGTTTTGTTTTTGTTTTTGTTTGGTTTGGGTTTTTTGTTTTGTTTTGCTTTGTTTTTAAAACTTTAAATAAAAATAATAAGGTTTTTGATTTTTTGAGAAACTATCTTCTTGTACTAAAGGATGTCCATGGGAAGAGACAATAAACTAGCACTATTTGTAAAAACTTTTTTTAGTTTTTAAAAATAATCTTGTATTACTGTGCATTTTGACACACTGGTATCTATTACTCATCTCTATTATTTTAAAATGTTTCAAAGATAACTCTGCTGCCTTATTTAATGCAATATTTTACAGTTACAGTTGCAAACAGTAAATGATTGATACTGCATTACTTTTTGGTTTTTTCCCCAAGGAAAGCCAATTAGTCCCTGACGGTGCCAGCAGTGTCTGCCAGCTCCCAGCTCAGCACAGGAGTAGCTTGAGGGCTGGGACAGATGCATCAGTACTGCAAGACATGGACTGCTTATTTGGAGATCTCAAATGAAAGCAGAAAGTATGATCAAAATAAAGCCTTTAATGATGTTTTCCTTCTTATATTTAGGAAGCCTGTCTGTTGTGTCTTGCCCATCTGAACACAAGAAGACATTTTTTACTGTGCAGGTGATCAAATGCTGGACCAGGTTTCCAAAGAGAGGCTATGGAGTCTCCATCCCTGGACAGACTCAAAACCTGACTAGACATGGTCCTGGGTAACCTGCTCTAGGTGGCTCTGCTTGAGCAACGTGAAGGTGGATTAGATGGTGTCTAGGGATCTCTGAAAACCTAAAAGTTTCTGTGATCCTGTGAATTTAAACCAGTCAAAACCTCTGAAATTTGGTAGCATGTAGGACATATTGTTCTTACTGTCAGGGCTTCCAAAAGCTGTCTCAGATTCTCAAACAAAGCAAATATACACATTCAGCCTTTTTCTTGCTGTGTCATTTTACTTTGGTGATAGTCATTAAAATATTTATTTTTCTCTCCTGTCTTTCTGTTCCTTACATTTTCTGACAAGAAACTGGGCAAAGAAACCGCAGGGTTGCTGTAAAGGTCAGAGTAGGCGGTGAAGTGTGGATGTTAGAACAAAGTCTTGCATGGCACAAAATATTACTGAGAGTGGGTGGAACAAGCTAGGTATCATTTAGTTTCAGGAGCCTCCTGCAGCATGACCTCCATGTCACACCTCACTGGGACCATGTAACATCTCCAGCCAGGCATTCCTTCTTCATGGGAAGGTTTAGTGTGTCACATCTAAAATCCTTCTCCAGTGTACGCTACTCCTTCATCCTTGAAGAGACTGCAGAGTACAACAGTGCTATAGGTTTCTCTGCTGAACCTCCATGTGTCTGAATTACACACTGGCAAGTAGAGATGTCAATAAATCTGAACAAGTCTGAGTAAAGCAGTCTTCCTCAGTGCTGGTGCTGAAAAGGAAGAGAAATCCATTTTTGGAAGAAAATGTATAACACAGAATTAAAAGCTCTGCAGTTGATGTATGCCTTGAGACTAGATCTAAATTTAAAACTGAGATGATTAATCATCATTTTATATTTCAGAGTCTAAAATGCACATACCGAAAATCCTTTTTCAGCTGTTGTCTCTTTGTCTCAAAGGAGGTTACTTTTTATAAGCAGAGTTCTCCAGATGTTGGAGTTATGCACTGCTGGACACACACCATGCCAAGCAGCTCAATTTTCACAAAAAGGAGAAAAGACCTGGATTCCAGTTCCTACATCGTTAGGAAGTATAATGCCTGTTAAAAATGCAATAGGAAATAAAAATTGCATGGTTTTGTATCCTGAATGTTCACTAGGGCAAGGGCAGGCATCCATACTTTTTTTTTCTTGTAGTTAAGTGTCCAAGCCAAAGGCATGGATGTATTCTGACCTAAACAGCTTAGAGATGTAGGAGGGACAACTTCACATCACATTAGTCAGAAGCAGAAAATGAACACACATGTACCAAAAAAACATGAGTGCTCTAACAGATGAGCACTCATTATTTGTGATAAACAGTCAAATGGTAAATGGTAACAACCCCATGGTACCCAGTGGAAAAGAAAAACAATGTGCTGTTCATTTTAGATTATCAAGGGTTTCAACGTTTCATTCAGGAAGGACTGCACCCATGAAAGAACAAGAAAGAATTTTCCAGTCTGAAAGAGGGCACACGGGTGGAACAGAAGGTGTGGTGTAAATGTCTCTTTGTCCTCAGTGTTTTCCACTGAATAGCAAATGGTTTAACAGTCAGGGTACTGACTTCTGCAGAGCCCATTCATAAGAACATTCCAGATGGAGAATTAGTAATGAACTTGTATTTCCCTACTGTAATTCTGCTGTAATTCTCAGTAAATATAATGGGTTATCTTGAAGTAGAAAAGAAATAAGTCTTCATGTGTATGTAATGCATATTAAAATGTGCAATGTTTTCACTCATTTTCACAAGAACTTGTAATCTTACTTGCAGTATGTTCTGTCAGAGGCTGCTTCACACCAGTGTGTCAGAACTCTATTGGAGAACATTTCCACTGTTGAAAAGGTTTGGCAGGTTTCCCCCATTTAAATGAGTCTTTTACATTGCACCAAAACATATGCAACTGGATACCATGAACAATAAAGGAATACTTAGGTCTGTACTTGTTATTACTTTCTGGTTTGATTTTAAAAGTAGAACCATACAAAACTAGTATTGCACATACTTTTTTGTCTGAACAGTGTATCAGATAGTCTCCAAGTATAACTGTGTACAGGAATTTTAGCCCTCTTCGATTTACATTTTTTTTAATGACTGGAAAAACATAAAATCATCACTAAAAATTTTCAGCCATACAAAGAATGCTGAGATGGTACTTAAAGGAGAGGCTGAACTAGTAGGTACTGCATAACTTGAATTAATTATAAAGTTTGCAGTCGAACAGTAGGTGCACTGGGACCAACAAGAAGTCATGGCTTTCCAAATACAGATGACTGGCTGTGTTTTCATTTAGTACACAACAGTGACAGCTGTTTTCTCACTGCTTTTCTTCTGCAGGCCTACATCATTGATTTTCTCCTTGACACTGATATTTGCCATTTCTGCCCAGATTTAACTCTGCTCAGAGACTAAGCTTGACCAGGGGATGAAGATCAGAAAGAGTTGCTGTTAGTGCTCAGCTTGCACTTAAATCAAGAGTTAAGTCAACCAAACACACTTCAAGTTTTGGAAACACCACCTTTCTGACTTTGGAAAAGAATTGAGACCATACCAGTGATGACTCAGCTCACAGAGAAAAAATATAACCAAGAGGATTTATATAATAAAGGATATGCACAGACTTAGGGATAACAACAAAAGAAAATACATACGTGGCCACTGTCTTCTTCCCTTCTTCCCGTATCTCCCTCATGATGGTACTCCTACATTTGCTTTTCTACTGGTATCTGCATTCCAGAAGGATGACAACAATTTTGGAAAGAGCCAAGAGAATGATACAGAATGATAAAAACTTTTGTGTAATGGAGGCCTCAAGAAACTCAGTCCATCTAACTTCCCGAAAGAAAGGAGGACTGTACAGGAGCATAGCTTATAAATACCTATGAGAGAAACATTGGAAGAGAACTTCTCTTCAATCTATCCCACAAATGTGTAACAGCCTCTAATGGAAGGTAAGATTAGAGAAATCCAATCCAGAAACAAGATGCAATTTTAAAAAGTGAAGTTAGTAGAACAGTGGAACAATTTTTAGATTTTTGAGTGGATTCTCATTTCTCACATTCTCAAATCCCAGATGGGCCTATTTATAAATTATATTTCTCTATTTTAGCTGCAGCTATTGATATCAGCTACTGCAGTGAGACATTTCCTGTGTCCTATATTGCAGGCCTGACCACAAAAATGCCTTACCTTCTTAACATTGCTGTGTTTTCTGCTGTTACTTCCAGTTACAAGCTAAGTGGAAGTGTATATGGTCCCAATTGCAAGGGATGTTTGACTCTCATTGGCAGACTCTTTGTTAGGACTCCTGTGTGGAGATGCATTGGATGCTGTTTACATGGGGCTGTTAAGCATTGTCTGTTCTTTTATGAAATAGAACACTAACTGGAAACAATGCTCTTTACAAGATAGCATTGATTTTTTATGAGTTTTTCTGTACCTGAATGTTAGCAAGCCCCATGTGCAAAGAGAGGAGAGCAGAGAACACACAAGAGAAATACTAGCTGGAACGAATACTTTCCTACTTCTCTAGCCGCAATTCTAGCCCCTACCTTGAAAAATCAGACATTGCTTGTTTGCCGTCTAGTGGTGGCTTGAGTTTAGATTAGCTTCAGCCAAGAATAGGTCTTGCAAAAAATCTAAGTGAAACTGAGAAGTTATTAGCTCACAGACACTATTATTATAACAAGCTCTGAAATGTCAAGATGCCTTTGGTGGGAAACATCTGTGAAATGCCACTTACTGTATTAAGAATGTGGAAAGACTAGATGAGAGGTACACGTACACGAAGCAGATCTAAAGAACCATGATTTCAAAAGAAAAATTGTTATAATCTACTTTGAAGTAGATTATACCAGTGACTTTTAATTCAAGCAAATACACTAATATTTTTGGAGATCTTTGGGACAGCTGCAACCCTGAACAGTGGTCTCACTGGAGCTGCTCCACTTACTGTTGGATGGGTCTCCCCTGGTGCAACTAGGCCTACTGACTACAGCAAAAAAGACTGAGTATGCTTCACATGTCATAACATAATTTGAAATGACCTTCACAGACTCTTCACATTCCCTCCTGGAATATTTGCGATGAAGGATATAAGTAATGACTGTCACCTAAATTGCTGCAAAACAGACAGACTGCAGTACAGACAATCCTACTCCTGCTGTTGCTGAGGATGTACATTTACGTGCCTCTGTTTTCTTTAATGAAGCTACACTGGTTTATGTTACTGCTCAGGACTAGATTACAGCAACATATGAAGCAGTAATATATGAATTTATCCACCTGAACCTTTTATGATATGATATCTTAATGTTTAGAAATCTTCTCCTTCTGGTGAATGAAAAGTGCTGTGTTAGTGTGAATGCATTTTTTCTGATATATATTCTTGGTTTTTAGCATCTTTTTATTCCTATATTATACTTAGATTTATAGGATAGTTTTTTATATTAATAATACACTGTTCCTTGCTGAGATGCATGGACTCATTCAGAGACAAGATTTTTCTGTTGGGGTATCAAGACTGCTTTCAGATCTTTCTGATCTTTCTCCTCTCCATCCTGGAGCACTAGTGAGGGTCTCTGTGCTAGCCGGACTAAACAAGTCTGCACTCCACTGGTCCATTCTGCTGAACACTGAAGTCTTACCAGAAATCTCTGCTGCTTGTACTCTGTTCTACTGAATTTAAATGGGTCAGAAACTCTCACCATGCTGTCACAAAAGCTATTTTTAAAGTTAATACAGCTCAGAGCTGGATTAATGAGTGCACATCTCTCTAACTGTGCATGAGCTCAGTATGGTCCAGCAGGAAGTTGTGCCCTTGGCGAGCAAATGTGAGGAGCATCTTTCTGTGTCAATGCTCATGGCCACCTGTTCGGGTGGCCTAGTGCCCTTTCACAACATAGTCAGACAGCTGACTTTGGGTGTTCCTAAAAGCAAGGACAGGTTTAGAGCCATAGAAAGAATAACACTGCTAACGCCAGCTCTTCAGCAGTCCTGCATGTGACAGCATTGGTAGCACATGCCCAGTTCCTCTCACTGCTTGTATATTACTAAAAGTGTATCAGAACTGTCAAGAATACAGAATTTCTGGCATATAATTCAGGCTGCCAAAAATACATACTTTCTATACTAGGGAAAACAGGAAAAGAACTTGGAGAAGTGGATTCTTCCTATAATAATTTATATTAATAATTAAGCAGTCTAATTTCACAGGTCAAAAAAGTTCACTTTTTTTTTTTTCCCCAATATGGAAAGTTTTTTCGTATATATATGATAGATCTTGTTTAGATGAGATACACACTGAATTTTTTTGTGTTCATTTTCTACACAGAAGCTCCATGTAGCTGCACTAAGAAAACAATTCAGACCTGAAGCCATCACAGTGTGAGATGTGGCAGAAGAAATATGAAACACAAATACTGTGTCTAATTGAAGTAAAAAAATACAAGGATGTTAAATTTTTCAATGTCTTTGTTTATTTCTGTTTACAAAAGAGTCATTAGCCCATTTTGCAACAGCATCTGAACATCCAAATGTCATTCAATGTGCTATTTTTCACTCTAGAAAAATACCCTCCAGCAAAAATTTATATGAGAAACACAGAACAACTTGTCCTTCTAGTTAAATTTTCAGATCAAATAACCTTGAAAAAGAATGAACTTTCAATAAATTCATAAACCAAATGGGTTTGAATAGTTAAAGTTAAAAGACAAATTAAACTCTAGAGGAAAAAAATAGACTCTTTAAATAATGTCCCCCAAAAGTAAGTACTGCCAGCTTATTCTCTGAAGAGTGTTTATGACCCACAAACTGAGAGTTATAACTGATAACCCGTCCAAAGTAATTTTTCTGGACATGAACCCAGCTATATTCCTGGCTTCTGGTTGCATGTCACACTAAGGAAAATAAAGTTTCTTGGAAACGCAACTGTCTTAATGCACTAAACCCAAGATTCTTTCAAGTAGGGATAAGCACTTAAATGAAGAGAATTATAAGTTAAGATGGTTTAAGTGATCTTAAAAACTGTTAAGAAGCTGAAAATAACAGTTTGACTCATCTGCACGAATGATCAGATGGTAATTTCATTTGATTTTACGTGTCATGTTCAAGTAGCAGCAGCATTAATATAGTGTCATTTTTTATTTATTTATTTTTTTTAATTATTTCTTTGTGGAAGTGTCCTGTTCAAAAACTGAACTACTTACTCACAGTTACCTAGTCAGATTAACAAAATACAGGCTTTCCTTTTGTGTTATTACAAGTTACTGTATTTTACTTACACAGAAGTTGTCAAATCAGACCTTCTAGCAATAACACATGCTTGACTGGTGTCTCTACTCATACACTAATGATTATGAAGAGAAATATCTCCTCTGTACAACAATCTGAGTTCTTCGGGATGTCTTCTGCAAATCATATTCTTGGTTTGCATGTGTCTTGTGCTTTAGCAGAGTGTCTTGGTCTGCAATCTGCTCACTAAAGCTGTACATGTGTCCATAGACACATGGAGAGGGCAAGTCCATAGTGGTTTCTAAGTCCAGAACACCATGATAGTAATGAAATAAAGTGTATTCGTCAGTACACACATTTGAACAACAAATTCCGAAGGCATTCAGCTACTCTGCAAATACTTTTTTGCTTATTTTGAAAATTTATTCACAGACACACACACATATATGCCCAGTCATAGTGAGTCACAAGTAAAGGAGCTGAAAATTTAGAGTTAATGAGACACTGTTGAGTGCTATTACCAAAAGACTTCTACCTCCTAAATAGCAGTGTCTTGTCAAAAGTATATTTACTTTTATGTGACTATTCTAGGAATATCAGAGAAGGAAATAGGACATGCAAACTCTGCAGATGGTCTCCAGGGATTGCTAATATAGGCCATACACTGACCTGTGAGATGACTGCATTGTGATAAGGCTAAACTGAATCTAACATGTGCCTGGGTCTAAAAATCTGTAAGTATTTTGAGGGAAGACTGTGATTGAATGTGAGTGATATCTTGTTTGAATAAAGCCAGCATCAAGGTCAATGTCTCTGCAGCCTTCCTGTTTTATGTAACAACTGTTAAGCAGGCTTTTAGAGCTAAACCTGGCATGAAAGATGTTGTGCTTATACCTCCATCCCAATCAAAGAGAATTACATTAAGGTTTTATGGGCAGAAACATTTTCTGAATGATATTAAGAACTTGGTAAAACCCTTCAGTAAAGTGGGGTTGCACATTTCTGGGGTGACTACAGAGAAAGAACTGCTGAATATATGCTAAGAAAATTAATGGATTATCATAATGTTTTAGAGAGAATATGTAGGCCGGTGTGTTAGGGTGTTGGGTATCAATAAATTCCCACTGTCTGCACCAGCTGGTAAATCTCCTAGTTCAGAGAGCTGGACAGCCTGGGTCTTTTCTAGTGTGTATTAAGATAATCTGTATTTCTGAGAATCGTGATCCTTCTCAACTTGGCTTCCAGCCAGAAACCAAGTAATAACATCAAAGTAAGCTGCTTTTGGTTTTGCAACATTTTCTACAAAGTTATGGGATTTTGGCTGGAAAGAAAGATGCATTGGAGGATAAACTACAGATCAGGCAAACTCTGAACACCGGAACTAACATAATATTCACAAACCTAATAAATTTTGTCTGGTCTACCAGTGTAGCCAGCAAAGCAGGAAGGTTAGAAGACAAATATGTGTAAAATGTTACAGACCCTGCTGTGAAAAAAAAGAGGCCGGAATGGATCTCAGATGTCTTTTGGCCAGGATCAAAAGGCAAAGCATTTCCTATTCTCAATTTTTACAATCCTATTTATCACCGACCAATAATATCTTTGGGACATACAGTGAGTCAATGCAACTCTTAGCTCCCTCTCTTTACTTGACAGGAACTGTCTGCTCAGCCTGTCCACCGAGTTTTGCAGCTGCAGCAGGAATGACCCAAAATCAGTTGTTTCTTCTCCCCAAATCTTGTTCGGAAAGTGAATTCCTGTCCCAGCTCTAGTGTAGCACACAGAGGCGAAGAGTGTCCTTGGAACATGAATGAGAAACACAAATTTCCAGGAACCTGTCTTAACAGAGTTTTAAAAGTAGGTTCTACCACTAGTTTTCCAAAAATCATCACTAGTTTTTCTAAAAGGTACTGAGCAGTAATAGTGGCAGGCTATGCTGAGGATTTATAGTTGTTCCTAAGAACTCTGACCATGAAAAGCTCCCAGATAAAGGCTCCAGAACTGGAAAGAAATCTAGGAGAAATCTTGTGTGCAGATTTGACACCAGTCCTCTAGTAGCTTAAAAATAAATAAACAAACAAACAAAGGAATAAATGTCCTTTTCTTTAAAGGTGTTTTCCAAAGAACAAGGAGGGTGATCACAACAGTTGCACAGCAGCAGACAGCACTGATGCTTTCTGTGCCAGCATAGCATAAAATTGCCATTCTCCTATATCAATGCATCTTAATTCTGTATACCAACCCCTTATTTTTTGTTTTTATTTGATAAGTCCCTATTAAAGGAGAAAAGGTGATTTTTAAATTTCAAAGCATGTAATCAACAGACTTAACATGTGAGAGAGCTAGAACCTTTGGCAAAACTTGGGAGAGAAAAGCCACTAACTCTTGGTACATGTTTCTGCAGTCACAGTGAGTTTGCAATTCCAGTTAGGAAGAAAAAGAAAGGTCAGCTCTCACTGGCCAGGAAGAATTGCAAAAACTGAGACAACCAAGGAATCTATAAAAATCTGTTTATTTTCTATGGATTTTAGAAAAAGATTGAGAGCAAGTTGCTCTCTATGTAACTCCACCCGGACACTGGGAATATATTTTTTACTTGACTATGGAGTGCCATCTGATGGTTGCAGTTAATAATGCTGAGGACACCTTGAAGCTACTCTAAAAATCTATCTCAAAATTAAACACAGGTAGGGCCTCATATAACACTGCTGGATGGGTTTCAGTTGACAAGTGATTGATGTGAAGTGATTTTTACTATTTCAGATTTACAGTAACATCACGCTGAAAGGTTTTTCACTACAGTGAAGAATCTAGAAAATTCCAGTGTTGCTTTACAGAAGAGCTGTGAGTTTAAGTTGAATTTTCCAGGATTCATTAAGCTTGTGCATGTCTGGCTGTCCGAGAATTTTTCTGTCAAGGAACACAGATTCCTCTCACACCAAAGTATAATGAACTATCTTTGGCAAGTTAAAGAAGGTGTCTCATGGTGGGGAGAAGATGAGGCTCCAGCTATTGGCAGCAGACCTCCTAATAGAGCTTAGGGCCCTTTGAGAAATAGACAGGTGTCTTCTTGCAGGCTGAAATGTGAAGCAGTCCAGTGCTGACAAAACTGATATGAACTGTTGATCATCTTGCCAGTTATATGTAAAATCTAATGCCCTTTGTTTAACAAACTAGAAAAAATATCCAGTTTCAATGCAGCTATCTTTTTAAAGTTCAGGGTGCAGAACATGCCAGAGTGAAGATTAGGAAGAGTATCTTTGTTGAGCCACTGCATCTCCCAGCAGCACCTATGATTGCTACGTGTTGGAAAACATTCTCAGTTTCAATGAACTCAAAAACTTCTCCATTTTCTATATGTCAAAGAGTGTGTTAGCTGGCAATGTTTATTCTAACTGAAGTATCTTGTATTCTCAGAATTTAAGGAGAATATAAACATTTTAAGATTAAATACGTTTTGTTTATATACCAGAAAAATACCTTAATTTAAAATAAAATATGACAAAATAAAGATCTGGCTCTACCGCTCAAAAGGAAAAATCTACCATGCTGGGAAAAAACCCGAAATAATTGTATTAAAAATATGCAATGTGACTCATCAGATAATCAATATTCAGTTTAAATATGTTGCAAACTGCTGTATTACAGTTCTTTTAATTGTTCAAATAAAATTCAGAGGGTCAATGATTGATATCAGCATGTCATAGGATGTCAATTAATCAAAGTTTTGTTAATATTTATTTATGTTAAATTCCTTAGTTTATACACTGACTGAAGGACGGAATTTATGCAGTAATTGCAAAACACAGAGACATAAACAATCACTGCTGAAATTCTTAAAGTAGCCTTCTATATAACTGGTGAATTTTAGCTTCTATGCATGTAAATTTGAGTAGAATTTCACAGGCATTTGGAGAAGTAATGTTTATCTGTGGAACAAAAGTTCATTGTTTTGACCACCAGAAGGCCTCCTTACACTCGGAAAGCTGCTGCATCAGAGTCGTTCTGCCTTTCCTCTGCTAAGTTTTCAAATCATTGGATTAAAGGAAAAAAGTGATCAGATTTTTTAAATGTTTTTCTTTTTACAACCACATAAAATGTTGATTTTCGATTTATAATGCTTTATAAAATGTTACAGTTGAGAAATATTTCTAGTAAAACATTTCTTTTCTCCTAGTCCTCCCCTCTCCACTGAACACATTATTTTGTATTCTCAGTGCTGGGGTTTTTCTTCAGATATCCATCTCTTGCACATCTAGTCTTCCTAACAGGCATAGCTGAGCCATATTTAAGGTAAGAGCAGGTTAGAATCCTTTCTTGTTGTGGCCTGGAGTCTGTAATATCTGTTCAATAATACGTAGGAATGCAAAATTTTAGATAATTGACTGAAGCAGTACACTGGATATGGGACCAGTTCCTTGGCCTATATTTTGTCTTTATGGGATGAACCTAGAATTCTGAATTTATACTGGAACACATTTTCTTGGCAGAAGTTTTGTGTGGAAATGGGCTTTGCAATTAAAAAGTTGGTAAGATTTAGCATTTAGGTAGACAAGACACATTCAATGCACTCTTAGAGTTGTGGTTTCAGAGGACCTTAGTACTATGCAAGAAACTTGCAGTCTTATGCACATACATTTTCTGTGATTTCAAAATTACTTAAAAGTAGTTAAAAAGCAAGAAGGAAATCTGGGTAATTTCCCCTGACAACATTGCTTGCCAGGATCTTTAATTTTTCAAATGCTAACATTCAATGCAAGCCAAACGACTGTGCTCCAAATATTCTCTCATACTTTAATGCACTTTTATTTTACAATCAATGTATTTCAAACACCACAAAGTACAGCAAATTTTGTGATCTACTAAACAGCATGGGCAGTGTATCTCAGCTATGTCTTGTTTCTTTTATTCTGTTTTTTTAGTTATTCATAAAAATGTCTTCTTGCAGCGTGTCAAGCAATTACTCAGACACACTGAAAAAAACCCATAATTTCTTCTTTCTAAGAGTTGGTGAGTTAGCACTTCTAAGCTGTCTAGACACAAGCATTTTTTAATTTCAGAACCTTTAAAATGTGTCTCATATCATAGGTGACTGTTTTTTCATTGCACATCTGCATTGGTACTGGACATGACCAAAGCAAGTACTATCTAATTCCGTAGTTCTTACATCTTCTGACTGTCTTTGAATTTTTCCTACTCAGTCATCACCAGACAAAAATATCACGTTACAAAACTAGGGCACTGTTGCAGATGACATAGAACACAAATATGAAAATCATACTCTGATTTGAATTGCCTTCATTTTCAAGTTTCCTAAAACATGGCTCAAGTTTGATACTTTAAAATAAAGGTGCTTCAAATTGATGGACTTTCTAAAACTTGCAGCAGTACCACTGTAATTCAATTATTCACCCTCTAAAGTAAAAGTAAATTATACAAGATTCTCAGGTGAGAGCAGCAATGCATATTGCTATCTGTCCCTGGCAATGTAGGGTGGTTGCATCTAGATGATCTTTAAGGTCCCTTCCAACCCTAGCCATTCTATATCTATATTCTTACTCTTTTTCAAGGATGCTGTTCTCTTATTCGCTACAACAATTCCTTTGTTGTACTTGAAAAAAAGGACATCTAAGCCAGACTTTGTTATATGCCATAGTATAGTTTCATTACAACATTCTGCTATGATGTGAGATAGAAGATACATAAATAATAATTATAATATAGACTATTGTGGCAGTAAGTTCCAAAATTAGGTTTGTTTTGTTTTTTTTTTCTTTTTGTG
Source organism: Apus apus (assembly GCF_020740795.1). Taxonomy (NCBI): domain Eukaryota; kingdom Metazoa; phylum Chordata; class Aves; order Apodiformes; family Apodidae; genus Apus; species Apus apus. The sequence continues at coordinate 161,066,828 of NC_067282.1, forward strand.
ACTTGCTCCTGAGGAAAAATATAGAGCTATCTTTTCAATTTGCAGCTGATTCGGATTGCTTAAAATAAGTGGGAGATATATTAGTTTGCAGCACATTCAGTCACACACTTTCTTCTTCTCATTCACAGATTTTAAAAGAAATAAAATAACTAATTTATTATGTTTTTGAACAGCCACTTGAGAATCTAGGATGTGAACTTCAAGAAACTTTTAAATGCTCAATGAAGTTAAGCCAGGTAAGTATGTGAAAGTAATTTACATGAGTTTGATTTTGCCACTTCAGCCTAAAGCTGGTGATAAAAGAACTGCCCAATTCCTTCTCATGTATATGAAAGGAGCTAGCACCAATGGTTCAATTGAGTGAAACTGTAAATTAAAATGGTTTTCTCCCACATAGCAATCTACATAAATCAAATGTTCCATACTCATTCATCACCTATTTTACAGTGTAAGAACCCTTTAGATATCTCACATCTAAAGGACAACACTGAAACTCAGACAGTAAAAGGCTGCAAAGTAGATATTTTCCTTTCATAACATTTTGCCAAATAATAAGCATGCACTTTACCTATTCTTTCCTGAAACTATTGGCATGAAGTATGATGAATGTGTTCTACTTGTCAGGATTTTGTTCAACCAAGTGTGCACCATATATTGCTTCCACATCTGGAGGCCACTTTTCAAAATATCCATACCAGGGTTGGATACTTACAGTGTGGGCACCAAAGCTTGAGCAGGCTTTTGAGCAGACATAGCCCTGGAAGCGAAGGCACCTCCAAATCTGTATCAATGTAAAGCAAGTACTTCCAGCCTTCCTGAATTTCAGTCTCTGGAAGCTGACTCTCTTACCTTGCACAGCCAACAGGTGTCATCTTGCCTCTGTGAACATTATCCATTTCCAGCTTCTGCTGGGTTTCAGTTGTCCTACTGAACAACTAATTTGAGAATGAAAACTATGGTCTGGCTCATCACCCTTGAAAGATTACCAGTCCTCCCCCTTGCAGTAATTATGGGCTTCATATTTCATGGAAAGCATCAGAGAGACCAAAACTTTCCCTCCCATCAGAACCAGACATCTCTGTTCACCAGGGAAGCATTTTGATGGCAAGGGATATTCTAAGTGCAGACTATGCAACAGATACCTGTACTACCTGTATGGTATGGGAATAAGTGATCTTGCTGGGCTGTTCTCAACTTAGTTGTAGGTTGTATTTGTGAACCTAAGTATCTCCTGTAATTTCTCATCACCTCAGTTTCCCTAGGGTAGAATGGGTAGAATTCATTAACATTTGAAAAGCCATCTGAGATCTTGAGATGGAAGGCAATGCATAAGTGAAGATCAAAGAGAACTGTGCACCAATACTGATAAAAAGGAGAACACCGCAGCTCAAGCTATAGCCTTAAGTACACCATTAGCTTAACCTCAGTGAAATTTATCTACATGAGTGGAGGTTGTGGAGGATGCCCAAGGACATGGGTAAGCTCTTGAGTATCTGAGGGGTGTCTTCAAAGCCTCCTCAGGTATCCTCTCACTTTAGGGGAATTATCAGTGTTTATGACCTGGCAGGACTGGTTTGCAGACATACAAAGTGCTTGTAATTTTATTTAGCATCTGTTTAAACAAAGTATTAGCACAAAAAGATCCCTGATACAGAAGGAATGAACCGGAAGATCTTTTATCTGTAAGAAAGTAGTTGAAAGGAAGAGTGGATGATGAAACTACTTTTTTGAGGTAGTTGGTAATTTACAGAATGAGATATTTACTAATGTGTAGAGCATTACAAACATGCCTAGACTAAATACAGGTATAATAATAATATAATCTCCTTTGCGCTCTTATGCAAACAAGTATATAAGGAAACATTCTTTAAAAAAAATCACCAGATAATTCTACTTTTCCAGTACCCTTTTCAGGCATATAGCTCACAATTTCATGCCTCTCAAGGGAGAACTGAGGAAAAAACAGTCGGGATGGTTAAGAGAATAAAGTCCTCTTCTGACCTGAGGCTTAGCAAACTGTTATTTTTAGCTTTTCCACAGAAGATGACAAATCTTTTGTCTTATGACATGAGCCATTGTTTAAAAGGAAACCTAAATTGGCTGTGACTCTTTTCTTCTCAAGTAATAGCATTGGCCTTAAAACCTCAGGTATTTAAAGCTTTGCATTATGTCATTCTTCTTTAAGGTTGTAACAAAATTGCAATCATGTACCCTCACACCTTTATCTACAGACTGAATTTGTGAGAAATAGCAGTAATCAAAGTAACTGATGAATGTGGATGGTAAGGTGAGGTTCAGACTTAGCCTGGATGTGTGCAACCATAATGATTTTAACCTTAGCTTTGCCATCAAGCACCTTTATTTCTGCATGCAGCAGAATTGCTCTAATTATCTGGGATTCCTTTCTTACTTCTTTTTTTTTTTTTTTTGGACTAAACATTAAAAAGCTGCTCCAGAGCCCTAAGCGCCTCCTCAGCTATAAATCATCAAACAGAAATGTTGCAAACTATCCCTCAGAACACACAGATGTTCTTGCACACAAACCTACCCACAATAAGCTTGGCTTCCCACCTGCCCCCACTCTGCTTTTTGCCTTCTGCAGCTGCCTAGGCAATACACACACCAAACAGCATGCCTGGAGAATTGACAAAACAGAGGTCATTCTGACGGATCTTGTGTGAGAGCAGAAGGTCTATAAACAAGAATACTCTCATATTGCTGCAGCTCAGATACCGCAGAATTATTCATTAATACTTGTCACTGAGAGATGGACAGGGTGTTGTTTCTGCAAAGTAAATAAGGGATTTTCCTTTTGACGTCATGATGTTAAGCTTGGGACTCTTTCAGCAGTGTGAAGGGAAGAAGAAAATGCTCAGATGACTTGGAAACACCCTTTGAGCAGTTGGAGAGACTTTTCCTGAGTGTGGTTTATTTCGAAAGGTCCCCAAGATTCAAGGTCCGTATTCCCTGCACTGTTACTTCTCTTTTCAGTTCACTTCAGGTATTGGTCTCCTTCTTTTTCTCTTGCTTATGTCAGGTTCAGGTCTGTTGAGTCACTTGTATCTCCACTGGGAATGCATGCCTTACCTTTCCACCTCTCTCATGTTAATCTCTACTTTTCAGTCTCTCCAGGACACCTTTCCATCAGTCCTCACTTTTCTTCTGTATCCTGCTGTGTTAACTGTGTTAACATATCCTCTCTCATTTGATATGACTCATTCATTTCCTGTCTCTAGCTAGAAACTGTACCCTCTTTCTCATCCCCACAGCATTTCTTCTCCCAGTGCCTCCAGAAAGAATATTCTGTTCACGCATTTGCTGGTGGGTAGTGCCTCTCTCCTGCCAGCTCTCACACTGCTCTCCTGTCTGGACACTGAGGACTGGGGAGAGACAGCTGGTGGCTCTTCAGCAGGTCTTTAAGGTGAACTAAAAGTCTCAGATATGTATGTGAGCACAGCCTTGGCATCAAGACTGAACTAGTAGACAGAGTTTTACATACCAGACAACAGCTAATGGAATTAAAGTGCCCATGTCCCAAATTGTATTGTTGAAAACTTCTCAGCTGCCATGTAACCCTGAGGACCTCTAAAGTGATTACTCTTTCAGGCTTTGCAGACTATAGGCTCTACAGATCTGTGCCTCACTAGTGTTTAAACCCAATTTTGATTTCTGAGCAATACAATACCCCTATCAACGCAAGTTTAGCAGTCCAGATCTCACAAAATAGAGGTATGTGGCTTCCTTTCTTTTGAAATGCATAAGGTGTTTTCTGAATTCATGCATAAAATAAGACTAAGTACAATGTGCAAGGCCTGAGTGTAAATCTATCTTTTGAGGAATTCAAGCCAATGTTCCTATTTCTCAAGAATGACTCCTAAAACAGATGATAGACCATGCTAGCCTCAGCCAGTAGAAGGTGGCAGTCTGTATTTCAGACTATGGGAGCTTCAGAAAGAATCAAAGACATGAACCCTTGCATCCTTATATCTGCATACTGAGTAACTTTATGGCTACAAAATGTAGGCAGTGAGGTTTCCCAGAGATGAGGTTTCCAAGTAGTTTTCCTAGTAGTTTTTTCCTCTCTGCAATATTATTTTGAGTCTACGTAGTTAAAAACATGTAATTCTGAGAACAGACTACTGCCACCAGAAGTGTTTTTTGGAGATGTCTTCCACTGCCATTCAAGTCCAGAAGTTGAGTAAAGCCTACATATATGCTGAAAAATGTATCAAAGCCGACAGTTTTCATATAAATGAAGACCTATGCTCACAATTGTATTTATACAGTCAGTGCATTTACATAGCATTTACTGTATTTAGCAAAAAGCTGTATAAAGTATATAAAACAGAAGATCCCTCTGTTTTGGTAGGATTTTATATCAAGCCAAATTATCTCTTTTCTCTACTTTCCCCTCATTTTTCCAGCTGTTGCCTTATGACACTGTTCCCGAGACTACCATTGGTAGAGGCTAGGATATCTCAATTACAAATTTGTTAAGGACAGAGATTCTGTGCCCAGGTAAATAAGCTTTATAACCACTAGTGGGTAATTTTCAAGTACTTTAAAAAATGTTGAATTTGACTTTTAGCCATACCACTAAATAGTTTAATATAATCATGCAATAGAGAGAATAAACAGATAGTAAAAGAGAAAGGCTGAGATTTATTAGATTTTTTTAGGTATATGGCTTTTGTGTTACATATTTTATGCCCAGTGTGGTGGTTAAACTTGTAAACCTACCAAGGTCAACTCATAAATTCAGAACAGAGATGAACTTGTTTTTGTCAGGATCAATTTGTGGCAACTGCATTTTTATCAGCAGGGTGTAGTAACTATGTCAGAGGACTGTCAAGCTGCCAGCTGAGGCTCTGGGAAGCCTATTATCAGGTAGGGTGATGATTATTATTACAGTCCCATCATCTTGGTTTTGCTGAAATATTCCTATAGAAATGTGATAAAATAATTGATAGACACAATACAGAAAATGAAATTACTTGTCTTTGAGAGAGGATCTTTACAATAGAATCTCTACCTCCTTCCTCACCTTGCTATGTAAAAATGACTGAAAAGACATGAGCAAAAAGGTGAAGGCCCTGTAGAAAAACCCAGACCCTTTATTCATTATTAGAGACTGAAAACTGTATTATAAAATCCTGTATGTACAAGACAGAACTCAACCTAAACAGCAAAAAAGGAAAATTCTTTTGTAATGCTGATAGTTACACCAGGTGTAATGTAGCTGTCAAAGACACTGAACAATAGATATGAAACTTAAAAGAATCTCTGAGAGGAAAGTAGAGGGAGGAGAGTGTAGACCAGAGAAATGGAGGAAGACTAGTGTACAAAGAAATAATTGTCAAAAAACTAAAAGTGTTAGACAAGTGAGAAAATGAGACATAGAAATTAAATAACAGAAGGCCTGGCTCAGCAGATAAGGCATAACTTTTGCATTCACAGTGGCTTGCTATGACCACACACATATGCTGCCCGCAGAAAGTTCATTCCAAAGTCCTGCCCAAGGTCACTTCCTTGTGATTGCACAAGAGGCAGAGATATTTCACTTTCTGGTATTCTCCCTTTGGCAAGCAGCTTTCTTCATAGCAGATCTGAAAATATCACACAGCAAGGAATGAACACAGCAGATGCTTTAGAATAGTACTGAGTACCATGTACTTCATGCCCCTTTCTTTAAGGTTCTCTATTGCACATTATCTAGGCAAAATAGGAAGAGGGGGAGTATAAAAGATGGTTTTTTTCCTTTTTGTTATGTAAGGTTTCTAAATTTCTTTGAATGACATTATCTTCAAAAATCTGTAAATAACATCAATAATTGCATGTAGAAGTCAGCATCTATCTCATAGTGGGTAATGTCTACAGTTGCAGACACAAAAGAATCTCAGCGATTACTGCAAATTTGTATTCCTTCAATTGTCAATATTTTCTCATTCAAATTAAAGGAAATTTGTAGCAGAGGCTTCTGAATTTGCTAGCAATAGAAAGAGAGGAAATGGGTTTAAGTTGTGCCAGGGGAAGTCTCAGTTGGATATTAGGGAGAATTTATTTACTGAAAGAGTGGTGAGGCATTGGAACAGGCTGCCCAGGGAGGCGGTGGAGTTGCCGTCCCTGGGGGTGTTCAAAAAGCTTTTAGATGTGGTGCTCCAGGATATTGTTTAGTGGTTGTGGTAGCTGTATTACGGTAGAACTTGATGGTCTTGAATCACCTTCATGATTCTGTGGAAATTGTTCTATGAGTCTATGAAATATATTCCTGCTTTTTTTTTTTTCTATTATTATTATTATTTTAAACCATGTTACTTGCCATTAACAGAGTTTTTCCATCCAGTAAAATCCTACAGCATTTTTTTTTCTCTGTGAGTCTTCTTTTGGCTCAAGAAGATTATGTCAGTTTCTAAAATTAAACTACAGGTCAATATAAACAAAAAGGGTCAGGCTTAAAGTGGCTTATATTCTTCCTTCTCTCTTTCTTCCCAATCTCTTTCTCTAACTATTTCTTATGGCTTTAGTGGGATCATTTTGTTCTGATTATCTCCCTTTAGATATAACTAGCCTCCATCTCCCTCAGACAGAGACACTTCCTGTGCTGCAAAGATATACAGCTCTTTCTGGATAGTCAATTTACTACCATTACAGTAAACACATCAATCTTCCAGTATTAAATCCTGCAGCTAAATCATAGGTCTTGTCAGAGATTTTGCAATTTTGTTACCTATGCATCCAGAGGGAGGATCAAGCTTTACTTGATGATTTCTCCCTCTGCCAATCCTTATTTCAAAGTTCCTAGTCGTGCTTTGGAGTGTTCCAGGTAGGTTAAAGTTCATTACAAATAGATAAAGATATGACAGGAATAAAAAAACCCCAAACCACAGGAAAAGATATGCAGTGCCAGCCTTCCCAAGCTGCATTGCTAGTATGTGAGCATGGAAGGGCATATACACCAAAAGATCCAATCTTTCCTTCTATTATAAAGATTGAGAAGCATGAGCAAACATCTTCTTCTCAGTCAGTCTGTTAAATCTGTCTCATACACTTCCTAAAAAAAGGTGCTTCCACTGAAATTTTTCCTGCTAGTCATAAAGAGCACAGAAGCACAACTATCATACAAAAAGACATTTTTCTCCAAATGGCTTTGATTCATGATTTAAATTGTAAAACTGATTTGGGAAAGCTGATTTCTTATCGAGTCTGGTTTGTTTTGTTGGGTTTTTTTTCTTCTTCTGTGTTTTTTTTGTTTGTTTGTTTTTGTTTTGTTTAAATTTATTTGACTTTGTAATGCGTTTGGAGGCATCAGGTTTGAAGGGAAGTACCAGAGATAAAGTGCTTCAGGCCATATTAACTATTTAGCCACTCCCTCTGCCCCAAACCAGGATAAAAGGTTAGGCAGGGAGAGGATCAGAAACTGATAATCAAAAAAAAGTACAGCTGTGTGATCTCAACTTACAGAGATTGTAAAATAAATTTAGTTAGATAGGAATGCTGAAAGTATGGGCAGAATCAGGAAGAAAAAGCCAACTTGACTCCATGTAGGGAGAAAGGCATGCACAAAATGCCTCAGAATATGCACAGCTTTTAAGCATCAGTTGAGGTCAGAATCCTGTTATGCTCTTGCACTCAGTTACCCCTTAGTACAGAGGTAGTGAAAAAAGAGGGGAAAAGACCATATGGGGTGCGAAAGCACCTCATGGATTGAGCAACTGAAAAAAGACCATACTGGCGATTCTGCAGGGTCAGCACAGAACACCAAGGGCAAGACTTGACAAGTGCAAGAGCAGAGACCTTTGTCTCACAGTTCCCATGCTCTATATTATATTAGCCTCCATTAAAAAAGCATATGGCAGTAAGCCAAGATCTTCTCTTTTTTTTTCCTCCTGACTGCTTTTAAAAAGAGCTTTTCCATTTGAAACAGAAACAGCAATAAAGTTTCACCAAAGACAGGCTGGCTCCTGAACTGAAGGAGAAGGAGAGATAAGATGACCTTCTTGAAAAGAGCAAGGCATCTGTCTGAGCAAAGGAGTGACAGGGAAGTCTATTCAGACTTTGCCAAAACTCAAGATATTTATGGCTACAGTGAGCCTCTCAAGCTCTTCATCTTAACCTACCCCCACATATGAAGACTGACCCCTAGATTTAGTGAAGAACTGTATCTCATAACAGCATTAAAGCAATGTGCCTTCAAGTGCCCCAGTCAATTAAGCCCAATGTTTGCGGTTCCCCTGGCAACCTAATCCTAGGGTGTGTGGGTATTCCAGCTCTTTCCATACTTCTAAATAAAATAAGAGCAAGCAACAAGCTTGAGCACTGGCCTGGTGATCTTCCACACTTTTTAATTGCTACCATGCTTCCAGGCTCCTTTGGTTTATGCCAGTTCTTTGGGAAGCAGTGCCTAAACCTGGCTGGAGGGATAGACCAAGCAGGGATCAATTCCAATAGGCAGTATAGACACCATGGCACCAAGATTTTTTCCCTCCAGCCTCAACAGTCTTCTAACATCATCCCAGCTTTACATCTCCCAAGATTCCTTGTGCTGTACCCTAGAGCAAACAAAGTATGAAGTCGTGCATGAAAGCATCACACATTTCACATATGAAGACTTTATTCTGATGAGACCTCAGAGTAGTACACAGGTTTTTTCAGATGCTTTGTACCAAAAAAAAAAAAAAAAAAAAAGGCAAATATTTATGTGTTATCCCTATGAAAGTACCTTTCAAAGTTCATAGGAGGCAAAATGCTATGTAGCATAACTGTGGCTAGGCTGGGCCACCTGCCCTTAGGGTAAAAAAAATAGTTCCTGTTTCATTTAAGCACCGAGATAGAGTCTGCGTATCTGCAGAAAGCTCAGTGGTTCCACAGAGCACTATGGCAATAAAAAGGCAAAACTACAGTTAAATTTTGACATAAAACAGGACAGGGATCCTCTTCTTTTCCATTATGCCACAGCAGCAGCACCATGATTTTATCTACAAAATACCAGGGAGCTGAAGGGAAGGAAACAAGCCAGTGCTGACTGTCATCGCCCCACAGCCACCTGCAGGCAGTGTGTGCAGATCAGTGCACTGACAGCTCACTTACTCCTGCTTGAACAGATGGAGTAAGCAACTGAGGATGACCATGCTCCTCTAGTCATTCTGCCAGCACTGTTGTTTCTATAGGCCTGTCATAATGGCTTAAAATATAGATGGCCTTTACTTAGACTAAGGTGTGACTTTCTGAAGAAGACCTCAGGCTTCTGTCATGAACTCACAGAATTTAATTACTTTTAAAAAAACTTGTCTTATATATGGACTAGTACAAAGAGTACTTCAATAAATTTCCAGCAAGGGTTAATTTTCCCTAGAACTCTGACTTGGCTGAAACTCAGGGTATGTGAGTAGAAATCATAGCTCTCGGCACCCAGGCTTCATTATCATAACACAGATCTAAACCCATGCAGCCCTCTTGTGTGTTCTCTACCATACGGTGCTATGTCCTAGCACTGTTATTATTATTAATGGTCTTGTTATTCTGACTTTCAACTGCATCTTAGTACAAATGAGTTCAAAAGCCACAATTAGAACTGGGGACAAGTACATGGGGGCACACACGGAAATGCTCACACACACAGAAATTATTTGGATCCTGTCCCAAAAGCTTATTATTATAATTAAGATTTATATTATAAAAGCAGTTAGAGGTGCCAAAAGAAATTGGGGCCCATTATGTCGTAAACACATCTATTGCATAATTGCATAGTAAAAAGCAATTTTTGCGTCAAAGAACCTCCAGTCGTGAGTTTCAAGCAACTGTTAAATCTGCGACTTCAAGTTTAGCAACAAAATTTGGGACACACCCATCTGACATGGGAGATCAGTGACATTGCTATCAGCTGTGTTATTTACTCTTGCCTCCATATTGGGCTGAATCATGCCCAATTAAAAAATGTATTCTGTATGACAGATAATGATGGGAAGAAGAAAGGACTCAAGGAGACCTGCTCCTATCTGATATTTTTTAAAGGGTGGCCAAGGGCACAATGTGATTGCTTCATCTCTGATTCCTTTTTTAGCTCATATCATTGAAGAATTTCCATCCTCTGTGATCCATAAAAATGGTTTTAGTACCTATTTCTTTCATAGTAACTATTTCCCTCTTGTCCTTATATGATCACTCCTTACCTGAGGAACTTCCATACTTTTTGTTGTTGTGTAGGAACCATGCTGAAGTGGCAAGAAGGTGGGAATTTCATTTACTAAATACAAATCATGGGACTGGTTGCTGTGACCAAGACTTCTGAGAGACCAGCAAGATCTGTCCCCTGCTTGAGCTCTCAGTCTCCTCCTGTCTTAAGTCAATAGTTTCTGGTAAATAGCAAGCCATCTGAATCTAGAGATCTGGGCTTTTGAAGAATAAATGAGCCATTAAATGGAGAAAAAGCGGACTGTTGAGTTCATGCCTCCTGGTTGGGACAAAAATTAATGAGCCCTTTGCCACCATGCCCAGACAATAATGGAGAAGTGCTCTTAAAGCTCATTTCCTTAGAGAAATTCTGTCAAGATATTCAGCCACAAAGGGAGTGAAAGGAAAATAAAGATAAATGAACCATGCCAGAAGGTTGTGAATGTCCTCTTCCTGCAGGATAACTAGATTTTATCTGTCTTTTCAAAAATACTTTTGGGAAGACTTTTGCTTTATCTCACATGCTTAAGTTATGTGACTGTCCAAGGCGGCATTATACATAGTGGTTTCCTTCAGTATGCTTACCTGATTATACAGCTGCAGCAGTTATCTGATAATAGAGTTGGCCACAATGCATTTTTGATTGTTGTTACCATGCCTAAAAAACCTGATGCTGAACATTGCCATGAGTGGACACCATATAAAGACCCAGTAAACAGCAGGAATAAAAAGACAAAGCCCAGAAACAAGATGTCCTTCTCTTTGCACTAATCTCCTCAAAATCTTAAGTCAAGTTGAAGTTCATTGTTTAGGTTTTCAACAATAAAAGACCCTTCTCTTTGTTGCAATAGCTGCCTCACTGGCTTTCTCTCTGGTGTAGAAACAGTAGCTGTGGGTCATGCACCCCAACTCTCCTTCCAGTGTGATTAAGGTCAGAGAAACCAGCATTCTGAGCTAGGAGTTGGCTTAGTGAGCTGGTGGTGAAAGTATAAGAGAGACTCCTGTACTCACCCTCACCAAGGCACAGTGAGAATGGGAATTTTTTTGTCTTTTAAAATTAATATTTGTGACTCTTGAGCTACCTTGCCAAAGCCTTGTCAGGGCTCTTCCTGTTCCCAGCACTCTGATGAAAATTAGTTGCCCTCAATATTCATATCCATGAATTGAAATTCAAACCCTGCTCTTCTGACCCACTAATGAAGGTCTGTCCTCAAGATTAGTGGATATCTTTGACCAAAGCTTTTTTGTTTGACTTAGTATCATTTGTCATCTGAGTTATTCAGATTTTGCATAGAGACCTTGTTTATTCTTTGAGTGATGGAGAGACAGATCCTTTTACATGGTAATAACTGCACTTATGCAGAAAGTGTGTGTTTCTGAGCTTGACCAACAATAAGTTAAAAATGCTAACTGGAAGATCAGAGATTAAAGGAAAGGCTCACCCAATGGGTAACTAACAGCTGAAGCCGGCTGCATTGTTCATTTCTACCTAGACAATTCAGGAACTGAGATTTTAATTCAGATGGTTAATTGACAAAAAATCACAGAAATACAACAGGAAATACCTGATTTTAGAGAGGCAAACTAAAGTACTCTGCCTTTTCAACACAGTTGTCATTTCTCATCAAGACAGTATATTTCTGTCTCCTGTATCAGCTAACAGCAGAGTAGGAATTTCGGATTTCAGCTTTAGATATCTCAATTCTTTTGTACAACTAGCCTTCAGTCCTTCTATGCATGGCACTCAGCCATTTGGTGCTAATACAGCTAAAAGGCTTAGTCATGGTCTGGATTAAGGACTGTCATCTACGATTCCAGCTGACCTGCTAAGCATGATTCATTACATCGGTACATACCCACTGAGGCATTTCAGAGCATCACGGATTTTTAAAAACAAACCAAGAAAACTAAACACTTCACTGAGAGCAGAATTCCTTCCCTAGTCAGGAGAGAGAAAACAAACTGTATCTGACAGTATTTACTGCACTATTGAAGGTGCTGAGTTTGCTGATGGCATGAGAAGTATTTGTAATGGAACAAAATAAGACATTTATTCTCTCTCCCAGAAACCTTAAATTCACCAGTACTTTGCTAGAGAAAACATAATCAAAAGTGTATTAATTACAAAGAGATGTTTAATATACTTCAATTTTAAGTCTGCTTCCATCACCTCAATTATATTCAGTCTTCTATGTGCCTGCAGCCACAGGCATGTCAATACTACACACTGAAGGAAAAAACAAATTCATGTCTTATTAAATTTGCAACTGTAGCCGCACCCATTTCACACCTGAATTTCTCATCCTCCAGGCAGATTTCACTTACATATTTTCAAGTAAAATGCCCTGTGTAAGAGTTTCTTTCACCATTAAACTCTTTAGCATGCTGTTCGTTTCTCCTTAAAAAAAAAAGTATTTGTGTGGTCAATGTGCATTTGAAAGTGATAGCAATCAGTTTGTCTTTTTAAGTACTTAACTTTTTGCCATACTCTGTAGTTAGACAAATTCACACAACTGACGTTCATTTCCTTCTGTTTCCATAAAGGTGAGACCTGACTCACCTGACATTACGATTTATTTCTGTGATGAGATACTTCAGTTCATAGAAGAAAAGCAATGGTATGAAACAAAGACAGAAAGAAAGTGGTTGGATAAGCCAGTTAAGAATCATAGATACTGGTGAAAACTGCTTAGTTGATTGATGGGATACTAGACTTTCTACCTCTTTTTTGGTTGTTGTCCGGGAGCTTTAGCAAGGGACATTGCAGATGCTTCCTGCTTTCTAGGTCATTCTGTCCAGGTGGCTGGAACACTTGTCTTAAGTGATTGAACATGCAGTTTTAGATCCCCTCAGGCAGTAGGAGACTGTGAATTCAAGTCTCCCATAAACCACCTGAGCTTTCTAATTGCCTGGCTACTGGATGGGGATGCAAGGAGCATCACTGCCCCTTCCACTGCTTTTGTGAGGCTTGACCAGAAGGACCTCTTCAGAAAAAAAACAATTTATCATGTAGATGGATAGATAGGAGAACACACAGTCTATGGGCCTTAGCAAAGCCCAGGTGTCACTTGTTTCAGTATTACTAAAAAGACCATTATCACAAAAACACTTCTAGTGTGCAGATGTTACTGAGGAAACTTTCAGCACTTTATTCTTTGGGAATCTTTAGAGGCAGATCACATTTTAGTAGAGGTATTGGAAATGAAAGCACCAGGCTTAAGAATCCGCACACACAGTGAAGTGACTTCAGTGTGAGCACAATCCACTAGCTGATTGACAGTAGATATGGAGGTGCTGGAAGATAGACTGGTTTCCATCCCCATTGTGAGCAACATCAGTCATCCTCAACAAAGGAGAGTAGTGAGAAAACGCAAAGTAGTCAGTAATCTAGAGCAAAGATATTGGATCAGTCTGTGCGTGACCCCACCAAGCACAGGAAGGCCACTGTATCGATCACTAGCTCTCTCATGTTGAACTAATCATTTGTGTAACCCTTTTGAAGGGCTGTATGCTGCGGCAATGTAACTCTCAGGTATTTTATATATATATACTGATGTTCAGTGGGGTCAACACTTTTCCAGGGTGACATAATATTTTTGTGATCTACATCCCTGAGGACCAGTTTCTTATACAAAATACAATGTATTGCTGTAAACCTGTGAAATCCTCAAGAAAGGGGGACTCATCAAAAGATCAAACTATGAGTTGAGACCTGCAGAACTTCTACTGCAGTCATTTGGTATGACTTTAACAAAAAACCCTTTAACTTTCAAATCAAATTGGCTACACACATGATCATTAGAACCAAGACTACTGACATCCATGACCCTTCAGTGGCTTTGTTCTTATGCTACCTCCATAGTACAGTGAAGTTGATGCCCAGCTGTAGCAGGACGCTCCATCTCTCAATATGCCTGCCTCAGTTTCTTTCTATGATTCAACTGCTTTTTGTCTCTCAGTTTTGCAGGCCCTGGCCTGAAGTGAAAGATTCCCATAGAAATAAGAAACGGCCTAGCAAACTCTGAGCTGGTAACAACCTTGAAAAGTATAAACAGAGGGCCAAGTGGATGTTCATAACACAAGCTGCTCTCCAGTGTTGAAGAACACAGAGCCCAGCCTAGCCACAACTAGGCCTAAAATGGAGATAAAGTAAGAATGAACAGATAAACAAAGGAGTTTGCTTTGTGGGAACCGGGCCTTCATGATTTTTTCTGCTGTGTTCCTTTTATTCTCCAATGAGAGATGTTGGAGGTATGGCTAATGGTTAAATGACAGCAGTTAATCCACTTTATTCTCTAAAAGCCTGGTCCCATTTTGATTGGGGAGATTTCTGTACACTCTCCCTGGAGGCTGCTGGATCTTCTCTCCTCTAGTGGGGATGCCCGCCGGAGAGACTGATTCTTGAGAATTACGGTCCACCCAAGGACATCCAGCTGTGGCCTGGCAAGGGTGAGAAATATTAACTCTTTCACTGTTTTTATTAGCAAACTTAATGTTAAGTAATCTTCATTATTAAGCTTAAGACTGTAGAATCCTTTAAAGGTGATAATTAGTATTGTAGGCCTAGTATAGAATTTGATAATAAGTAAGTTGCCAGCATTTTAATGGTTAACCTTTGTTGTTTGATTTAATTATAAGTAGTAAAATTCACTGCTAATATACCCTTTGCATTGAAACTGCAGCTCTGTTCAGATCTTCCCATTTCCCCACGCTTTTGCTGTACTTGTTCCTCTTTTCCAAATAGTTAAGACCCCAACATTAAGTGCAATAATCTTGATTACTGCATATACATCTTGTCTGTCATCTGTTCCATCCAGGACACCAGGTCTCACTGTGAGAGTTGGTATGAAGGCTGTGAAAGTTAATTCATGTTTGCAAAATGTTGCTTAAGTGACCGATAATAAAGGAAGTTACCACAGTCTGACTAGTTTCTCTATTCTTTGCATCACTATCTTATTTTTGGTTACTCATCAATGTTCTCATGCTTCCTTTTCCTTTTCCTGAGACGTCATTATAAAGCAACTGTTTAAAGGCAACAGATTGCTCACAGATCCTGAGCAAACCTAGCAAGTGCAAGAATAGTTCAGGTCTCTGCTTTTCCCATTTGCTTTTAAGACTATCTGTATTCAATATATACTGGTCTCTTCTTTTTGACTGTGTCTCATGTCCAAGCGTTTTAAAGCATAAACCAGAAGGACATTGCCTGAGCTAGTAGGACGGGATGGAGGAAATCCTATACTGGAGAAACAATTACAGGAAGCTGACACAGCCATTAAGATGTTTAGAAGAATCAACTGAGAAGAAAGTGGTTTTGGTATGATGCCAAGTTAAAGGAAATGGCTTGTATGCAGGGATGGATTTCAAAAATAAACATTAAAAAAGTAAAAAAAAAATGGTCGTGTTAGTATTTAGCTGAAAACAATCTTGCAACTTTGAGACAGTCTATTCACCTGTTTTAAAGGCAGCAAACAGAGGTCACATCTTTCCATAGAGGGATTCCCTCAAAACTCGGAATTCTCCCAGAAGGAAAGGAGCTGTCAAAACCTTGTACCCGTCTTCATGTGGCCTGACCATGAAAATGAATGCTACTGAACTGCACTGTGTTCGGACTCTATCCAAGTGGCCCATTAGGAGCTTTTAGTGTCTGGCAAAATTTCATGATGCCTGAAATTCTTGCTTGTAATCTACACCAGTCTGAGAAAAAGAGAGGCACATGTAGCTTAATTCCTCACCTACAAAAGCCTTCCAAAGCTACGGTTCTTTCTCTTGGTGTCCAAAATTTTGTTGAATTAAAAGACCTTGACTTTACATATTCTCATTAGAGACCATAATTTTAAAAGATAAAATCTTCATGATCATGAAGTGTATTCCCATCCCCCTGATGATGATAATGTTGGTCAGAAAGTTTGAGTTCCATCATCAAAGAAGAATTTATCACATGCTGCCACCTCTGGGCTTGCACATGTGACAAGTCTGTACTTGTTCCATCTCTATAGAATGGCTGAACGTACACAGTACAGGGCTGAGAGGCGTGAAGGATGGACACAAGCACACAAATGGCCATTAAGAAGCCCAGGCCCCTGGCACCCCGGCAGGTGGACAGAAACTACCCAACAAGGCCAGATTTTTTTTTTTTTTTTCACATGGAGAAATATGTTACAAAAAGTGTTGACAATTGCGTCTAGACCTGGAAGGCAGTAGGGGAAATGAAAGGGAATTCTTGTGACTAAACAAGAAGGGAAAATAGGAATAGAAGCACTTGGTTGTTTATTAACACAAAATTAGAAAACATTGTATGGAAAATAGGTGGGGTAAGAGATGGAGAGACATCAAAGAGCTGGGATGTGGGAGGGGTCACTGGAATGAGCTGGTCTAGAAAGCTGAAATGAGGAGGAGGAAAGCAAAAGCCCAGCTCTGCAGCATTGCTGTGACAGAAGTTAAATATCTGAAGAGCAGAGACTGAGATAAAACATGGCACAAGGAAGTGGTTGTGGATAAGGTTAGAGAAAAAGATGGATTGAAAACAGAAAGAGGAATAAAGTGGGAAACTGGACATAAGATTCAGTGCTAATTAAAAATCTACCCTGTTCGCTAATCTTCAGTGGAGCCTTACTGCTGTCAGCCCTGCTGTCAGAAATTATCTGTGAGACCTACAAACAAAATGTCAGCCTTGTACCGTCATTAGCTATGTCTGCATGGAGGACTCATGTATAAATTCATAAGAACTAAGACTGAAGGTATAATTGATTTCCAAATGTTTAAAAAGGAATCCAGTCTTGACTTGAAGACAGGAAAAGACAGAAAATGTGTAATCACTGTTGAAACAAAAGTCAGCTCATGGCTTCCATTATAAATTCACCTTTTATAACTTCCAGTCAGGAGTGCTCATTTTCTTTATGTTAAGATAAAAAGAAATCTTTTCCATCTATTGTTTCTCACAACTAGAGTATTTAAATTCTAAAACTAAATCACTGGTTGATAGAATTTAAAAGCTAAACAGATTTAGCCATTTAGGTTTCTCACAGTTTTCAGATGTTAAATAATTTTTGTTGCTATCAATTTCACAAAGCATTTCTGCTGGTGCTAGGTGTTGAAATTTCCTATCATTTCAGTGCTGCTTTACTGAGCTAACCTAATTATTAGGTTAGTTCAGAAAATTTACAACTTCATAAAGTATTTGTTTAAAATACTTAGAAGATTGTTCAGATAACACCAATGGGCTTCACTGCTAGGTCCCTAATAATTTGCTATTGTAAATAGAAGCAAAATGGTCATAAAGAAACAGCAGACCTGCATATCAGTTTCTAACTGAGCTCATGGCTTTATACTTCTGCTGATATCACTGAGTATGATGTTTATTTGACCTTAAAATAAACATTAAAGTATATGATCATTCCTAGGAGTTACATATACCCAAATGTTCAGTAGCAGTTTGGTTCATTGTGTCTGAAAGTAGAAAGAAAAATACTTAGGAAAGGTTTATTGGGAATGATTTATCTCTTAAACTTCATAATATACGTGTGTGCCATTATGTTATAGTACTTTTTATGGTTACACAATTATAAAGTTAATCTAGAGTTATAACATGCATTTAAAGTTAATCTAGAATTATAACATGCGTTTTACAGCTAAATTGACTGACAGTAATGACTAAAATACTTCTATGGACCCAGACTCGCAGTCCATTATGAGAAGTAATTTACCTTAGAATGTTCTTATTTTCTCTCTTTCACAAGGGTGCTACATAGTCTGGCATTTCTAAAAGGCAGGTAAGAGAATTAACCACCCATATCCCATCCACATGGAAAACTGTACACTTCTTCCTTTTGACATATTAAAAGGTCATGTCACTTGTGGGCAACTAATTTTCTGTATCTTCTGTATGAATGTACTCCACTAGCCACAGATCTGTCCAAAGGAACTTATTTATCTCTTCATTAAGAGAGTGCTATATATTTACGTACATTTTTCCCTTCTTAGGGTTTATGGTATAATCAACAGTAAATTAAGTTACCTGCTTAGCCTGCATGGCCAGATTTTTATGTAGAATGTAAGGTTTCCAAGTTTCCTGTCTAGCTATCCTAGTGTCAACTTGTCAATGTTTGTGCCTTTTTCAGGTTTCCTTTCTTTTAAAATAGGAAATTACACAATATCCATGCCTTTTACATCAAAATAATATTTTTCTTGAGTATTCAGATTGAGTAAGAAATTATGGATGCATCTGTACCATGCCAGTTAGCAACCTAGAATATATGCCTCATTATGCAAGCTATTACTTTTTGAAGGAAGGACATTTGTGTCTGTGATGATATACAATCCATACTAATTTTATTTTAAACATTAAGATACATAAAGTGTACTTTATTCACCCTTCTTTCTAGGTAGACCTTGTTTTTCTGACAATACCCCAGTTCTGTGTTCATTATCTTTTGCTTTATTGCTCTATCCAATCTTGGCCATTAAAACTGCAAAAGCAGGTATTCATATATTTCCCTGTAAAGCTTCACTGCTTGAAAAGAGAAAGCATTTTCTAAAAGTCAACATAATACTTACAATAAATGTGGGCTGTCATGTATCATAGTATGACAGATTTTAGTAAATACAGGGGTTTTATCAGTGGCTATCAAGTGAATAATAAGGCTAGGTCATATTAATATCCTTCTCTGTGAAACCAACATGGATAATGTCAAGGAATACGTCATTCACCCAAAAGATTCATTCAAACACAAGTCAATAGGGCAACAAAGACTGGTACTATTCAGGAGTCAAACGAAAAAGCCTCAGGCATACCCCAATCATGACAGAGTTCAGAAGGCTGTGCCAGTGTCAGAGAGCTCCACGGAGAGGTCCCTGCTCCCTTTGCCCATCAGAAAGTAGCAGGAGTATAAGAAACTTGTGAAGTCAGGAAAGACATGTTGCACAGAAATACATTATTTGGAGTTGGGTGAAGGATGAAGTGTGTGTGTGGGGGGGAACGGAATTACTGTTGTGTGTTATTTTCAGGGGACAGCTGTATCTCTTCACACAGCCATAGCATTTGTTTCTGAGCAGACTGAATTCCACCTAAGCTGAAGAAAGCTGCAAACGATCAAGAGTGTCCTCAGGGAGAGAGAGCACTACAGCACCCTTTGATCATCCACAGCATCTGCACCCCACTAGCTCCCACAGTATTCAGTGTGTGTTTGAACTGTCCCAACGACAAAGAGAAGGTGTTTATTGTCTGAGAGTGGTATCTGAGAAGGCAATAGAGTAAGTGGTTCATCACTATAGCTGTCCAATAGCAAACACAAAGAATAGCAATAAAATATTTTCCTCTATCTGTATGGCTGGCTGAAGGAATATTTCACTCTCTAATCCTAAATACTCTCCTGTATTTTCTCTCAATAAATGGTTTAAAATGTAAAAAGGGCTCCCTCTTTTAGTCAACTACTTTCTAATCATCATATCTTCCCCGGGGGGAGAACCACTTCAAATATTTCTTGCAGTGGTTTGAATATCTTTTTTACCTTAGGAGACAGTCCAAACAACAGGCTATGCAGTGTGATGGAGTGCATTCCTTCTTTTGATGGTATTCTATTTTGGATGAAACAATGAAGTTTTCATCAGATCCAAGCACAAAGGCAAATTATTATAGGTTTGGATGCTGAGTAAAAAGCAAAAGCTTATTTCTACCCTTTGT
Source organism: Apus apus (assembly GCF_020740795.1). Lineage (NCBI taxonomy): Eukaryota > Metazoa > Chordata > Aves > Apodiformes > Apodidae > Apus > Apus apus. Next base: position 161,086,677 of record NC_067282.1, read on the forward strand.
TCTGGGTAATACTTCGTGTAAAACTCTGAAATGCTATCTGAATCCTCTGCATCTGTAGCCTTTATTGATAAATACTGTTTAACCACTAAGTCCTGTTTACATGAGGGACATAAATTCCATAGGTGGGCAAAGCACCTTTTGTCCGTGAGTATTTTAGCCATTCCCTGTTTTGCAGCGTGACTGATGCACCTTGCAAAGGAAGATGCCTGAACTGAATGCTATAAATGTATCAAATAATCAATTATTAAAGCCTAGAACCAGATCATGCTGTGACATCTGAGGTTTCTTTGTGAGCTTAAGCACTCCAGACTACCAGTGAGAGAAAGGTGAGTGCCTATGGAACAGAACTGCTCCTGTGCTTCAGTCAGCAGCCAAACTGGGGTTTTGTGGATGACTGTCCTGTACTTGAAAGCACAAGGAGATTTTGTACTACCCAGGTCTTTTTGCAGAGATAGTTTTCTCTTTAACTTTATACTTCAGGGTTGACACACAATGATATTATGCCATGAACATTTAGCATATCCTTTATTCTCTTTGGGAATTAGGACTTCCTCATATTCAAAGTGGAAGGGTATCTGGACTTTAGGACTCAGCAGTAATGTATTCTTAAAAAGGAAATTGATTCCACAGACGCTGAGAGTAGATAGGTAGTGTTCAGGGAACAACAAATAAAACAGCTTTCAATTTTTCAGATACTCTAGTCCAGAAATTTGCAGTACATGTGATGAGAGGAATAAACCAAAACTATCAAGAATACACAGGTATTTTTTCACCAGATGAATTAGTGAAGCTTTCATTTTAGTTTGTAAATGTTAATTAAGAAAACTGCATTAAATTTTTTATTTTATTGACAGGAGAGGCAAATTTTCTGGTCCACATACTGAACAGCCCATGATTGCTCAAAAAAAATAGCCAGCAAAATAAAATGAGACTGAAAGATTTTACCAGAACTATATTTTAAGTCTGTCTTTCTATCAGAAATCTTCAATAGGCACTTGCTTGTTACATACTCCATTAACTGAAGATTCTCTAAATAAACATCTTATTATTTTGTAAAGATAATATGGTTTGTTCTAGCCAAAGTCAGGCACAACAGACTGTTGTTTGTGTGATTTCCACACTAGAGATGAGGAAACAAGACTTCCAGTTCATGTAAGTCTGCCACAGAGAGCTTTGAAGTTCCACATAATACAGCTCAGTTCCCAAGATATACGAATTAGTCCTAACAACACTATGTATGATCAGAACCTGGAAGTTCAATTCTTTTTACATTAGTATAAACATAGATCAGAACTATAAGTCAAGTAATTTTCAATAAAGGATGATCAGTAATCTGCTTCAGTGGCGTTCATATAAATATTGAAGATAGAAATATTTTTACATTACTTCTGATGAAGTAATATACTGTTATAGTAATTGGTTTTCATTCACATCAGCAAAACTTTTATTTAACAGTAGAACTTAATGGAAAGAATAAGGTAATAGCCCGTGCACTATGATTGTAATACTCCATTGCAAACAGAAAATGCAAAGTAAGTCTGGAGCAGGAACCTTTTTTAATGTAAACAAGCTGATATTGCAGAATTTCTGCGCTGCCTTTTACAGCTTAAAGGCTGATGTTGTGCTTAAAGAACATAGTGGGAGACTCACAGGTTCCTGCTTCAGACTTCTCTCTCTGATCTACAGTTGTTGCTGACATCGAGCAAAGAACTGAAATCCTCAGAAGATGGAAGAAGCTCTGAGTCTTTGATCAGTCCTTCAGTTTTTTTGACTGAGTTCCCCACCTCTGATATAGGGAAAACATTACTCTTTTGCTACTTATTCAGCCACTAAAGCATAAATATCCTACATAACTTAGGGAAGATTTTCATTCAAAAAATAATCATACAAATTAATTTTAACTACTTGAAACATCTAACTTCAGTTCAACTCAGGCACTGAAACTGGGGGCCTAAGGCAAGATTTGTCCCACCAACTATGATGCCTAAAGGAGTCCAATTTGCCCAGGAGGCCTTAGGATTCACAGAGAGACAGACATATACTGGGGCCTTTATGGTGTTGGCAGTGGGAGAGATTCCTTGCAGGACCCTCATTCTCCATTGACTCCAGGAAGCACAGAGTCACTGCACTCCTCTCGTAAGTAATTTGATTGCCTGAACTTAGCTGAGCTGGCTCTGGACCTTAGTTCTACACTGAGCCAATGGAGGATATTATTGACATCACATAGGTACCCCCTATAATCTAATATAGGCAAGGCTAAAAAAAATATCCTAGAAGGAGACATATCATCACTGAAATGAATTAGAATATGCCCACCACCTTTCAGACCTAGAAATGAGTTTACTTACAGCTATTTTCATTGCCAAATCTGGTGTATTCATTTAAGGAGTTAAATATGAGTTTTTGTTCTACTTTACCAGTAAGGAAGGAAAGAATGTCTCTTTGAAAATGTTTTTCATGCCCTTCTCTCATTCTTGCTTGTACATTTCAATTGCAGTTGTCATATTTTCCAGTCTTAGCATCCCCTTGAGTTATTATTGCCACACAATTAAGAAAACATTTAGAATGGAAAAGTCATTTGTTAAAGAATTTCAGTCTAAACCAATGGTGTACTCCTGTGCTTTGACTGATAACCTTTCCCCTGACAACTTGCTGGGATCTGATGACTGTTCAGGTTCACTTGTTACTCGATTCTTAAGTTGAATTTTCTGTGACCTGACCTTTCAAGTAGTATATTTTTTTTCTGAAACTAGCACATTTTGACAGGTCAGTAGGGGCCAGCTTGACAATCCTTAAAGCACAGAAGACATATTTACCTAGTTTAGAGTACAGAGCCTTATTTCACTATTTTTCTTCACATGTTCCTAAGCAAACTGTTAGTGTTGAAGGAGTCAGTTAAAAATACTACTAGTAAACTTCTGGGTTAAATGAAAGAAAGAAAAAAAAGAGTAAAATATGTTCAATTTATTTCAGAAATCAGATAATTTAAGAAAAAAAAGTCATGTGCAGAACATTGGTATGTAGAAGACTATATGGAATATGTTGCATGTCGAAGACTACATGGAATATATTGCATATATTCCCAAATATCCATTTTTAGAATAATGTTAATGGATATTCTAAAAAGTATGAATTAAGATGGATGTTCCTCATGGTGCTAATGAAAGGTTACAAGCCCAGATCCTCCTTCCTCCACCTTCTGCTGCTGTAAATCTGGCATTAACAATGGGGCCAGGCAAGAATAAAAATAAAAGCAGAAAGGCTGGGCAATAATGAGAGACTAAGATATTAAAAATTATCAAAAAATAAAAGGTAAAGTGGAGCTCAGTTTAGCTCCTCTTCCAATCTTTAATAAACCTATGCTATGCTACACAAAGGTGTCTAATACTGCTATTTCTTAGGGTACTGAATTCTTCCTCTTAGTCTGTTATTCTCATTTTATTATTTCGGCTGTACACCCAGCTTTGTATTTATAACAATTTTAAAAGTTCTGCAGGACTCCATTACACATTGCATGCCTACCACTGTCAAGCAGAGTTTTGCCTTCATTTTGTTCCACTGTTTTTTTCCACTTCTGTATTTATTTCATAGTCTTGGGCAGATGGTCTTACTTCTTTCCGTATGGTACCTTTTGTAAAGAATAATCTCACTTGGATATTTTCATGAATGTTTCATGAATGTCTGGCATATATTAGGAATTAATATTATTAATTTTTTATTCAAAATCAATATTCTGGGGTTGCATGCTGTGACTGGTACTTTACACGTTTAATAATAGTGTGAAAGAGAACTGAATAAAGGAAATAGTAACATTTTCCAGTGTTCCATAAACTGTTGCACTGCAAAGTGCAGAGAATCTTGTGAGAACTTCTGAAAGCATTTAACAGACAGGATTTTAAATTCTTAAACTTTGATTGACTTTGGAAATAAAAAGGATTTGAAATTCCATGTTGTCAGTTCAAAAGAAAGTACAACAAAGAGAATGAAGTACTGATGGGCATTAATGGGATTCATAATTTCTCATTAAAATGTTTTGAAATGTCGAGAAAAAATTCTGCTTGAAACTTTGTAATTTTTGTGTTCTAAAAATAAACAATCTAACTGCATTAAAATAAATAGAAAATAATAGTGCAAATATTATCAATGCATAATATATAACTACAGTATGACATCACCCAGAGTAGCAAGTTCAATTTCAGCCATGACATCATCTTGGAACAGTAACTGACACAGCAGTGTTTGAACTAGGTAATGATGCTTATTTGGAACAGGAAGAAAAATATATTTTATTTTCTTAGAAAGGAATGGGAGTGTTAGAGTTCTACAAATTAACGACTAGCAGTCAGTTGTGAAAGTAGGCCTTCTTCTTTTATCTTTTCTCCAAAATCAGTAAGATGCAAGGCATCTCATTTAAAGTCGACAGATGGAAGTAATTTTTTTTACATAACAAGCATTTAATGGTATTCTTCGGACCATTGCTTCAAATTCATAACAAAGCCAAAGATGTAACAGGAAATTTTAAAGCATTAGACAATTAAAAAGATTAAAAGAACATTCAGTTATATAGGTGTGTGAGATTATACACACACACAAGATATTAAAATAACTTTATTAAAATTTCAACATCATTCTTTCAAAAAAGTTGGAGAATGCCAATATTGAAGTTGCCTGCACACATTAATTCAGCTTTTATGCATATGATTATAATACAGGCTTAAGTTAAATGATCACATCTTTTTTTCCCACAGGACTTCTGCCTCATTTCAATCATGCTACAGGGACATGTCCAGGCAGAGTCAAGTTTATCTGCCTACGCACTCAGCAGATGAAGTGTAAAAAAGAGCCAGACCTAACAACAATAAAAAACCTCTGGTCCAGAAGCTGTACAGTCATGTTAGCAAAGTGCTGCATTTGATTTAATATGCCTCCTGCATGGCTTCCCTACCGCAGCTGGCTTTTTTCTGGCTAGGGGAATGCAAGTGTGGTACATGGAGTTATCTGCAGCTGGCCATGTAGGTTTGCCTGTGGTTATATCTTGCCAGAGCACTCACACATCTTCACTGGCAGATGCAGATTTTTAATTTTGAGAATATTAAACTCAGCAGTGGTCTCTTAAGCAACTTATAATTTCCACTCTTTAAATTAATTCAAGACAAAATGCTACTCTGCGTTACAGACTGTTTCACTAAGTGACTAATTACTTCAGGGAACATTACACAAAGTGTTCTGTGTCTCTGAACACTTTCCCTCTCTGTGCCCTTCCCCTCTCCTCTTTTCAAAAATTTTAAACAGTCCCAAGACAATTATACCTGTGAATAAGCAGCTTCCAAAATGCTAGCTGGTATCACAGGGAGTACAGAAAACCAGCTGCCAAGATAGTAAGAAATAATGTTCAGAAAAAGGTGGTCTCCATCTTTCTCCCGTCTTACCCTCAGGTTTCTGCTGCAGAAATCTTTTGAATGGGACACAGCAGGTAGTGATGTGGAAATGCTCTGTATGTCACCAGTGCCTGTGAGTATTGATCTGTTTGCTAATATATTAAAATGTCCAACTGACATCAACAGGAAAATGATGTGTGCCAGGTTTTCACATAAAAAATTTAGCTATGTTTAATATTAGTCTTACTGAAACTACATGTGGAAGGTATTTTTTTTTAAAAAAAAGCAAAAATATATAAAAAGAATCCAAGTCATTTAACAATTTTTCAAAATAACATCCATCTCAATTATGCACAAAAAAAAAAAAAAAAAAGGAACATTTTCAAATGATTCCACGGATTTGGAGACAGAAAAATTTCCTATTTCAAACATAATCTCCAAAAGCTCTTTTAAAGATTTGTTTAGTTGAAATTTGAATGAATTCACAGAAGGCAGCATTTCAAGGAAACTAATTGCAGTACACTTCAAATTCTGTCCAACAACCCACCTACAAAACAAATCTAAGAGTTTACAGCTGAATGGATCCAATTATATCCCCAAACTAGGGGATACATATGATGTCACCAATCCATTTGTAAACATTTTTCCTGATTTCAAGCGGTGTAAATCCAAAGTAAATATCTGGACTCAAGGGAAGTTCTTCAGGGAGACATTAGTGTTAAAAAAGTCAGAATCTGGCATGAGAGATAAAAGAAAATAAAATAAGGAAATATAATTTAATGGTTCTTCTTATTGTTCTCCTAAAGGCTACAGAACGATAAGCTGATTAATGGTTGGAGAAAGCATCATGCTTACAGTTCACTTAAACTTTGTATTTTTAAGGCACTCTTAAGAACATATTAATGCTTAGACCCACTAAAACACCTATGACCACCTAAAAAATTTTCTTCAAGCCACTTCCCCAGAAAAGTTTTACTTGGACTAATAGTTATAAAACACCACAAAATTTATCTGTGAGTGTAGAAAACTACTATGAATGAGGCATTTACAAACAAGGCCCTTACAGCTCAGTTTTTCAGCTTGCAAAAAAAAGGTTTTGTAAAAATAATCTCTATTGATATCTATGCTATGATGACACCAGATCTTGAAAGAAAAAATAAGAAAAATAATTTCTTTTTTTTTTTTTAAATGGAATGTCATATATATCAGAGTGAGGCATCTGTCAACACGGGGATGATTTCTCTATATAGACATTACAAAAGCACTACTGTGAGGTTGCCTTCAGGCTGATTATGCTGGGGAATTAATTTCGTTCCAAAATCAACACTGCAATTGTACAGAATAGAAGTACCCCAAGTTCATTCATTTAACACAGTTCCTATGGGCAAAATGGAAGCTAATGTTTTAAGTTAACATCTAAGCAGAAAGAAGGAAATGGTGTGGTGATAAGGGCTGGGTGAGGTATATGCTGAGTCAAGGCAACACGCAGAGGAAAAGAGACAAGACCACAAAGGCAAAGCTGTGGGAAAAAGCAATAGGAGGAGAGTTCAGACAAGTAGACAGGGAGGAGCTGTGCACAGCCCCAGCTGAAGAGGAAGATATGTGAGCTACATGTGTTGGGCAGTTGCAGCTACTGAAGAGTTTAAAAGGCACTGCATCATGGACTTAATAATAGATCAACATAGGTATCTGGCACATAAAAGTCGACCTGTGGCATTCATGTATTTACATGAGGAAATCAAGCCCCTGATCTAAATAATGTATGTGCTCAGTAAGTATTAAATACAGCACTCATCTAGCCAACAAAGCTGACTAGTTGAAATGTTTCCCAAAACTTGCCAAGATAGGGGCAATAATCCTACAACTAGTATAAAAACAGGTATTTCCAGCCTTCTGAAAACTGTATCACTGCACTTCTCTCACTCTCAGTAAATCAGCAATATAGGGTTATTTTTCCATTAATTTCTGTCTCTCTGCAGAAAAATTCAGACTTTTGTAAAATTATGATTATGTGTCACCATCATGCCTTTACTTAAATAAGGACGCTCTCTGTGAAAATGAAAATTTGGAGAAATGTTATACAAAGATGTTGCTGGTAAATAACTTTCTCCAGAGCTGTTTTCTTTATTTACCAGACGTTCTTGACTCAGTTATGCCACGTTTTGTTCTCTCTCTTTTTATAGTTTTAAACCAGGGTATACATAATAGGTGCCAGTGTAAAAGTGTAAACTAAGTGTATACATCTCCAAGCGTAGACTAAGTCCATCAGCACTTCTAGTACTGATTATTCACAGATGCCCATGAAAACTTTTGGTTTCAATAAAGTGTCCAGTTACCTGCTGCTTAAGCACACTCTAACAAGAAGACCAAGTCTGGCACTGTGTTCCTAAATCTTAGTGGTCCTTGTTCTAGGTAATACACAAAATCTCAAAGTGATTGCAACAAACATTAAATTTCAAAAAAGCTTCCAACTACATAGTCTCATAATTGATTATAATAAAAACTGTGGTGCTCAATCAAATGGTAGCTGTAATACATGAATTATACCAAACTTGCTGACAGAACACCTTTTTGTGCCAGTCACACTCACTGTGTTGTGCACAGTTCACAGAACTAATAAACAATGAGTAATAGTAAACTTCAGATTAATAATCCACTTATTAAAGTGGATGAGTTATTTTCTCATAAAGCTACACCTTTTTTTTTCATAATTAAGTTACTTCCATTAAATGTACCTAGAGAAAGTGGTGTAATTTTTAGCTCTACTTTACAAAATATTCTGGCCACGTATTGTTCTAATAAAAACAACACCTGTGCTTCTCCTTTCAAACTCAAATATTTGTAAGCTTTTAAAATGGTAGGGGCATAAAGAAAGAAATTAGTCTCTCTACTGAGCTATCCACAAACCAAAATACAGTACAGTCAAACAACGTTACTGTGAGCCACTGCTTCCATATTGAGGATACCTGAAGAAGTCCCTCATGCTATCTATCCACTTTGCATTCATTGCAAATGTCGAAGTCTATGTGAAATCAATGAGAGCTACCATACACAAACAGGGCTCAGCTGATCTCATTGATATAAAAATACCCTTATAGCTCTTCTATCATGCTACACTTCATAACATGCATTGGTGTTTGACAATACTTTTGCGTAATGGATCATACTTAAAAAGCAGTATGACTTTCAAACTACATCCTTCTCCAGTTAAACAACAAACCTATGGCAATGAAAGCATGTGATTTAATGGTTAGAAGGAAGGGAAGTCTCACCATATGTCTGGTGTGTTCTTTGCAGATCACTGACTGCAAATTGGGAACAACTGTTCTAAATCCTGTATGACTGGCAAGATATAAAGATCATCATCTTGATGAGTTCTGACTACTTACTGGGGTCTTTTGCATGTTTTCAACTTATCAGAGGAAACCATGATCAGTAGCATATTGTACACTAGAGCAAGGATACTTTATATTGGAGTAAGGAGACCAGACTTGTTTCATTTTAAATGTACCTTAAATGACTAAATGCACTAAAATAAATGGTACAATTGAGTAATTGCCTTGGCTTCGAAGAATATTGGTGCTGCAGATATCACAGTTTGAGTGCTGCTGGTACATATTTATCTCAGGAGGTACTAATATATAACTCAAATCCAACATACTAAGGAAATTAACTAGACTGGTTAAATGATGCATAAGATTCCTTAATTAATAAGTTTGCAACATTTCAATTTTTAATTTTTTCTCTTAGTTCAAGTTTGTAATTGTGTTACTTGGTTGTCATTTGCAACCCATGACTGAAGCATCTGTGTTATTTTCTTTGTAAGTGTAAACTCGAACTTTTATTTTAGATGCAAAAAGGAAATTAACTTTCATTTCAACTCACAAAAATGCATATCAACTTTCAGAGCTGTTGTCTTTATGTTTTTTTTCTAATTAGGAATTTTATTCTTTTTAATTTTTGCAGCAAAAGTTAATCAAATGGCTGAATCACAGTGTAAATACATACAGAAAACTACAACAATCCCATTAGACTGGGACTTAGAATCCCATTGGATAGTTAGACTCAAAGGATATGTTGCATGCCAGCATGAAAACTGGATTGGAAAACCTTTTTTATATTCCTCCCTTCATTTAGCATTGTTGACTTTTGGCTTACTTACCCTTGTACAATGCACCAACCCACTTACATAAAAGTATTCACAACTGCCTAGGTGTGAGCCCTCTGCAGCTTATGCTACCTTAGAGGAGTTGATTTGACCTAAAACGGAATCAGCTAGCACTTTCTGAAGCACCAAAATCTTTGAGTTATCTTAAACTCCTAAGACTTCAGATTCTGGTGTTTAATGACAGAAGTTTAAATTCTCGTGTTTAAATAGCTCTTTCAAAAATAATAACTAGGTTAAGTCACAAAGGCATAGTTTCCTCTTAGACTGGCTACATCTCTTTGAAAAGAGGAAGGAGGGAGAGAAGGACTAAAAAGGTGGAACAGTCTCACCTTTCACCGGGTCTCTGAAGAAGCTGGACTTCTTGATAAACTGCTTTTGAGGAGACACAAGAAGGAGGTGGGTACAAATTACGGCCAGTAAGGCAGAGCTTTCATAGACCGATTTGGTGGAGGCTGGCGAATGCAGGTCAATGGAGTGAGTAAATAAGTCAGCAGAGTCTCTAATCGCTATAGAATGTATCCTGTAGCAGTTAACAAAGTATTACATTTGCCCTCTACTTTCCAGTTCAAAGCACCTCTATTCACAGCAGGTGATATATGTCAAGACCAACCATGTTTTAAAAATAGCTTCATCAAAAGGTCTATGATCATTTGAGAGGAACCAAGAAAATGAGTCCAACTCTCATGCTTTGTTGATTCTTTCTGGCTAGAAAAAGTGAAACTAGGACTACAACTAGGCTAGCTAAACTAAACAGCTTGAGCAATAATTAAACTGTCTACTAAAAGTTTTGGCATACAAGTGTGTGTAGAAAGATTACACTGGTAGCTTCTGTTAGAGTTGCCTCAGATTTCTGGTGATTGCTTCCTGTCTTTTTCAAATTTCTCTTGTCTCCTTTAACAATAGGCTTTTAGCTGCAAATTGCTGCCAAATAGGCATTAAAAATCTTGATTTATATTTATCTGCTTTGATTGGCCGACATGATTATAGTTGCTACTTTCTGCAAATGCTATCCCAATAGATAGCTAGTCCAAACAATATGTGTTAGTACATCCATTCTTACCCCTTTGGAGAGGGGAATATCACCTACTCTGCAGCCCAGCCACAGGACTCCAGACAGGCCTTTTTAAGATGCTTCAGTTACCATGAACAGTAGGTGGCAACCATGCTCCCTGGTCCTGGCAACAAGTACCCTTAAAATCCTCTGTCCCCTAGGCTTGCATGCTCTACTTAAAGCTGGAGCTGTCTCAAAAGTTGTCCTCACTACAATATAGATTGAATGGTAGGGAACTTTGAAGGGATGGACTTGATCCTCTGTCAGTGCTGGATGAGTGGGCATTAGAGGTAGTTGTTTTCTGATCCCTCTATTTCTGCCCTCTTTCTGCCTTCTTGGCCTCACCAATACACTTGTAGCCAAAACTGATATATCATCTTTGCAGTTCATTGTACCATCATACCCTTCCTTCTGCTCTCTCCCATTGACCAGTGACAAATTATCTCAGATGTAAGACAAGGAATGACCTGTGTCCTTGGCAGTCTGCTGTCCTAGCCAGCTTGCTAAATTGTCTAAAATCATCCACACGTCATAGGTATGAGGAGACTGTAACTACTGACAATTTGGAAAATGATATGATTTTCCACTGGAAAAATTAATATGCAATTATGTCTCTATAATTGCATTCACCAAGAGACTATAGATCTTTATTAAGAAAGACTATGGGTCTTTTTTAATGATGTAGAGGATGCAATTGAGTGCATTCTCAGCAAATGGTGCAGTTAATACGCTGGAGGGAAGGGATGCCATCAAGGAGGACCTTGGCAGGTTTGAGTAGTGGACCTGTGCAAACATGAAGTTCCACGAGGCCAACTGCAAGGTCCTGCACCTGGGTTTGGGAAATCCCTATTATCAGTGATGAACTGATTGAGAGCTGTCCTGCAGAGAGGGGATTTGGGATACTGGTTGATTGCAAAATTGGACATTAGCCACCAAAGTGTGCTTGCAGCCTAGAAAGCCAAACATATCCCATAACATAGCTCAGGAGACCACATCTGGCATACTGCACACTCTGGGGTCTCTCCAGGCCAAGACAGACAAGGATTTATTAGAGTACGTCCAAAAGAAGGGCCATGAAAATGATGAGAGGTCTGGAACACCTCTTCTATGAAGAAAGGTTGAGAGAATTGGAGTTGTTCAGCCTGGAGAAGAGAAGGCTCTGAGAAGACCCTGTTGTGTTCTTCAACAAATATATTATATATATATATATATATACATATAAAATATATAAATAAATAAATAAAATAAATAAAAAATATAAATAAATATATATAAAATATATAAATATATAATATATATATATATATAAAGGGGGATTGTAATAAAGATGGAGAGACACTTTCTACCAAGAACTGCAGTGAGAAGACAAGGGGCAATGATTTTAAATTGAAAGATATTAGATCTAGATAGGAGATAAGGAAGAAATTTTATTTTATTTTTTTTTTACGATGAGTGTGGTGAGACACTGGAACAGGTTTTCCAGAGAAGTTGTGGATGTCCCTGCCAATAGGGGAGGTTGAAACTATATGATTTTCGAAGGTACCTTCGAGCCAAAACATGCTGTGATTCTATGATATTTTAGTACTGGCAATGCAGTAAACTTCATGCATAGAGACAATCTGGAAATTCATTGCCACAGCTGTGGCTTTCTTTTAACTTGTTTAGTATTGGCCAAAACTATAATTGTCTTTAGCCACAGGAAGCAAAATCATTATGTTGCTATAAAACAGAATATATCCAGTGGGGTTTATTAAGGAGTTTCACAGAAATAATCTAGCCACAATTATGGCTCTCCTGGTGTTTGAGAGAAAGTCCTAAAATGGTCCTTGAAGTATAGTAGCCTGTTACTGTTCTCAGTGTGTGATTACACCTTCCTATTTGTATTTTAATAAACTCATCTTTGGCCCACATCTTTGCTGATGCTTTAAAAGAACTCAATGAAATTTGTTATTTTTTTGTGAATACTAGCAATTGTGGAAATGCTCATGGAGTATCCAGAAGAGCAACCAGATGTTCTCTGGTAATTCCTTGGTAATGGTTACAATTAAAGTGTGCTGCACATCATTTTAGGTCTTAGGTAAACATGACTTTCTTATAAAGTCCAGAGAACAATGATACTAGATTTATATTCTTAAGATCTGAAACTGGAAATAAGCAATGGAGCCAGGAAATTCCTATCTGATAGATATGCAGGAATAATATTTCTTATTAGACAGAAAAAACAGAAGCTTTTATTTCATCCATCATGCACTCTCAGCCTTGCCCAGTTTTTTAGCTATATCATATGGTGTAATAAAACATGTTCCTTTTTTATTTTTACAAGTCTTGTGCAATGCATTGCAGAAATCACTCCCCATGATCCAGGAGGAAGTAGTTAATGATCTGCTTCTGCACCTAGCCACTCACAAGTCTATGAGGCCTGATGGGATCCACCCAGGAATGCTGAGAGAGCTGGCAGGAGAGCTCACTAAGCTTCTCTCCATCATTTATCAGCGGTCCAGGTCAACAGGGGATGTCTCAGATGACTGGAGGCTGGCTAATGTGACAACCATCTCCAAGAAGGGCTGGAAGGGAGATCTAGGGACCAGGCCTGTCAGCCTGACCTCGTTACCAAGAAAGATCATGGAAAGGCTCATCTTGAGTGAGCTCACACGGCAAGTGCAGGACAGTATCAGGATCAGGGCCAGCCAGCATGGGTTTATGAAAGGGAGGTATTGCTTGACCAACCTGATGTCTTTCTATGACCACGTGACCTTGGATGAGGGGAAGGCTGTGGACATTGTCTACCCAGACTTTGGCAAAGCCTTTGACACCTTCTCCCACAGCATTCTCCTGGAGAAGCTGGCAAATCATAGCATAGACAAGTGTACTCTTCACTGGGTAAAAAAACTGGTTGGATGGCCATGCCCAGAGAGTTGTGGTAAATGGAGTCAAACCTAGTTGGTGGCCAGTCACCAGTGGTGTCCCTCAGGGCTCAGTTTTGGGGCCAGCCTTATTCAATATCTTTGTCAATGATCTGGATGAGGGGATTGAGTGCACCCTCGGTAAGATGACACCAAATTGAGTGGAAGTGTTGATCTGCTTGAGGGTAGGAAGGCTCTACAGATGGATCCGGACAGGAGGCTAGATTGATGGGCTGAGGCCAACTGTATGAGGCTCACTAAGGCCAAATGCTAGGTTCTGCATTTTGGCTACAACAACCCCATGCAAAGCTACAGGCTTGGGCAAGCGTGGCTAAAGAGCTGCCCAGCAGAGAGTGACCTGGGGGTGCTGTCTGACAGCCGGATGAACATGAGCCAGCAGTGTGCCCAGGTGGCCAAGAAAGCCAATAGCATTCTGGCCTGTATCAGAAATAGCATGGCCAGCAGGAGTAGTGAGGCAATGAGCCCCTGTACTTGGCACTAGTGAGGCTACACTGAGTATTGTGTTCATTTCTGGGCCCCTGACTATAAGAAGGACATTGAGGTGCTGAAGCATATCCAGAGGAGAGCCACCAAGCTTGTGAAGGATCTAGAGAAAAAGTCCTTTAAGGATTGACTGAGGCAATTGGGGATGTTTAGTTTGGAGAAGAGGAGGCTGAGGGGAGACTTCATTGCTCTTTACAACTACCTAAAAGGAGTTTGTAGGGAGGTGGGTGCTGGCCTCTTCTTCCAAGTAAATAACAACAAGACTAGAGGAAATGGCTTGAAGTTGCTGCAGGGGATGTTCAGATTGGATATTAAGGAGAATTTCTATGCCGGCACAGGGAGATGGTTGAGTCACCATCCTTGGGGGTATTCAAGAAACATGTTCTACTAGAACAGGCACTTCATGGCATGTTCTAGTGGCTGAGGTTGTAGGGTTTTGGGTTGTTTGGGGTTTTTTTTATTTGGTTTGGTTTTGGTGTGGGTTTTTTTTGTTTGCTTTGTTTTTTTGTTGTTGTTGTTTTGGTTGTTTTTTGGGTAGGTGTATTCTGGTGGAGTATGTGTGGCTATGTTTGTTAGGGTTTTTTTTTTGTGTTGATGGTTTGACTTGGTGATCTCAGAAGTTCCAATCATGACAATTCTGTGATTCTGTGACTGTGCCCTAAAGGCAACCAGCATCCACCATGTTAGACCAACAAGTCCACCATGGACTGCTGCTGAGATTGCGCTTACTGAGGGTTTCCTCCCATCAGAAGGAACATGACCACAGCAGCAGCAGCAGTATTTGCCTGTGGTCTAAGGTTTGTCCTAATTTTTTTACCAATATGTCATCGGTTAGAGGATCCTGATTCTTAACTGTCTTACAGTGAAATAGGTTAATTATTATCCTAAACATTTAATGACCCTTTGAGGAAAGAGGCAGCAAATGCAGGCAGTGATGTCGTAACAAATTTTTGTCTTCTTTTTACCAAAACAGTGATCCAAAACCAGCTCCTCAGGTCATTTAACTAGTGAGTAAGTTTTTTTGTGAGCTAGTGAAATTTTCAGCAGCTCAGTTCTGCAGTTGCTTTGTCACAATACATATTTGCATCTTAAGAGTAGGCACTAGAGCCTGCTAGAAGGAAGAACCAGGATTTAACTGCAGTTAAGTTTAGGTCTGCGATAGTTAATATTAAAATACACCATAAAAGAGAATTCTGTTAAAAATGGACAAAATATATAAAAAGGGAAACCATTTATGATCACAAATGTCCCTCTTTCTTGATGAGGAAGGGGTAATATTAAATGTAATTTAACATATCGGAATATGAGTTGTTATTTTCTTTATGCTCAGCAGCAATATATGGTCTGGTATGAAATATGTACACAGCACCCACCAAAAAACAGGTATTTCTCAGTCTTTTTCAGTTAAATATTGTTAAATATATTGCTTTTACTTAGGTTGCAATAACTACTGGATACATCAACTGGTTCAGGACTGTACTCTATGGGGAATTACTTAAGCCATGCAGCAGAATTGCGATTCACTTTACATAATTTCCACTGTCTAAAAGATGAATAACTGGTCTACAGTAGTTATCCAGACTCTTTCTGCAATGAGGAAAGAAAGAAAAAGAAAAATCAAGTTGAATTAATTCCACCTGTCTCACAGGTATGTTATGAAGGGGCTGAGTCACTACTTGAAACATTCTATCTATTTCTGTCAGCTACAGTGAAAGCCAGAACAGCTATGTTAAGTCTAACTCTATACTTAGGTATCTAAATTATCAAAGATAAATAATTTGCTAAATTACAATCTTTATTCTATTGTATTAAAACAAATAGGTGGTAAAAAAAGATGGTGAGAAAAGCGGAAACTAACAGGATCAGCAGTCAAGCAAAATATTTACAGGCCTGAAGCTAAAAGCATAAAGGTGTATTATTAACACACAAATGGTATTGTCTATTGAAGGCTTGTTTTTCTTCACTAAAAAGCTGGAAGTGTTTTCCTTCATCTGATGGAAAGTACCAAACTGCTTTGGCTAGTTAAATATTTATTTTAACTTATCTGATTTTTTTTTTTTTTTTAAACTTACTTTCCCTATTACTTCTTTCCTTTCCACAGAAGTTCTTGATACATGCAGGTGTCCTCTCCTCCTTTATTTGGATTCTCGGTGAAACTTACTTGGGCATTTGCAGCATAAGTTAAGTGGGCCCTAAGTACCCATATGAAAGTGCTGAAATTGCTCCTCATGGTCCACACACTCCTGAATTGCTGGAACAGTCAGAAGAATCCTGTCAGTCCTTCCATAGGCCCAGGTTGCTTCTCAATAGCCCTTTGCATTGATGGCTTCATCAGTCTGGAATAAAGGAAAATCAGCTCTAGACTGATGGAAAACTTGAAAAATTAAATTATTTTGTTTCTCACGCCAGGCATCTCATGTGCACTGTCTTCTTAACAGAAGAACTCTGAAGAGCTTTAAAATTTGGGGGTTGACTTTTCTAAGGATCCTGTTATAGGGGCTAACCTTAGTTTCCAACCCAGATCCACCTGTAGAAAGAAAAAAAGAATGTCATTCCCCAACCCCGAAGTGCCACCCTATAACATTTTATTTTGAAAAATAGAAAGGAAAGCAAATAAATGTGAAATAAATACATGCAAAAGAAAAAAGAAAATTCAATATAAAATGCTTTGCCTTGAGTATGTATCAATTTATCTTTAAACCCGTCAAAAATTTCAGTTACACTTAATTCAGCTCAAAGTACATGGTTTAATTTTTTTTTTTATTCTCAGTAAGAACAACACAAGTTAAGGGAAAGAAACAAATTCATACTTGAAATAACTCCAGATCTCGGTGTTCTGGATATGGTCATATTTGATCATAAATAAAAAGTTTTATGATCAGATCCTTCCTTCATTGCAGGTCCTTCTCCCATTTGATGTTAAGTCTTCACAGTGGACACTTTTCTAATGCTGTTCACATAGAAGGGATGTTGATGGGCTGCTGCTAAGCCTCAGTAGCAGGACAGATAGAACAGTGAAGATTGGATATTAGGAAATTCAGATTGAATTTTGGGAAAGGTTTCTTCACATAAAAAGTGGTGAGACATTGGAACAGGCTGTCCAAGGAAGTGATGGAGGCACCGTCCCTGGAGGTGTAAAAAAAAATGGGTAAACATTGTGTTTCAGGAGATGGTTTAGTGGTTAGGGGTTGTAGGGAAGATGGTTGGACTTGATGATCTTGAAGGTCTTTCCCAAAGTTGATGATTCTATGATTCTATTCTATTTTATGATAACAGAAGAAGGAAAAATGAAAAAAAGATAGGGGAAACAAAGCGATGACTGTCTAAATCAAGAGCCAGCTGTAGAGCTGAGGGGACAGTCTTCATCTTCTATTTGTATAGTTAGTCACATTTTCTGTATATGTCTTCAGATATCTAAGAAATTGATGTAATTGGAATATTCATCTGTCAAGCTGTCAATATACAAGTTCACATGATGTAAGAAAAGAGTAGTATTTTTGAAGAGTTTTTATCCTGAACACTTTTGGTCCCTTTTCAGCAGGAATCAGTTGCCAAGATAAATATACTGTCCCAAAAGGGCTGTTTCAAAATTGGTGTTTATATCATTATTCAGTGGTTTTGTGGTGGGATTAAATGTCCACTGAGTACAAGGTCAAGTCTACAGAATGAATTGACTTATGACCTACTTTGGATTAAAAATTGTTCCACCAAGGACAAACAACAGGCTAGGTAGCTAGTTGCTTGTTCCCTTTCAACTTCATAATCATACCTCTAAACTTTCTAGACTTTCCATACAGATAACACTCAAACTACAATAGAAAGAAGGAAAGCAAATTTTAACAGTCAACATGTTCCTTTCTACATTTCACAGAATCTTCCTCTGACCAACTGGTCTCCAGTGCTGTGGTGCTAACAAAGAAATGAAATTCTGAGAGTTTGCAGAGCCCAGCTGATTTCACACATTTTATTTTAACTGTCTTCTCTTAAAATGATCAGTTGTCAGATTGCTTGGGTCCTTTAATATCTTGCTGAAGAACCTAAATAAAACTTACGCATACTCTCTGCCTTGATCACAGCTTGTGAGAAACTAGCCACACACTTAAGCAGGGCTTTTACAGGAACAGAATGTACCATATCTCCCAGATATTGTGAAACTAACTAGAGGCTTAAGTTTCAGGCTTTTCAAATGACTGCTCCTTAGCCAGAAACAATGTTGCATTTAAACCTTTTCCTCTAGGCAGTCAGGGAATACAGCAATTGTCATTATGCTGACAAATGGCACACTCTGGGTGTATTACCACATGCAAAGATGGATAAAGTATGAGTTATCTGCTGCCAAAACCTTTGTGCTGTTGAAGTATTGAGCATAATAGTAGAATATGCCACTGTTTGGTCTACATTTAAGACAATTGACTCAGATACCCAGATAAAATCTGTTCAGAAGAACATAAATCTCTTTGAAAGTTACATTGGTTAACTGTATTATTTGTTTTCATAGTTATACTTTTTGTGGTATTGCACATCTTCTCATGTCTTCCCAGAGAGATATGTAGTGACAATACACATTCCAAAACTGTTGGAAGGCTTTGTGCTAACCATGCAGTTTCATTTAAGGAAATAACTGTGCAAAGCAGTTTTGCCCTTCCCTAGGTTTAGAGGTGCATTTCAGCACATGTACATGGAAGTACATTATCAGATGCACCCACTGAAAAGGAGGAACAGTGAGCACTACAAGCACTGTTGTAGCAGATGAAGCAGTGGGTTTGATGAGACAAAATCCTGTTCTGTGCTTTGCGTGGCTGTTGGGGAAACAGTTTGACCACACTGATCATGTTCATGTGCCTAGAAATAATGGCTAGAAATATTTTAGCCTCTGTCCCTTTTTGAGGATAATGCCTTCTTCAGCTACTGTTTAGATACTGTTTTCATTCACATATATGATACAAATGCCAGAAGTTATTCTTTAAACCTGAAAATAATTGTTACGGTTAGATAATATAAGATAGAATGCTGTAAAGCAAAATCCAGAAGGATACATCTCTTCCACATGATCCAACTCTTTCTCGTCCTCATACCACCCTCAATCTCCCGGGGAAAAAACTGGCCTCAATATGCATTGAAACAATTGATTTTATTTTTGCATTTCCTTTTATTACCAGTCAGTCTATGCAGCTGCAGAAATGCACCAAATAACATGTACCAGAGACAAGTGTTTATGGGTTGAACAACAAGAAAAGCTGAAAATAGTTGCACAGTAAGAAACTGCTGCTCAAAAGAAGTATTCCATTGTTAGAAAAATATTTTAACATACTGTTAGCTGCAACTGAGAAACAGGGAGAAAGCAATAGACAAGGCAGAAGTAGGTAAAGGAGAATGAAGCAGGAATTGTTGACTGCATGATTAAGTTGAACTTAACAGTGATGAATGCTTGAAGAGCTTTGTTGTGCTATTTGTATAAAACCTGAAGAAGCAAATCTAAGCATTTTATAATGGTGTGAAAATACAGACTAGTTTCCCAGTCCTGCCACACCCACCTGTAGTTTACTTTGTTTTTTAATGAACATGAATTGCAGTCTTTCCACAAAGGCATCATTCACGCCATCATAACTGTTGTGTTGTTATTCAGTGCACTTAAAACTCCCAGTTCCCTTATGGTCTGCCTTGCTGTGTGCAATCAGGTACCTCACTGCAGTTGAGATTTAAAGTGAAGCCTTGTTCAAATATAGGCAATACAAAAGATTCCTAGGAAAAAACAGTCCTTTGTTTAACTGGTGAAAGCCTTTGGGTGCATTTTCCCCTGGTGGGAATGCTCGTTTCAGATTGAAACAGCACAGCTGGGAGAGCCAACCTCTTAGCCTCCAGCCCAGGCTGCCTGCACACAGACACTGTATTTGTCAGCTAATGTAATACATGCTAAATAAGCCAGAGATTTCCTGACTTTCTGCTCGAAACAGCCTTGGGCAGCCTCACTTGAGACTGCATAGCATGTGCAGAAGAGATCAGACAGTTCAGCCAAAGGCAAGCGTTAGTATACTGGTTATACAACTGCACAGTGTAGGCTTAGTAACTTAGTGCTAACCCCTGCATGCAGCACCATTTTATACTGGTGAGTACTTCACTCAGTAGTAGCACTTTACATCCAACTTGCTCTCACAGAAGAGCAACTAGTATAGAAGGAAGGAAACTGAGAACAGGTATTATCAATGCAAATTATCTGGAATTAATCTAACACAGAGAGTATAAGGCTTTCCGTGTTCACATTTAAGCCTTGAGCATCTGGTCTTTGCCATATTTGGTCTACTACCAATGAATGGAGAAATCTGTCATCTGTGGATACCCTAACAGAGCTAATATCTTCCAAATAAATGTCTGAGCAAAATAAACGACTAAAGCAAAGCTCTGTTCGTTGCACTACTCCAAAAATAGGTGTACATTAAAATAGAGTGAAGTGTTATACAAAGTGCCCTGGCAACAAGAACTAATATTACAGTGAGTTGTAAGTCTGAGGAATGCAAAGGCAGTTGGGCAAACAAACTGAACAGCTAAGTTATAAACATGGGTTGCAGCAGCAGAGAAAGGCAACAACAATATTGAAACATGTGAAGGAAATCTTGGCATGCTACAAATCTGATGGACTGCCTTCAGGCAAAATATCACAGAAGAAATAAAAGTTTTGAAACTTAGAAAAAGGAAACAGGGAACCTCAGCTGCACCAAAGAGGCACAGTAAACAGAGTGGGAACAGTTTCTGGAATGTGACAGCAGGTAAAGATTTTCTAGTGACAGGAGAAGGAAGAAGAAGCTTTCAGCATTTTAGTTTCTACTTTTATTCTTCTCAGATTCTCACTGGCCAGTGCAGTATAAAATTTCGCCTCTTGAGATGTATTGTCGTCATGCACGTAACTCCCTGCAATTTCTCCATATGCATCTCTTCAGCATATGATCCAGTAAAAAAATAACTTAAAACACAAATCTGATGGAAATATTTAGATGACTAATAATTATGTCCATCAAATATTTCATAATTTTTAAAATAAGATTATTCTTATTATGCAGAAAACAATTTCAAAGTGGTTCAGCCACAGTATGTTTTGTATGGGTGCTGATACTAGACACAGCAAAGTCAGTTACAGATTTTGCTTTGGAGAGAAGCACAGCTACACTATTTCATGAGACTTTGTGGTGACGCATGGCCTTCTTTCTGAAGATGTTAACTTGGATATATTCAGTCCAGGAACACCTATTTACACTAATATATTTTAAATCTGTGCAGAACTAACAACTCATTGTGGCTGCTAGATCTGCATACCTGAACTTCTGGGAAGCAGGTAGTTATAGTCCTCCTTGATAAACTTCGGTTAACTGACCTATTAGTTAGGAAAGGGTAAACTAAGCCTCAGCTTTCTGGTGTCATCATCCCTATGAAGATCCCTGTGAGCTGTGTTGCTATAGATCTGGCTACAAGTTTAAAAACAGATTTATTTTTACAAAGGTGTCAGTCTTTTCACTTGTTTGATTTTCTGCAGTTTTTCTATTCATAGCTGGCAATAAAGAAAATAAATGGAAATTTAGCACAAGAAGTGAACAATAAAACAGCCAGCTTCAGTCTTGATTCAGAAAAATTAGAAATAAAAAATAACTGTCAATGAGAAGATTTGCCAGGTATCTACATATCTTTCATTTTCGTAAAAATACACATAGAAAATATTTTTTCATAAATGTGACAAGAATATGGGGGGAAGTTACCTACTTTCCCACTAACTACACAAGATTTGCTTTTTATGCAGGATATATCAATCCAAATACTAAGTTACACACATATTTTTTTGTTTCTATGAAGCACAAAAAAAGAATTTAGTCAATCATCAAACTTAAAAGATGGTTCTACTAGTTTCTGGAAATTACATACCTGCTCCGCTTAAGAATCGTGAATGTTAAAAAATAGTCTGGGTATTATTATGGTTACACTAGGTAGAAGTTTCTCTCAAAAATTATTTATCCCATTCAGCTTCATTTCAATGCTTTTCTTATTATAAATACCCAAGATGTATCCATGATACTTTAGAATTAGAAGTGCATCAGATTTCTTTTCAAGCTAGGTGTGATCGTTTTCTGTCTTCTCCATGTTCAAATAAGCCTCTTATAACCAATATGAATGCAAAAATTTAAGATTAACTTAATTATCTCTATTACCTTTATTCATACAGAAGGCCAGCTTACCTGCTTCTGAACAGAAACGCTTTTAATTAATTTGCACTAAAGCCAAACAGTCATGCTGTTGTCTCTACAAAGATAAAATCAGGAAAGAGGTAACAACTGACACTTTTATTGTGATATAGTGCTGAATGTGTTATCTCCATGCCTCAGATGACCTTAACATTTACCACCCTTTTGCCTGTGAAAACTTCAAGGGATTTCCAGGAATAGAAGGGTAGGGCTTTTACCACCATTGCAAATAAATGCCGAGTAGCTTTTCATAACACAAATGTTTTGTTGTCTATTTTTAAATTTATAAGTAAAAATACTGCATATTTTTCTGAACAAATCTGTGTCTTCATTATTCTTAGTGTCCTTTACTTAGGAGAAGATTGTTATCCATAGATACTGAACTAGTTGCAAGGTCCTAATTGTGTTCAGTCTGTCCACACAGATCAGTACCAATGGATTTTATTAAGAAACTTGTTTGAAATGACATAGATTTCAACTGTGCACTCTATAGATTTAATGACTGTAAAACCAGGAAAAGGGCTTCATCGTCAAACTTGCCTGATGTGGCCATATATTCCAGAGTAATTTACTACTGGTCTAGATTGCATGAATTGAGAAAAAAAACAAACCCAAACTTTTTTTTTTAATATCAACTAAAAAACATCTAGTGATCAAGCAGCTTTATAATTTGAACCCTTCTTCAATTGACCACATTGGTGATGAAAGGTACGTTTTATTTCTAGTATCTCTCTGCCTAGTGTTAACTTATATTTACTGTTGTAATTTAATAAATTTAAAAGCCCCGTTACTGAATTCATGATCAAATCTCAACATTCTTTCTAATAAACCAAGGAAACTGAGCTTGTATTTCCACATTTAGAAGGTTTTCGCATTCTTTGAATATTTTCTGTGGACTTTCTTGAAAACTTCTGATTTATTTACACCCTCTGGCTCTGAACGTACAAGACCTGGTGCATTTTTCTAGTCAGAGTCTGCCTAGGATAAAATGCCAGCATCAAATCTTTTGGCTTTTCCTTGAGGAACATCATTCAGGGACCCCACTTATGTATGTCTAAACTGTTTTTTTAGGTATGATATTATGTGCTTTTTCCTCAGAAATTCTGCAATGTTTACACTCATATATGCAAACTGAAAGCAAGTCCAATTTCAGGGAATTGTTTCTAGTTGCTGTTAAGATGTCATATACCAGTTGCAGTGGTATGCTATACTTTTTATTTATCACTGTCAATGTCAATGAAATAGTTACTATGGCTGTACAGCAGAAACTGGCACTTCCAAGTTTCTTCAGGCAACAAGGAAAAATGCAGGCAAGTGTCTACTTTGGTCCTGTCTACTTCAGTCTAGTTTGGACCCTTCAGGACATTAAGAAGAGCATACTCAAAAGTTAACTACTAGAAAAAAAGAGAGAAAAAAAAGATATTTAAAACATATAAAGACCCAATATGCCAATAGTTGTTCTGGAAATATTTCCAATGAGAAAAACAAATACAGAGATTTATTTTATAATGCATTGTGTATTTATAAACATAGCCAGGGCAGCTACTTTTTTTCAAGAAACCAAGTTCTAATAGTACTACCATAAAAACAGTTCTTGTGAACTGCGTACTTCATTCAGAGGCAATGAGAGCAAATTAATACCTTTTCATGCTCTAGATACAAATACATACATTATTTGTAAGGCAAAATGTTTACGACTTTTTTTTCTGTTCTGTCTTCCATTTTATTTTCTGAAAAGCAAAAAGTAGAACTGCTTTTGCTGAGATAATGGTGTCTAGGAAGATAAACAGAAATTTCCTAAGGTCATTTCTGTAACTCACAAAAGTATTAGTAACATTTAATTAATAATAGTCTCAGTGAAAACAGATTAAGCCAACCACATCATGTTTCCAGCCATCGTTTCTTACATCGCTTCTGGCTCCTTTGGGATGCATTGTAATGTTATCACAGACACATTTAACTGAGGCAATTTAATATTTCCCATAGAGAATAGAAACCCATTTGCATCATTATCACCAAGTAAAACCTTATTTCATTAGCATTTAACATAATTAAGATCTGTGAAAATAGCATGCAGATTATATTTTGAAAGTAATAAAGGATTAAATATTAGAGCGACAGTTCTTCATATTGAACACACTTTTTTTTTGTTGTTTTTTTTCCAAGTTGCTAAGTGACTCTTTTATCATTTGTGCTGGTTGAAAGCTTTTAATATAATTTTTTCAGTGGATGTAGGTGTGAAGGTTTTGGCAGCAAGGGAGATGCAACATGCTTCTCTACGTGAAGAGCAAGGTGCTGCCCTGTGCCAAACACAGCTGAGTCTAGCCAGGTCTGAAGAGGACCCTTCAGAGGACACAGCTGAGCCCATCAGCCAAGCTAGTGGCACCTCTGAGAAAACATATTTTAAAAAGAACAAAATATCATGTAGGCAGTGAGGAGTGATGAAAAAAATATGTGAGAAACAATCCTGCAAACACCAAGGTCTGAGGAGAGCGAGGAGATACCCCAGGTGCTGGAGCTGAGACTTGCCTGCTGCCTGTGGAGGACCCCACATTGGAGCAGGTGAATATGCCCTGAAGGAACTGTGGCCTGTGGAGAGGAGCTCATGCTGGAGAAGGTTTATCTTGAAGGCCTGCAGCCTGTGGAGGACCCATGCTGATGCAGGGAAAACACTATGCTGGTGTAAGGAGGAAGGAAATGCAGAGAGGAGCTGTTATGAACTGACTGCAAATAGCAATTCCCCACCCCTCTGCATGGCTCAAGGGTGTGGGCTGGGTAGAGAAGTGAAAACTGAAGCCCAAAAAGGTGGTGGCAGAACATTTCCTAGTGTTTGTTTCTCACCTTATGGAAACTCAGGATCATAGAATCATTTTGGCTGCGAAAGACATTTAAGATCATCAAGTCCAACTGTTAACCTATCACTGCCAAGGCTGCCACTAAATCATGTCCCTAAACACCACATCTACATGTCTTTTAAAAACCTCCAGGGACGGTGACTTAACCACTCTCCTGGGAAGCCCGTTTTCATGGTTGATAAGCCCTTTGGAGAATAATTTTTTCCTAATCTCCAATCCAAACCTCCCCTGGCACAGCTTGAGACGATTCCTCTTGTCCTGTCACTTGTTGGGAGAAGAGACGAATCCCCAGCTCTCTACATCCTCCTTTCAGGTAGGTGTAGAGAGCAATAAGGTATCCCCTCAGCCTCCTTTTCTCCAGTTTAAATATCCCCAGTTCCCTCAGCCATTCTTCATAGGACTTGTGCTTCCTAATCTATTTTTAATTGACAGAGAATTAAATTAATCTTCCCCAAATAGAGTCTGTCATGCCTATGATGATAGTAGGTAAGGGATCTCTGTATCTTTATTTCAACACACAAGGTTTTCCATCTTATTTTCTCCCCCTGTCCTGTTGAGTATCGAGACAGAGTGGCTGGGTGGGTGTCTGGCAGCCACCCACGGTCAACCCACCACAATGTTGTATGCTAATTTCCAGGTGTAATGATTTTGATTAGTGGGGCTTAAGCTATAGTTGCTAAAGAACATTCCAATGTGAAAATCCCATTGAAATAAATACAACACACACTGATATCAGATGGCAGAAAGAAAGTGGGGAAGAAGACACATACATTCATTTTATGGTCTGGGTTTCAGATGATGAAAAGAAGTTCTGTTATTTTTTTTGTTGTTTTGGGGTTTTTTTTTTGCCTTTTTTTTTTTCCATTTCTTCTGGAAAGTACTTAAGATTTTTTTCAGAACTTAACAAGTAAAACCAAAGTCTCATGGAAGTGCACCTTTTATTGCAATTAAATAGGTATAGAAGCAATACACACAGACAGTTTTTAGTCACTACTATTTGCACTATTTCACACATGTATCAACACAAAATGGAATTTAAAAGTTCATGAAAATGCATGCCTATAAGAGCGTGGGTGCCTGCCTTCTCACTTTGTATGCAAACACGTAGATGCATAGCTTGCTACTACTTAATTTTCAGAATTTATATGATGTGATGAAAATTCTCTGCATGCAACCACAGTGCAGACTGTCCCCTTGTAAAAGATCACAACAGATAAGTTATAAACAATAGAGTGAATATAACAATTTAGACAAATTAAGTCTGTTGAGTCAAAAATATATTATGTAGTACCATAACTAATTTGCTTAGCTTTCCAGATGTGGTTTATAGCTGTTTCATCAATTCTGACAAGTTACCTAACTTGGAGAAAAAAAGTATGGTTTAGCAAGAATATATATCAGCTGCTGCTATAATGCTCTCCTAAAAAGAACATAATCTTTTCAACACACTTTATTAAATTGAATTACCAGTAGGGTTCTTAGCTTTGGTTATAATGAAGAAGATTTACAACTGTTTGGATTACTGCTGTTGAAGTACATAGGAATTTAGAAACAAAATACTGAAAAGCTAATATAAGCAGGTATCTAAACAATGCTTCTGGGAAATTATGTTGTGAATTTGCTGAATGTGATTGCACAAATCAGAGAACTCCTGAGTTATGAATATCTAAGAACTGAAAAAATAGAGAGAGTGCTTTGATAATAGAATAACAATGCTTTTTATCATGCAGATTGTTGTTAAAGAGTAAGAAAATTCCCAGGAAAAAGTCAGTATGACTGATATATCCTTTGATACACTGAGTGCTGTTCTAATGAGAGTATTTACGAAGAAAATGTCTGCTGTCAAGTCATATACTTTGTAGGTAGCAGCTCAGAGGTTTATTATTTTTGATTGGACACAGGCAATTTTACCCAGCCAGCTTAGATGAGTTATACTGGCCTAAAAAAAATCTTATATTTGATATTCATTTTGATTTGGAGCTTATTTGGTAGGGAGGAAGTTATGCTGTAAAAGTAAATTCTCATAATCTCTGAGAAACTTTTACCTTCAAGAGGAATGTTTGTACAGCCAAAAGTGGACTATAGCTTTGAAAGAGCTATAGACACCTGCATTTTAGAAAGTAAACACAAAAATACTCCTAGGCCAAAGCCAATGTCCAAAGGATATGATATGTAGAAGGAATAATTGGAGTGAGATTAAACACAACATCAGCACAACCCTCCATACATTTTAGACCAACGCTGAATCTGTTTCTGGCAACTATACCAGGAATAGTTTTCAGAATACTCTTCTAATAAAGCACTTCCCTAAGAATGGAAGACCTGTCTGTTGAGAAGTCCCAGAAAATATTAAATAGTTTTTATTTATATACAGCAGGTGTACATTGTACACTGACCAGTCTGGGCACTCACAGAGCTCCGCTGTCCCTTAGGCATTGTATAGTACAATCAGTAATTTACCACCACCAAGTCTGCTTCAAATTGTGCTTCAGTGGCTCATACTTGTTAAGGCTTGCCTAGCCACAAGACTTGATCATACTGAGGTTCTTAACTGGAGTGTATGACAGGTAGCAAGCATAACACTGCTATTGGTTATCAAACAGCAAAATGTGGCCTCTGATTCATGTAGTGACTGGAACACAGAGATTGAAACACCCTGATTCCCCAGGCAAGTATTTTATTATTCCTATTATACTGTGTCACACGTTCTTCTGGTGGTTACTACCTTCTTTCACATTTTTATCATGCCCTTCTTGACTATTATACATAAGGATCCACAATGATGCAGTCAAATGCAACCAAATCTTATCACCTTATATTCAGTTCATGTACTAACCATGAAGCAGCATATAACAAAATACTAAATTTCTTTGTATACATGTATTTATTGTGCGATATCCTTTTGAAGGATGATCTAAGTCAGATCCAAATAGTGCATGTAATTCCCTGATGTACTTGAACACTCACCTGGAAGCTCTTAATCACATATACAAACCAAATAATTTTCCAGACAACCTGTATTCCACTAAACTAGCTTTCATTTAATGATATTCATGTAAACTAAATCCTTATGCCCTATATGGCTTTCTTTTTTTAATGTACCAGTTCTCCCGATGTTCTGAATTTTTTTTTCCCTTTCATATAACCAACTTCTTTGATTCTTCAGATAACTGGCAATAGTCCAAAATCATACATAATTCCTTAGCAAGAGCTTAATTTTTACAAAGTAGGGTAATACAGGCACAAAGAGACTCTTAAGAAAAAAGAAAATGGTTCAGGGCTATAAAGTATATTTGTTATCTATTGCCCAGCATGCTTGACACCACACTGACACACCATATTTAATGAAATACATGTCTGCCTTAAGAAAGACAAACACAATTGACCTAATTCAATGGGAATGTTTGTAGTGCAGCAAGGTATTATTTTATCATAACCAAAGATGATATTTCAGTCTTTTTAAAGAAATTAATATTGAATATGCATACTCCTTATGGAAAAATAAGTCAGTTTATTTTAAAGATTCCACATTCCAACAGGCATTTCAATTTATGGAGTTCAGTGGTTCCTGTAACTGGTCTTGAGTAGTGTTCTCTTTTACCTTCTTTAACTTTTGCTGGAAAAGTAACTTGTATAATTCTGCTTTACTGCTATGGAAAGTGCTTTCTGTACTATCACCTTTATCTCTTTTTACTGTTTCTTTATGTGCTGTTTTCACTTTCATTCACACTTTTTTTACATTCATTTAAACTAAACATACAAAAGACTGCTTTTATGTTTTTAAATTCACCCTCTTACTAGAAGTAAAGCTCATTCCAAAACAATGGAAGGCAGTAGCCACCTTCAAAGTAAATACTTTCAGGAATTCACTTTACAAAATACAATTAATTAACCCTTGACGAATAATAAATTTCAGTTACAAAGAATATTTACAAGAAAAAAATATATATTTTTTCTGAATCAAGAAAACACAAACATTGTTAATTTTAAAAATATCTTGTTTTATAGGCATTTTCAAAATCTACATTACTCATTCCTCCAGTCATTCAAAGAAAAATCATGGTGCTTAACTTGTTCACAAAACTGTATTTGTATAATCAAATCAGTATGTGCCAAATCCAACCTCAAAAAAATCCACAAAACCCCAGTCAGCTATTCATATATCAGCCTGCTTGATACAGCAAGTAGGTATCAGTAACAGATAAGGCACACCCTGAGTTAAGTGGTAGGCAACATAGGCGCAGCATTCAGAGCTTTGCTATTTGCTAAGCTTATTTTAGCACTTAGCAACAGTATCAAAACTTATGCTAAAGCTACTTTAATTGCCAAAAGAACAACAAAGAGTGCTCCTTCCAAAAAACATTGATCGGCATCTTCATCTTAATGTACTGACCCTATTAAACTGTCTCCTTGTATTACCCTTCTTAATTCATTTAAAGTTATGAAAGACTCTCACGTTAATCTTCAACCTGTCCCAGAACAAAAATTGCGAGACTTCCCGAGTCAGTTACTGCATTCAGTCCAAAAGCTACTACGGGTGAGCTAGAACATCTATTTTCAATCACGTGCATCTTCATTTGAAAGGTTTTCAGTGAAGAAAAAGTCCACAAAATATATTTTTAAATTTATCTATGGACTAATGACCTTCAACGGCTGACATTTATTATGTTTATTCCAGTCTTACTTTCATATATTCTTTTGCCTGTTGGAATGAAGAGCATGAGCAGATCTATTATTTAGCATGAAGAGATTATCTTCCAGAAAGACTATACTATCACATCATCTTCTGTCTTCTCTAACGTGAGATAAAACCCACATTAGTTTAGAATTGTCTCAGTTTTTCTCAGTTTCTGAGTTTTAATTTCCTTTTTGAACTATTCATTCCCTAATTGGCTGCAGTATTCCAGTAGAGCAATGCTGAAAGGAATGATATAAAAAGGTCTTGCTTCCCTTTACAACATATTCCACTAATTTTGTATTCAGAGGTTGCCTGAACTCTTTTCAGCACTCTGACCATGTGCTCTAACTGTGACCCTGGATCAATTTAAAGCCTCTGTGATCTGTTTTGGGTGAATACACTGTCACCCCACACATGGTATTTTTATCCAGAAGGGCAACCTTACACTTGGTTGTATTTCACACCTATGTTTTGATAGCATCCAGCTTACTAAATGATCTAGATTGCTATGTAACATTGATTTGTCTTCCATAGTGTTTACTACTGTCACAGTTACAACTTTGTCAGTGTTAATTTCTTACTGTGTCATTGATAAAATATGTTGAAGGTGTTGAACTAAGAATAAGATCATGTAAGACCTCATTAGAAAGGCTGGCAGTTCTGGGTCTGTAATTTGTAAGCCACTGAACTGTTGGTGTTGCTCTAGCATTAGTCCACCTAATGAAAACATAGTGCAGTACCACAGCTCTTCACAAATCCCTACAAAAATACATCAACACTTTTACAAATTATGCTTTTAAACTCATAAGGAAAAGATGCCAAGGTAGATATATGACTGTCTTTCTTTGTAAGCCAATTATGACTGGTATTAGTGAGGTTACCCCTGTCAATGTTCTATTCATAACATCCAATATTAAGCACTTTCTATTTTGCCTTTAATAAAAGTTGGATGGGCAGGCCTGTAAACACCAAGATCATTTGGTTTAACTATGCAACAGTTAATGAACAGACAAATCTCTTGAATAGTTTTCTGACAATTATTTACTAAGAAAACAGATGATGTCTTATTTCTTTCAATCTTACTTCTTTTAAAACTTTTCTGTCTTATTATGCCTTAGAAACTTATTTTCCTTTATACTTTCTGTCATAACTTTCTTTTTGTACTTTTTATCTTTTTCTGTTTCCCATACTTTCAAGTTTCTGGTTGACATTCAGTAGCATTAGTTTCTTCTATCTTCCACTTCTTATGGGTATTTTTATTCATTTCTTCAGTTCCTCTCTAAATGCTGAGAATTTTTGTTTAGTTTAATTTCTTTACTTTTTGTTAAGAATATTCTTCTTAATAGTGTGATAGTACGCTTGACAGTACCTAGTAAAATGCTTTTAAGTAGTATCCAAATGTCATTCATATCTTGCTAAATTATTTCTACTATCTGATTTAGCTAGAAGTGTTTTTCAGCTTTATGATAGGATCTCTTTGAATCACTACACGTATATCTTGCTTTTATGTATTCTATTTCTATATGCACATTGTAAATGTGATTCACAGGAACATAATGACAGATGAGGGAAAAAGCTGAGGGAAGAGCTTGCTTGGCATGAGGACAAGCAGGCTTTTTGGGGACTTAATAGCAGCTTTCCAGCACCTAAGGGGAGGTTATCAACAAGATGAAGCCAGACTCTCTGCTGAGTTGCGTGACAGGAGAAAAAGGAAAAACCAGATGCCAACTTTACATAAGTGAAAAAAAACACCCTCTCTATGACACCAATCATGGATTGGAACAAGGTGCCCAGAGAGGCTGTGTAATCTCTGTTCTTGGAAGTTTGTCTGACTTGATAAAGACCTGAGCAGTGTGATCTGATCAGATTGATCCTGCTTTAAACACGGGGTCAGATTAAAGATCCCCAAGGTCCCATCCAGCCTGCATTATTCTGACTGTGTGATAAGATCACTCATAACTTTGTCAGTGTTAATTTTTAATTCTGCTTGTCAGAATGAGGTTTATGTTAACATTTCACTAGGTTGGTTATGATTATGCTTTAGGTTTAGATCTTTAGAAAACAAAGATGTTTAGAAATTTTGATGGTGTTTTAGAATCAGCCATGTTACACCTCCAGTTCTTGTAATTATGAGTAGATTACCTATGAAAACTCAAGTTCATTAACCATGCGAATGCCTTTTCCAGCCTTCCTCTTTGTAGTTTGTTTTGTATAGCAGATAGGCTAGTCTCTATATTATAAAATCAACATTGCATGTGCAGTAGGGCTATGCCAAACAGTAGTTTAAAAACTTTAAAACTATGTAATTGCTAAAAGCAGTGGCAGTGTCAAAAAGTAACATTTATCAGTTGTGGTAATACCTTGTCAGAGGAGCTAGGGTAACGTAGGATGAGAAATGTTCTGTTAACAAAAATCTGTTTGGTTTCCCAGTCCTAGGAGAGTTCTTTAATACTTAGATAACCAGGCTGAAGTATATTTTCTGTATCCTGTAAGCCACAGGCTGGCTGATACTGAATGTGGCACATACAATATTCTCTTGCACTGAATGTCATATATCTGAACCTTCTCTGCTGACATGATGAGGGCCCAGATAGTCTTGATTCACTTCTCTGGGCTACCAAAGATTTTTGTTTTCAGGATCAGGAGAGTAAATAATGATTTAAAAAGACAAACATCTGCCTCTTTTCCAAACAGTCACTTTTGCTTGGCTACAGGCTTTCTATTCAGTCTTCTTTTTATTTATCAGAAAGATGTCTGAGCTTGTATACCTTGTGATAATATCAAAAATTAAAACCTTAAATATTATTATTCCCATAATACTGACTTTTCGCAGATTCACAGAATGGCAGGGGTTGGAAGGGACATCTGAAGATCATCCAGTCTATCCCCCTTCTTGAACAAGTTTCCCTAGAGCTGACTGCACAAGATCCTGTCAAGGCAGGTTTAGAATATCTCCTGAGAAGGAGAATCCACAACCTCTCAGAATCACAGAATCTTAGGGCCTGAAAGAGACCTCTGAAGATCATGGAGTCCAATCCACCTGCCAGAGCAGGACCAAAACTAAGTCAGATCACTCAGAAAGGCATCCAGACAGATCTTGAAAGTCCTCACAGAAGGAGACTCCACAACCTCTCTGGAGAGCCTGTTCCAGTGTTCTGTAGCCCTCACAGTAAAGAAGTTCTTCCTCAGGTTGAGGGGAACTTCCTGTGCTTGAGTTTGAATCCATTGCCCCTCA
Source organism: Apus apus (assembly GCF_020740795.1). Classification (NCBI taxonomy): domain Eukaryota; kingdom Metazoa; phylum Chordata; class Aves; order Apodiformes; family Apodidae; genus Apus; species Apus apus. Next base: position 161,119,674 of record NC_067282.1, read on the forward strand.
TTCTATCACAGGGTACAAGGGAAAAGAGGTTACTCTCTGTGTAGCCAGTTCCAGTGCTTTGTCACCTTCAAAGTAAAGAAGTTTTTTTTCTTGTGTTCGGATGGAACTTCCCATGTTCCAGTTCATGCCTGCTGCCCCTTGTTTTGTTTCTGGGCACCACCAAAAAGAGTCTGGCCCCATCCTCTTGACATTTGCCCTTTAAATATTTACAAGCATTGCTAAGTCCCCTCTCAGTCTTCTCCAGGCTAAACAGACCCAGTATCTCAGCCTTTCCTCAAAAGAGAGATGCTCCAGTCTCCCAAACTATCTTCATAGCTCTCCACTGGACTCTTTCCAGTACTTCCTTGCCTTTTCTGAACTAGGAAACCCAGAACTGGACACAGTATTCCAGATGTGGCCTTACCAAGGCAGAGGGGGAGGATAACCACCCTTGGCCTACTAGCCTCACTCAATGCATACCAAGATGCGATTTGTCTTCTTGGCTAAAAAGGCACTTTGCTGGTTCATGGTTAACTCTCTGTCCACCAGGACTCCCAACTTCTCTGCAGAGCTGCTTTCCAGCAGGTCAGTCCCTGTATTGGTGCATGGGGTTAGTTCTCCCTAGGCACAGGACCCTACACTTGCCTTTGTTGAACTTCATGAGGTTCCTCTCTGCCCAACTCTCTAGCCTGTCCAGGCCATGCTGAATGGCAGCACAGCCTTCTGGTGTATCACCCACTCCTCCCTGTTTGGTATCATCAGCAAACTTGCTGAGGGTACACTCTGTCCCTTCATCTGGTCATTGATTAATATGTTGAACAAGACTGGACCCAGTACTGATCCCTGGGGAACATTGCTAGCTACAGGCCTCCAACTAGACCCTGCAGCTTATCACAATGTCTGAGCTCTGCCATTCAGCTCTGAGCTCTGCCATTCAGCCAGTTATCAATCCACCTCACTGTCCACTTATCTAACCCACACTTCCTAAGCTTACCTATGAGGTAAGCCTCCATCTTTAATAGTCAGACCAGCTACTCCCAGGGTATTCAGTATCCTGAGCTAGAAGATAAGGACAGAGAACAGAGTAAACCCCACATAATCCAGGAGGAAGCAGTTAAGTACCTGCTACCGCACTTGGACACTCACAAGTCTATGGGACCAGATGGGATTCACCTGACAGTACTGAAGGAACTGGCAGAGGAGCCTGCCAGGCCTCTCTCCATCATTTATCAACAGTCTCGGTTAATAGGGGAGGTCCCAGATGACTGGAGGCTTGCCAGTGTGACACCCACCTACAAGAAGGGCTGGAAGGAGGATCCAGGGAGCTACAGGCCTATCAGTCTGACCTCAGTACCAGGGAAAAATCATGGAACACTTAATCTTGAGTGAGCTCATACAGCAAATGAAGGACAGCAAAGGGATCAAGCTGAGCCAGCACGGGTTCAGGAAAGGCAGGTCTTGCTTGACCAGCCTGATATCTTTCTATGACCAGGTGACGTGCCTTGTAAATGAGGAAAAAACTGTGGATGTTGTTTATCTGGACTTTACTAAAGCCTTTGACACTGTCACCCACAGCATTCTCCTAGAGAAACTGGTGGCTCATGGCATAGACAGGTGCATTCTCTGCTGGGTAAGAAACTGTCTGGATGGCTGAGCCCAGAGAATTGTAATGAACAAAGTTAAATTTAGGTGACAGCCAGTCACCAGTGGTGTTTCCCAGGGCTCATTGTTGAGGCCAGTCTTATTCAATATCTTTATCAATGATCTAGATGAAGGGATTGAGCATTTCCTCATTAAGTTTGCAGATGGCACCAAATTGGGCAGGAGCGTTCATCTGCTCAAGGGTAGGAAGGCTTTGCAGAAGGACCTGAATAGGCTGGATTGATGGACCAAGCCAATTGTATGAGGTTCAATAAAGCCAGCAGTATGAGGTCCAATAAGGCCAAGTGCCCAGTCCTACACTTAGGTCACAACAACCCCATGCAAAGCTACAGGCTCGGGAAAGAGTGACTGGAGAGCTGTCCAACAGAAAAGGACCTAGGGGTACTGGTTAACAGCCCCGCTTAACATGAGCCAACAGTGTGCCCAGGTGGCCAAGAAAGACAACAGGATTCTGGCCTGTTTTAGGAACAGCGTGGCCAGCCAGAGTAGGGAAGTGATCATGTCCCTGTACTTGGCACTGGTGAGGCTGCACATTGACTACTGGGTTCCATTTTGCACGCTGCACTGTGAGAAGGGACATTTTGTTGCTGGATAGAGTCCTGAGAAGAGCAGCCAAGATGGTGAAGGGCCTAGAAAAGAAGTCCTATTAAGAGATACTGAGGGAACTAGGGGGGGGGGTTAGTTTGGAGAAGAGGAGGCTGAGGGGAAACCACACTGGTCTCTGCAACTACTTGAAAGGAGGTTGTAGGGAGATGGGTGTTGGCTTCTTCTCTCGAGTGAATAATGATAGGACTAGAGGAAATGGGGTGTGTATTTTTTTAGTTTTTTTGTTTGCTGTCTTTTTTTCCTCCTGGGTGGATGGTTGGAATCAGTGATCTTACAGGTCTTTTCCAACCGTGATGATTCTGTGATGCTGTGACTCTGTGATGTTATGCGAGACAGTCTTGAAGATTGAGGTTTCCTCCAATCCTCAGGTACCTCTCCTGTTCCCTATGACCTTTGAAAGGTGGTGGAGAGGGGTTTAGCAATAACATCTCCCAGCTCCCTTAGTATTCATGGGTGCACCCTATTTAGTCCCATGGATTTGTGAGTGTCCAGTTTGCCTAAATGAGCTCTAACCTGATCCTTCCTGACCAAGGGAAAGACTTCTTTCCTTCAGACATTTTCTCTTACCTCTGGGGTCTGAGACTCTTGAGGGCAGGCCTTAGCAGTAAAGAGGAAGCAAAGTAAAGATTATTCAATAACTCTGCCTTCTCTGCATCCTCTGTCACCAGAGCACCTGCCTCATTATAGAACCATAGAACTGTTTTGGTTGGAAAAGACCTTTAAGGTCAAGTCCAAACAGTCATCACACAGCAGGCCCACATTTTCCCTACTCTTTATTTTGCTACTGATGGACTTGAAGAAGCCCTTCTTGCTCTTTGTGACATTCCTTGCCAGATTTAATTCAAAGTGGGACTTAGTCTTCCTTATTGCATCACTGCATACTCTGAGAATGTTCCTATATTCCTCCCAAGCAGCCAGTCTGTTTTTACACATTCTGTAAACTTCCTTCCTCCATAACGTGGTGTTAGTTTTTAACATGTTAAAGTGACTTTAAATATTTATGCCATTGAGGATTCCTTTGTTTTCATGTCAGAATTCTTGATTCCTTGCCACAAACAACCTCAGTAGTATACCTGTAAGCTTGTAACTTTTGCCATAAAACCAATCACACTAGGAATCTCATTTTGAAGTTGGTATTAAAAGTGGGATAAGCCAGTGTTCCCCTGTTACCATAATCCAGAGAGAATTTGCTGCATGCAACCAAAGCATAAAACTTTTCCTGTTATTTGGTCTGCCAGCTGAAATTGAGACATTTGACAGGACTTGGCCTGCGATTTGCAGAATTTTGTCCACCATACTTTGCTATAGCAGTCATCAATTTCCCAGGCTTTACTATTTGAAGTCAACCCTCAATATACAATTTATGTATGGACCCTAGGAGTAAACTGAAGGGGACGTTGGTATAACATCTGAAATCTTTTGTTGTAACATAAGAAAGATCCAAGAAAGCATGTCTTTGTCACAGCATACACAAAGGCACACCCTTAGCACTTTCTAAATGCACATGAATATCTTGGTCAATGTTACCTCTCTCTGTTTCATGACATGGATCTTCTTTTCAGCCATCCTTTTATATCTTTGCCTGTACCTCATGGGAAAACATATATGCCACTGCTTTCACTTGCTGGAAATAGAGAGTGCATTGTCTTTAGCATAGAGTAGGTAGAGATCTATATACCCAAATTGTTCTCAATGTATTCAAAACTTAGGAATCATTTTCATTCTGAACCTCATAGAACAGTACTAGATAACATGATTTGTTATGCAAGGCAAAAGAATTTTTACATCATCAGAACACTCTGATTCAGCTAAATGAAATCCCTAACCTACTTGCTGGTAGATGCCTTGCAGGCATAGGGATGGTAGACAGGGAGAAAGAATTTGCATCCAACTACTGCTCGAAAAATCTTCCGGCCATTGTCAGAGGCAGAAAATTGTAGAAGTCTTACACTCTTATGGTATCTCGGGGACTTAATAAGGGAATCATATCTGAGGTTTTAAGATTAGAAATTCAAAAAAGTAATTTGAGGAAAAGACTTCATGTATTAGATGAAAATTTTTTACCTCTCCGAAGAAGACATCATGCTAATACAGAAAAAAAGGGGTCTCTATTAACCTATGGCAGTTGCTAGTTTATGAATTAATTGTTGTAATTAATTGTTGTAAAAGATGTAAATTTTCAAATCATATTCAAATCATATTAAAACAATGCCATTTTTTTACCAAATACAAGCTAGGCATCTAAACAATTTGTCATACACAAAATCCTTCTCTGCAAACAGCTGAGAGTGGTAAGGAGAAGCTGATGCATCTCACATCCCACGTTAGGTACCCACAGAGTGGATCTCTGCATGAGGATACATTCAGAAGCAAATGAGATATTAAAAGACATATGGAATGTAGTTATTAGAGGATTAAGTAAGTTGAAGATGAAAAAAAAATCTACTATTAGTTGAGGAATCAAAATTTCAGGCTTCAACCTTTTAGGCAAAAAATTTTTGGCTCCTAAAATTTTTCTCTACCTAAATTCTGTACTGAGGATTCTTGTCTAGCAGGCTTTTGTAGTGGAGACATTCTCTCCTGTATTTTTATTTGTGTTTTCAATTACAGTACACTTCTTAGGAGACAGGCAACATCTTTTATACTAGAAAGCTGCTCAAAGTAGCAAGACCACACTTAGAGATAAATTATTAATTATATTCATTTTTCTGATGTGGAATAGAAGTACATGCTTTTTTCACCACAAATTTTAATTAATTCAAATCAAATTGCATATATGAGATGTCAGAGGAAATGCCCAAACCATTTGTGAAAGCCTAGTTACCAATGAAATGTGAAGAAGCCTCTACTTGTTTTTATTTTGTTTAGCCATCATAGATGTTTAATTACACTCTTTTGATGTCAGTAAAATAATTGAACTTCCCCTGAAGACATTGAAAGGCATCTCCTATATTGAAAAAAAAAAGTATTTTCCCATGCCACAATTTGAGTTTTAAGCATACCTACTTCTGTAACACTAGTTCAAAAAAAGTTTTATCCTCAAATAATAATTCAGCCATTAAATTTTTCTTTTAAAGTACAATCAACAATACACATAACAAAATGTATGTTTCCATAACAAAGAACACCTTAGCTGGAGATGTGTTTGAAAGCTGTTCTAAAAGTGCAATTTCAAATAATTTCCTTTCTTTCCATAATATTTTTTTATAGCTAAAACAGTAGAAACTGGAGCAAAGTTGCATACTTGCTAACCATATTTGAAATTTATCAGCTCAGTCAGTATATTTAATGGTGTATAAACCTAAGGATTTAGTCTGGGTCCATGAAGTTTCTAATGTCCAATTGGGAAATAAATTCTTTCTATGTTAAGTCGTAGACTCAGGAGCAGAACACACTGTCCTGTAGTTAACTACCATTAACCATTATTTAGATGTTCCATGTGCTCTGTCTCTACACCATTTCGTGCTGTTAAGTTTTGTACATTAATAAAACATGTTATAGAAAAGGTGCATTACTAACTGAAGGTAAGTATTCAATATTTTCTGTATATTTTCTTCAGAACGCTGATATCGTATAAAATGTTTTTTATCATTATACCATGTTTCCTCCACTGATACAATGGCATGTGCACACACCATCCCTTGGAGAGCAGCTGTCAGCTTTAAAAAATTAGTATAATATGATACCTCCAATATCCAATTATCCAATACCTTTTTATCTATTCAAACTAAATGAGACACAGAAAACAATGCATGCACATTATTGTAATTATAATTTCATTCCTGCATTAAAAAAAAAAAATATCTAAGCCTTTGAAAGTTTAATTATTCTGCTGCATTTGAAATATTTTCCTATGACCACTCATAGGTAAATCCTTAAAGATTATTTGTGCATTATCATTACTATGTATTTTTGGTTACACCTTGGCTACAGCACTGAGATTGGTCATATTAAAACATGTCTAAATATGAACTGGAAGAAAATAGATTCAACACACTAAATCAAACCATCATGCTCTGTGTTCCTGTATTTATATATCTGTTTCCCTTGAGCTGTGTCCAATTGCAGCTGGAACTGTTGTGCTCCTTTCCACTAGAATACTTTGTAAAAACATTTAACAAGAAAGTAGAAACTAGGAAATTATTCATTTTTGAAAACTTGCCTATAAATGAAAGCTGGAGAGGGACTTTTTAAAAGGTGTAGTGTATCATGTGTACTGATACAATGAAGGGGAATGGTTTCAAACTGGAAGAGGGTATGAATATATTAGATATTTAGAAGAAATACTTTACTGTGAGGGTGGTGAAACACTGGAACAGGTTGTTCGGGGAGGTTGTGGATTCCTCTTCCCTGGAAGTGTTCAGAGCAAGGTTGGATGTGACTGTGAGTAACCTGGTTTACTGGGATGTGTCCCTGTCAACTCAGGGAAGATTGGAACTAAATAATCTTTACGGTCCTTTCCAACTCAAACCATTCAATGATTGTATGAAATAATGTAAACATAAATAGCATCTTCTACCCGTCATTGTTAAGAAAAATGGAAAAATGTAAGTAATAAACATGGGCTTTAAAATCTGGCTTTTAATCCTTGCCCTTCAAATCACATTGGGAACAACAGTGGTAATCCCAGGGGATGGAAACAAAATAAAATGCAAAAGGAAAAAAAAAAAAAAAAAAGAAAATAAAAATATTTCACCAGAGGAATTAACAGGTTTTTTGACAGTTTTGAATCCATTCCAAATGCAACTTAACCCAAAACTTAGTTAGGTAGCTGTATAGTCATAAAACTGCTGCAGTAGAGGAACAGCAGCATATATTAACGTATGCAGAGTTTTTTATAGCTGTAAGTATCAATGTAGAAATATAAATTTAACCTACTTAATTTCAGGTGTTAAAGTGTGTCTCAAATGAGTTTGCTCACTTTCCATTAACTGTAGAGGAAGCCTAGGTTTCTTAATTAGAGTAGGTCCCTAATTCTGAACTGCTAATGTTAGGTGAGATAGATGTATTCCACTGTAATAATTGCCATCTCTATTCTACAGAAATTTTGACATAGGAAATAAGTTAACATTAAAGAAGCAACATTAACTTTTTGTATTTGTAATTTTAATAATTCATTTAATGTAGTATTGTTATAAAATACACATTGATAATATGTATTATCAAACAGCAGTAAAGGAATTTTAATGTGTAGAAGGAACAAGGATGAAAGTTCTGTCTTGTGACATGGTCCTCTTCTTGGATATGTTGTACATGGATATGTCTCATGTTGTACTCATATTTCAGGTTTTGAAATGTAATGTTTTCTAATATTAAATAATTCCATGGTCTGTAAAAATATTTTATATTAAAGAAAAACAGTGAATGACTCTCATTGCTTATACCATTTCTTTCATGTGCAATGATATCCACATAGTTCTTGTGCCTAATAAATTAAACTAGTTAATTTCAAATATGCAATACTCTGCACTTTTTTTTTTTCCAGAAGTAGCTCATGACTAGCAATTTTAATTTCATACAAGCTATGAAACTTCCATTTAAGAGTAGTTATTATTCAAGTATTAGAATTCATTTGGTCTAGAGCTCATGGTAAATGCTTAAGGATGAGTGTCATTATACATTGCAATTATAACAAGAATTTAAGATATGTTTACTTAATACAAATTATATGGACTTATCCAAAGTTCTAAGTAGCCTGAATATTAATAACACAATATATAAAATAACATCACCATTAACTTAATTGGAAACTCAGCAAACAGGAAATGTACAGACACACCTTTCCAACCTCTCTTCTTTCTGGAATGTAAAGTTTCCAACACCTTTTTTCTGCCATTCCAAACTGATGTCTTTTGCAACCTGAAATGAAGATTATTGTTCTCAGGTAGTTTTAGACTCAGTTGGTGCTAGAGGTTATGTTTATAATCCTAGAATATTTATAGAGAACACATCTGATTTCATATATGTGTATGTGGACAAAAGAGAAGGACAAAGGGAGAGAAGGGTGTAAAGAAATCAGTATTGAGTTCTCTGCTGGCAGCAGCTGTGGTAAGATGACATTGGATAGTAAAATATTTTGTAAGCTTACATGATTTATAACATCCTAAAGAGCTTCTGGAAGCAATTAAACAAACATTGCAGACTTTAGAAGGTGGGATGCTGCCGGGCTCCCTGAGTTCAATAGCTCATTAAATTGACTGCTGCATTCATTATCAATTTCAGTCTCTAACTGCCGATAGCAGCTTAGTGAAATAGTCTAATTTCAGAGTAGCAAAAGAATAGAAAATTGTAGCAGAAAAGAGCTGCTTTCAAAAAAGGGCAGATTACTAACAAAAAACAGATCATAATAAGCTTACTGGGTAACTCATAAAGTAAGATCACAGAACAATAGCTAGGAAGCCTACAATCGTCTTATATTCATGTTTTCATGAACTTTAGCAAGCAATGGCAGATTTCTATTCTCAGACATCTTCTGTTTCTTTTTTCTATATCTGCTTCCATAACTCATTATCACAATCTCAGTCTTGGCCTACATCTCAGACAAGTTATTGCCTTCCATGCCTCTAGCTCACACAGATAATGATTGCAATTCTTTGTTGCAACATCCAAGCCCCAGGCACAGGACTAAATACTAGCAGCTTATTGGTAGAATCATTTCCTCTGCCTCCTAATAACTTCCTCAACAATTGGGAATACACACTGAAGAGGAAAACTGGAATCTGTTCTGGAGACTTCTCTTAGGAGATACTATTAACTTATATTTCATCTAAGGACAAGACTGAAGAATTATTCTGCTCGCTTTTTTTTCAAAGTCTTCAGGTGTATCATAAATTTCATTAATAGATAAGCAGATTTCATAAAACATCAATGCAGACATCTGATCATGATCTGTTTCCCAGAGGAAAACATTATTTTTTCTTATATGTCTAGCTGACATAAATGTTTTCTCTGGAAACCAATTTTAGAATTCCTGAGCAAGCAAGCAACTCTTCTAAACACAAACTAAACCACAGGTGTGTGACTGATGCTGAGTCAATGCTCAAGAGCTATGGCCATACACTGAGTAGCCACAGTTTCTGTTTATAGATGACAAGCTAATAATGGGGGCTAACACAGTCTTAACAAAGATCAAGGCTCTTTTTAAAATAATTTGTTATTTTACAATACTGCCACAGGTAAAATAATAAATTGTTCCTGAGTGAAGCTCTGATGAATGATTGCTCAGCAGTCTGGCTGGATAACAAAATGAATTTTTTACAGTGTGATTAGCCAAATAAAAGGTGAAGTGGCAACACATTTAGTTTCTAAAGTATCATGAAATAAATGTAAGACTATTAATACAACACAGCATCACTGGACTTGTTGCTATTCTTGCCATACTCCTTGAGGATATGTAATAATTGCCTTTGGAGTTGAATATTCATTTGCTCATTCCTTTTCACAAATGTATAACTGTGCTTTTCTTGCCAGGCGCTGATGGTAGTAACAAAGGCTGGGTTTAAATATCTAGGGTTGGACTGAAATTAACAGAACCAGTGGCTAAAGCCCTACCCATAAACCTGGGAAACAACACTCCTCTGTTTTGAATCACTAAGAAAGCCCTGAATCATCTCTTAAAAGCAGATAAAAGAAACCTGCTTTACTGAAATAGGAGAATACAAGAGCATTAATGCTGGAAGACACAAGAACAGATCCACCATATGTCTGTCTTACAAACAAAACAATCACTCTGGTGATGTTTTGTGTTAAAATCCACTATATCTGGTAACCTACCTTAAAGACTTCATGCCGAGTAGACAGGACTTGGACATTCCTCACTTTTCTAACTTATCAGAACTTAATGTCTCAGAGATGCAGTGTGCAATTGACTGTGTCCATTCTCTTGGGAAAATGCTTATTACTAGACACATCATCTTAGCAGCATCACCTCTTGCAACTGCTGCACTTAGTCACAATGACAACCCCGTTCAACGACAATGGCACCAGAGCTTTGAATTAAATTATTTTCTCCATCTGAGCAACACAGAGGTATTCCACCTAATAGAACCATAGGCAATTGAAAAATGTTCAGAAGCCACTCTGATTAAACATACTGCTATGTATGCTTTTTTTCTTTTAAATAAAATGCCAGGTCAAGGATTTTAAGCATACTGCTGTATTTGGGCCAGGGCTTATACCCATGTATGAGTCATACCCTCACACAGAATACATACTAGCAGGGACTTCACTCCCTCATAAAAGACAAAAGTCATGTAGTATTAACCAGATGCTCTAGCCTCCACTGCTCTAGGTTGTATATCTGAGTTTAAGGTTACTATGAAGTTAGTTCTGTTGCTCATTAATTGCTGAAAATTTTCTTGCTATTACCTTCAAAGCATTAATGACTTAAACAAACAAAAAATAACCAAAACATTTAAACTAGTGCAGCAAGTATCACTCATTCAGATTAGGTTTTTTTCACTGTGTAATTTGTCAACAAAAGTAGAGAGATATGCAGAAGCTCCATTACATGTAATCCTGATATCAGAATGATATGCTAATCTACTCTGAAATACGCCATATTTGTTCAATTAAAATTAATAACCCTCATTTTCTTGGAACAAATGACTCATAGAAATAAAAATGAACCACCTAATAACCCAAAGATTCACATCTGATTAATTTTCTAAACTCATTCTAGTATATTAATGCTTAGTATTTAAAAAATGCTAAGATCTTTAAAAATATTAAGAAAATTAAATCCTTAAGTGAATGGATTAAAATTTCTAATTTCATATAAATCAGCATGGTTACTCAGGTTACCTTTTTTTTTTTCCCACTAAGAAATATTCTTATTATTTCCCATTAATTTCCTCTACACCTAGATTTTATTTACACTTAAAATATCACATTTACAACGACACCATTAAATTATATATAGGGAAGCACTTTTTGGGGACTTAGTAATGGGAGTATCTACTGTACTAACAGCCTCTTCCCATAGCTTGTCACTCACTACTGTTGAACTTTGATGTTTCTCAGCACTTCGTCCTGTTTCTTAGGTATATTGGCAAGGATTTGTCCTGTTTATGTACAACCAAGTTTTTCAGACAGGTTCAACAATCTACTTTCCTAAATCCCTACATTTCGAATTTTTCCAGTTCTGTTCTTAACAAAAACACTGTGAGTCAATGAATATCAAAGATAGTTGAGCTCCGTTGTACTTCTCCACTAATAGCTATACCCTCTAATGGAAAAAGAGTGAGTAAGCTGTTAAATTATGTGACAAAATGTTGTTGTCCATGGACAGTAAGAGTGCAGAGGAAGAATGACAAGTAGGGGAATCCAAATCCTACCCAGCCCTAGGCACTCATGGGCTCATCACAGGAGAGCTCAGACCCTCAAAGGCCTATGCACACAAGCACAGAGTAAGGCAGAGATATGGTGGCAGGTAGAGGAACCCAAATTACAGACTCAGGTGAACACAGATATTGTCTAAGCATTTAGCTATCAGTGGTGATGGAAACAGAACAGTGAAATAGCTAATCTAAGGACATCAGAATTGTCTACACCTATGTTCAGAATCTACATATAACAGATAAAGAACATAATACCAACTGAAGAAAAATCTATTAGAATGATATCTTTGACAGTTTTTGTTAACATATGCCAACTAAAAATATCAGAATAGCAATGCTGACACTGTCATTTACCATTCATTAAGAAAGTGGTGGTAGTAATCCTGTAATTGTTAAAACTTTCTAAATCAAACAAAAATCATTAACATACTCTAATTTTCTATTTTCTTCTCCCACAGTCTCAGTGCCAGATTACAGTGGTTCAATGTGGATTGCAGAAAGAGTTTTATGAATGTGATACCAAAAAAAGTGTGATAAATTTCTTTGTTTTAATTTACAAAAAATTTATTTTTTTCCTTCTGTTGCCTTTTCACAAAAAGAATGAAGTTACTATGGATTCAGGGACATTCAAAATATGAGCAAAAAGCTATGTTTAAGAAATTAATCATCTGCTGACTAAAATTCAGTTAACAGAAAGCAGAAAATATTTGTGTTCGGTGAAATTATTTGATTCAGAAAATCGTAGAATCATAGGGGTTGGGAGGGATCGAGTTCAACCCCACTACTGCAGCAGGAATACCTAGGGCAGATCACACAGGAACATGTCCAGATGGGTCTTGAAAATCTTCAGAGGAGACTCCACAATCTCTTCAGGCAGACTGTTCCTCATAGTAAAGAATTTTTCCTCATGTTGAGGTGGAACTTCCTGTGTTGCAGCTTGGTCCCATTTCACCTTGTCCAATCACAAGGCACCATCAAAAACAGACTGGCCCATTTTTGACATCCACCCTTCAGATATTTATAGACATTAATAAGGCCCCCTTCTTAGTCTTCTCAAGACTAAACAGCTCCAGGTCTCTCTGCCATTCCTCATATGACAGAAGTTCCAGTCGCTTAATCACCCTTGTAGCCCTCGGTTGGACTCTTTCCAGCATATCCCTATCTCTCTTGAGCTGGGGAGCCCAGAACAGGGCACAATACTCCAGATGTGGTCTTACTACGGCAGAGTAGAAGAGGAGGACAACCTCCCTTGATCTGCTGGCCACACTGTTCTTAATCATTTATGCTAAGTTTGCCCTCAGTTTGGTTAAGAAAATACAGAGGCAGGTCAGTTATCAAGGCCACATTTCTGTTCCACTAAATCACTACTGCCCAAAGGTAAAACAGCTCAGTGCCTACAGTGAAGCAGTTTAGGAATTACCTTTGATGGCATTGACTAATTCAATCCAGATTGCCTTGACTAATACAGACAGTGGATGTAGCAGAAGTTCCAAGAATTTAATGCTAGCTTTTACTCTGATCTTCATAAATGGAAGCGGTTTCTTCATCTTCTGACATGACTCTCATCAAGTTAATTGTCTTTCAGGCATTTTTCTGTCTGTTCTGGGAAGCTTTAGATGTTAAAAGCAAACAGAGATCAATCTATAAACCAAGGTTTTCATTTTTGTTTTGCTTACAGCTTATTTAAACAAAAGTCTCAAAACCAAAGGCATCTATGTAAAAGTTTTCTGTGCTTCTAAGCCTTTAGTTAAAGCTTGTAAAACTCCCAGTTACCTTCTCCGAGACTGACAAATATCTAATAAAAAACCATAGGATTTGACTTGAAACTAGATAGATGTATAGGAAGAAAAAGGACTTTGTTCAAATAGAATCTCCCAGACCTCTCTATACCACTAAACATGAAAATAATCTTAAAAATAACAACACCCCTTAATGAAAACATTATAAAGACCACAAAAATATCATACATCAAATTAATAATTGTTACATAGCATTTATTGACTCTGAAGTTTGTTTAATTAATCATAAATTTATTTCTTAAATACATTTATTTTAAAAAATAATGTGCTTTTTTTCCTGGTATTTTGAAATCTGGATCCATGTCACACTAACAATATCATATACATACCAAAATTTACAGTACAAATAGGAAGGGGGCCTGAGAAGCCAAAGCCCATTTTCTATTTTCTGTCACCTCCACCTGGTCTTTGTCTAACCTCTCCTTACGTACTTTTGAGAACACAGATTTTCCACTTCTCCAAAATTTAATTCTCCTTAGTGATACAAGTTTTTCCCTTATCTCAAAACAGGCATTTTCTTGCTGTTTACACCCGTCATTTTTAGTTCCCTCCACTGTGGTTACAGAGATTGTGCTATTTTCCTGCAGTACCATTCTAGTGTTATTGCCCTCACAGCTGCCAGTTTAGAGACACAACAAATTATGCTTTAGCACTATGCATGCAAGAGTAGTGAAATGAAGAGCTCTTGATTAATTTTTCCCATCCTTTGGAACTAATGAAGGAAATTTAGCCTGAGTGCTATTTTCAAGACTATGTAACAGCTCTAGGAATGCTAGGACCTGATATTTACTGACACTTCATATTTAAGTGACAGTCAGCAACTTGTGAGAGTTCTATTCTTGGAAAAATTGTACATTGCACATGAGTTACTGTGTATTTCCCTGAGCACAAAGTTTCAAGTCACTATTGCTATACTACTACTATAATGGGGTAATTTCTAGGACCTACGGTGACATAGGAATACGTTTCAGTTCTCTAGGGGCTTTGCAAACATACAATGGCCTCTCATTCAAGTGAGTTTGTGATATAAACTTAAGTGGGAGTCTAAGGTCATGCAATATTAGTAAGTATAATAGTATCTTCACTGCTGCCAAGTTTAGAAGGCAAATAAGAAGCTGAAAGAAAAACATTAAAAAGAACGATTAAATGACTTGGGGGATTTTTCAGGTAGCTATACGCAGGAGAAACCACAAACATTCTTGTTTAAAACCTAGTAAAAATCCCATGTTCTTTAATGTTTTTATAAATTATCTGGATACAGGATTCAAATGTACGTTTAATAAGTTTGCCAATGATACTAAACTAGGGTTGTTCAGACTGGAGAAGAGAAGGCTCTGGAGAAACCTCACAGCCTTCCAGTACCTGAAGAGGGCTGACAGGAAAGCTGGAGAGGGACTTTCTACAATAGCATGTAGTGGCAGGACAAGGGGGAACAGTTTAAAATGGAAGCAGAGAAGATTTAGATTAGATATTAGGAAGAAAATCTTTACTGTGAGAGTTGAAGGCCGCTTTGGATGGGGTTTTGAGCCACCTGATCTAGTGAGAGGTGTCTTTGCCTATACAGGGGGTTGGAACTAGACAACCTTTAAGGTCCCTTCAACTCAAACCATTCTATGATTCTATGATTCCATAATCTTTACAGCAGCACCCAGTAGACTAAAGCATTATTTATACAAACACACAGGTTTATACTAGTCAATGTTAGAAAAAATTGTTGTAGTCTGAAATTATACCGTTTTTGATTGTGTGGCTATGTAAGAAAGGTCTTAGAGAAAAAAAACTTCAACCATTTTATAGCATCAGAGAATTACATGTTTCTTTGTTCATTTGAAGACTTATTAACACACACATGCAAAAAAAAAAAAAAAAAAAAAAAAAGAATCACAGAGGTAATCTGTGATAATATAGGACTTGTATTTCAGCCTTACAGTAGAATTCCTAAAGACCACCTGCAAGATCTTGACCCCTTTATTTTTTATATTATTTTTTTTTTTTTGGCAGAGTAACTCAATTACATTCAACTCATCAGCAAATGAACCTGACCAAAGGAAAGTTTTTCCTTTTTGGTTGACTTTTTTTTTCCTTTCTGTGCTATAGCATCCAGTACACAGGAAAAATTTTGTTGACAAATATGTGCAAAGAGATGATGAAAAGTTAAAAAGTTACTCTGTCTTGTCTATTGATTCTTCATTTATTGTGACGCAGGTATGAGTAATATCTTTTGTTAAACAGAAGAATGAATGGTAATATTTTCCCATGTAGCAGTTACCTGAGCATTAGCAGAATCCCTTCTTAACCTAACCAGATGCATATCTTCCAAACTGGAAGGATATGCTTGTCCGGCTCTTTGATTCAAAGCAATCAACGCCAGACTTCCTGAATGAGAACATGTCCTGTGGAAACAGGGTGGGTCCATAACAGTACTTAAGATGTTTGACCTTTTTGCATTTTCAAAGTTAATCTTACAGAAACTTATTGAGAGGATTTCTGTGCTTTTTCATCTTGAAGAGACACCTTTAGAGTGGCTCTTGAAATGAGAATCCAGTGCTCTCCAGCAAAAGCTGAGCGTAGCGTGTTCTAGTAAATCAGCAGTATCTTACTCTTCATACTTTCCCTCAATCAGTAAAAATAAGTTTGTATCTATATACCATTTTAGGGCTAAAGGATGTACTCCAAATCTTTACCCTCCTTCAGAATTAGCACTAACAGAAGGCAAAGGATCACAGGATAATTCATGATGGAGGGGATCACATCTGCCTCTCTAATCAGGAGGGAGAAAACAGTTACGTTTTCAAATCAGAGAAATCTGAGCACTTGGACACCAAACCATGCAAATTCAAGTTGTCAGACCTCTACAACAGAGTCAGCTCCCAAACTTTATTACTTGCACAACATAGCGCTGGCATTCAACGGCTATCTGGTTACTCAGCAAATGCAAAGGCAACTTAAGCTGCCTTGAGCTATCCAAGAGCCATGTGACCTTGTGAAAAAGGCTGAGAGCTTGGGAAACAAACATCTTGCAGAGGGCTGATCAGGTTTGGTGGTACAGTTAGTTACACAGTCTCTTGGATTTCCTTCCTTTGGAACAGGAGCAGAATAAGCTTTGTACCTTGAAGTGACTGTAGTAAATATGCCCTACAGAATAAAAGCAAAAGTTTAGCTCCTTCAGGAGTCCTGAAAACCACCATGGTCAGTAGAGAGTTCCCTGAGGTAGGCTTTTGATACTCCAGGATTTTTTTAGCACCTGAGGGAGATTTCCAGGCTGTCAGGCTTAGGCACATAACATAGATCAAGTTTCAGATCCTTGGATTCTTTTCTAGAAGTAAGTCTAGAAGTAGTCTCATTTGCTGTAATTAAGTGTATGCTGAATAAAATACTGGGTGGCCACTTTTAGAGATATCAGCCATCCTACACACAGAAGGAAGATGGAAAATATGGAAAAAAGCTATTTAAACAGCTAATTAAAGACTTCATAATCTGATACATATTCATAGAGGATGAAGGGAGGATAAATTAAGTTTAGACTAGCTATTTTGATCTGATGTTTCCTGATTTCTCAGTGTAATGGAGAACAAGTGGGATTTTAAAAGACGTTGTAGGAATACGAAAACTTACAACTGAGGAGTTGCACTATGCAAGGGAAGACACTTGAGTAAAATACAAGAAAAGAACAACACAGAAAGAATAAACAACATACAAGTTTAAAGCAGAATATGTTAGAAGAAAGAGCCAACACTGGATTAAATTGGAAAGGTACATCTTCTTACTGGTTTCCTTTTCAGTTAATAGCTAATTAATGAAACCACATGCTATATATGTGAACTTACGCTATTTTGGCACTTACAAGCTTTAATAGCCATCTGAAGAAAGTAATAATGATGATGATACTCTACAAAAAAAGGTTTTCACAGCAAGACAACCATTATGATATCAAAGGGCAAGTATAAAAATGCCAGTCTATAATACAAACAACACTGTGATTAAAAAAAAAAATAAAATTAGCATTAAAAATATATTTAATTATTAACTCTACATGTAATTTCACAGTAATTTTTTATTGACTCAAATTTAGATTTCCGAACAATTATGCAGGTTCCCTCTACTAGCACTTGAAGTAGTTCCACAGACATCAAACTGAAAACTCAGTAACCAGCAGTGTTCCTTAGCATGTTTTGTGCTATCTGTTCAAGGAAGGGATACAGGTTAGAACACTAATAATCTCTGTTTTGTAAAAAAATTAATGGCATCTCATTTTGAGCAGCCATCGATTCACACATCACAAAAATTTTGCAAGAATAGCCTGTCAAATCGGACAAAGGATTTAATTGTTAAAGAGAAATTCAAGGTTTTGTGCAAATTGAACTAGGAAGGAAAAAATGAGGAAAGGAAATTTGGCAAATAAAAAATACTGAAAAGTTTCAGTTACGGTCAGTATGATTTTTTTATATAATCCAAGAAAAACTGCTTTGTTTCTACAGCGTTTTTTTCTCTCTTTCCCCACCCCCACCTCTTTACAACAGTTTAGTGATGCTTTTAGGGATTATTCCTTAGATGAGGTCAGTTTTGAAATGAAAAACATCATTTTGCACAGATATGTAAGTCCTCCACCTGTAGATTTCCTATCACATTTCTGTTTTCTTTGCTACTCATTAGACTCGGGTGCCAACCAACTTGCCTTATCAGGTCAAAATGGCAACAACACATCCTTTCTTTGGTGAGCTAGATCTAGTTAACACGTAAAATGGTAGAAGTGGCACAATAATAAAAAAAAAAAAAAAATGAAGTTCTTGGCACTGAAGCAGAAAGCTTCCTTCTGAGTTACGTTTGTCATTGTCACACTATGCTTATAAAAGTAAAACTTCTTTTTTTTTTTAAGTTATGCAAGTATTTTATCCTTTTGATTTCTCTACTTAAATACATTTCAAACAGCCATTTGAAGATATTTCCTAGACAGGTGCAAGACCTTACTTATTAAATTTTCAAAAAGTATTCACTATGTCTTAAGGTTTTTGTTCGTATTCGGTTTGGAGACATGCAAACTCACATGCGTACCAGCTGTTAGTTACACTTCTTAGCAGCAGATGCTCCCATACAAAGGCTGAGGATGGCAGCACCTATTGGAGTAGATGGGATAAGAGCTATTACTGGCACACCCGAAAATAATTTAAAGGCAGAAGTTTGAAAAATGCTCTCCAAAGCAATTTGCAGAATGCACTGGCAGACATGGATCTAATGGTATCTAAGGTAAATCAGAACACAGAAGAAGAGGTCTTGCTGGATGGGAATGTAACGATGGTGCTTCTAGTATGCGTGGGAATGCAGACACAGGACTATTGGCTAAGAGAAAAATTTTAATGTCCTTTGATCAAAATGAAAAAGAAAAACAGTTAAATATTTTTTGAATTTAAAATACTAATAAAGCTAAAGTGTAGCACCAATGTGGAGTGAGAATTACTTGTGCTTCAAAATGGGTTACCTTATTAACCATGATCATAGGCAACTGTTCATTGCTTTGCCAGTCTGCACTCCTAATTTGGTTGAAACAGTCTGAGATTATGCACTTATATTCTGAAGAGCTAATCTGCTCTCCAGGATGCCCCAAAGGTTTTGGCAGTTGCTAGTGCTTTTCCTGCCCCTCCAGGAAATGAATGAGTTGATGAGGACTGATATGAAGAACTATTCGTTGTTCCCTTGAAGACTGGGCTAAAAGCTAGTTGTTTTCCTGGGTGGGACAGGAAGATGAACCTTTCTATGGTATCAGTGCCTTTCCCACAGTTATCACATTAAACCTCAGCAGCTCATTCTTTTTAGAAAAAGCTTTTAATTCCCTTTCTTACTTGACATCCAGGCCAGAACAAGCATGCCTCCTTCGAAGTGACCAAATGTCCCACAACATACTTTTTATCTTCAAATTGTTCACCAAGACTCCCAAATTAAACAATTTCTTCTGTATTAACGATAAAAAAAAAATATTATATGGAAGTTGCTTTAGTGACTCATCTTAATTATGGGAGACAGATTTGACAGTCGAGATTCACAAATGGAGCTCTTAAACAGGACACCTCATCTGTTCTTCCATTATAATCCCCTAGAGAGTTATCTAAAGGTCAGTTCATTGCCATATTAGGAAAAATACTGCTTACACAGCAATACCAACAGTAAGTATTACACTACTTGCATGTGAACTGTTTGAAAAATGACACCATAAAAGAAGCTTGTGTCCTTTTAGATATTTAATGAATTAACATTAAAAGGCTTACACTTGAAAACAGAATTATTAACTAAATGTAAAAAAAAGTAAACGAAAAGGTAAAGAAAAATGAGACAATCTACATTTTGGCAAGTGAAGTTTCAGACTACATTACTAGTCCATAGTAACTTAATAAAAACTTTTTTTTTTTTTCTTAATGAGAGAAGGTAGGCTTGGATGGCCTTCGTTAATCAGGTGTTTGTCAGATCACAGGAAAATATTCTCAGTGGCTTTTAGCAAGCCTTCCTGCTGATTTGAAATTGTTAAAAACAAAATTTACTTTAATTCCTTATGTATAAATAGCAACTCAAATGCCAACAAAACATTTTATTAAACACCAAATTGTTAAAAAGTAATTATTAGATTGATATTTCTTACACGGTATTCAGTTTCCGAGAATATTAAAGCAAAACATCATTATAAAATGCATTGCCAAATCTGTTCAGTTGAGCATTGAGAAAACCTGTGGCCTATGAGAGATATTCCTTATAGTACTGACTGCTTAAATCATCAAACTACCTCTTCATAAACTAAGACCATTAAACCCAAGAAAACCATGAGTTCTCAACTGTTGCAACATATGTAGAATTTACCTGGGAATTTTTTATGTTTGAAAGGCCATTATTATAATAACAAAAATAGTCCGAAACAAAATCACAGAAATATGCTCCTGTAAATTACACCTTTGCTGTACTTTTTCTTAATGCTACTGAAGTTCCATTTGCATTAGGGATAACAACAATGTTATCGTATTGTGCTGAAAATGGCGGTATTTTTAAAACAGTTTTAGAAAACTACATTTTCTAAATTATGTTATTTAATTAAATGGCTAAGGCTCCTAAGCTATAAGTCTTCAGTGCAAGTAAATCTGCATTAGAGGTCATCAATTTAGAAATAAAAATTTCTGCAGCAGATGAAACCAGAAAGAATATCTCCTGGACACTAATTAAATAAAATATTGAAATGAATTAATAAGCAACTTCAGTGAAGACTTTAACACAACCTAAAAACACAATCATGAGCAAATAACAACTGCCTTTTTAAAATAAAGTTTCATTTAACATCCTGAATCTGTAGTACAGAAGTCCATTAAAAGTGAAAAAAGCCTGAAGAAAATTTCTTTACAATAAAAAAAGGATGTAAAATACTCTAGGTAAAAAATCACAGATCAAAAGAAGTTTATTAAAAAGACAGATGAAGTATATGAATTGAGTACTCCAGGTGTCCCAATAGGGAATTTTTCAAAAACAAAAAGAAAATGAAGGAAATTTACACAACTCTGATTTCAAGGTGAATAGATGATTAACAGTTCCACTACAACGAAACACTGCAGGATAACAACAAAATTTTTAAATTAACACATTGAAAGTAAGATGTTTCTGTTTCCCAGAAGAAGCAACAAGAGGCTGAAGAACAAATCTTACTCTCACACTTATTTTTGCTTTGACTAGAATCATAGAATCACAGAATCATCAAGATTAGAAAAGACCTTCAAGATCATCAAGTCCAACCGTTCGCCCCACAACCCCTAAACACTAAACCATCTCTTGAAACACCATGTCTATCCATATTTTGAACATCTCCAGGGATGGTGCCTCTACCACATCCCCAAGGCAGCCTGTTCCAATTCCTCATCACTCTTTCGTTGAAGAAATTTTTCCTATTATCCAACTTGACCCCATTTCCTCTTGTCCTATCACTAGTCACTAGGGAGAAGAGGCCAACACCCACTTGCCTGCAACCTCCTTTCAGGTTGTTGTAGAGAGCAATTTAGTCTCTCCTCAGCTTCCTCTTCTCCAGGCTGAACAGCCCCAGCTTTCTTAGCCTCTCCTCCTAAGACCTGTTCTCCAGACCCCTAACCAGCCTAGTTGTCTTTCTCTGCACCCTCTCCAGCACTGCAGTGCCCAAAACTGCACACAGTGCTCAAGGTGCGGCCTCACCAAGGCCAAGTATGAGGTTTTACATGGGAATAAGGAGGAAGTTTCTTTCTTTTGCTTTTCCTTTTCTGTTTTACAAAATAAAGTTGGGATCTTCAGTTAGTTTGGTTGATACAGACTCATGAAAATGTGCCAATTTTTCTCTCATTTTATCAAAAATATTTTCCATACTATATATCGTCTTCAAATTCACATAAGCACAGTAGCCATTATATTGCTTGTAAACAAATGCATTTGAAAACATTACTGAAATTAGAAAATTAAAGACATGAGCAGACAAACAAGTTATTCCAAGGTACATCAATGTTTGAATCTTTGCCATGTCAGTTTCTCTTCAGGAACTACCCACAAGCAATGTTCCTACCCTAAGGGAGATGCTGGTAAATGCTAGGGAGGTTACTCCTCTCTCTCTGAAGGTTGTGCTCTCTCATGTTTCCACAGAGTGAGAATATGCAGACTTTGTGTGGAAAGGCTCTGTTGTAAATTAGTACATAGCTTCACTTGAAAAAAAAAAAAAAAAAAGCCCACCCATATTCTTAGAATTAGAATATCAAATACATTAATACACTTTTCATAGTGGAGAAGAAAGCTAATGCAGAAAAACAATTGCTGATGAATTATTGCCTGTCTTCTGAGGAAATGACATCTTGACCATTTTGCCGTATGGAAATTATTTGGACACAAAGAAAACTGCAGTCATTAGCAATAAATAATTGAGATCTTTATATATTTCCTACAGAAATACTTATTTCAGTTACAAAAATTAACTAACTTATACAATCTTGTTAGATCAATGAGTCCTACAGATTGAAAAACTTGTCACCCCATCACAGCTATCATAGCTGGCATTTATGCAGAGCATAATCGAAAAAAGCGTTCGGTTTTGGCAACAAAAACTCTAAGAGCTCAAAGGACTTTAAGAAGCTTATTACACTATCTTTTCAAAACATGAACCTTATTTGTACTTAGAAAATACATAATTTCAAGTTTCAGTCACAGGCATAGCATGAAACAATTTCTTCCACATGAGGGAAGTTTTAGCAAGTCATCACTTGATCTCATTTTTAATGATGTGAACAGTCCGAGCTTCTCATAATAAGGCAGTTTTCTGAAGTTAGAATATTTTTGTGGTTTGCTGCTCTACTTTTATCTTCTCTTTTTTTTTTTTTTTTCCAGTATTTAAAAATTAATTTAAAAAATGTATAACAGGACCAAATATGGTGCTTCATTATGGGGCACAATTATACTGCAAACATTTCTTCTTCCACTCATTACTGTTTTATTTTTATTGTCTCTACATCTACATATTGATTTTTTTTTACCCTAACATTCATGCTGGTAACTCATTCCAGACTGTCAGTGCAGCCTTTTTGCATATGACAAAAGATAATCTGGAGAAGGACTGAGAAGAGGAAGAACTAATTGGATATTCAGAAGTTTAGGAGAAGCAATCCATGTGTGTGTTACTGGAGAAGGAATATAGTACTACTCCTTAAAAAACTGAGCAACTTTGCAATGGCGGTTGACAGCATAAACTGATCAGAGTGAAAAACCAGCTTTTCAGGACTGAATGGGACATCATGGGCAAACTGAGGGTAGCCCAAGTAGGGCTTTGGCTAGTGCTTAAGCCTTCTTGATTTGTTATTGATAATTATCAATATGAGGTAGGAGAAGACAGCTATAAAATGCACAGAGATGAAATAAAAATATAATCAAAATGGCTAGGAAAATACTTTTTATTATCTGCTTAGAGAAAAAAAAAAAAAAGAAGGGTTTCACAAAGACTAAGCTGAGAGAAGATGGGAGGATAGAAAGACATTTGGGAGGAAGTACACAAATAGTGTCAACGGGCTACACGAAAGTGAGTTGTTGGCCTTTGTCCAGTTTCCTGTTCCACAGATGAATAATATCAGAACCTCAACCTTCTTTAAGCAACACTTGCATGGTTTCACAGGAAAAGGTCAGCTGGGTAGATATGGTGTAGACACTATGACTCTTTGATAAGGATGAAGGATTAGACCTAGTTGAGGGATATTAATAGCGAGTTTGAGCTACTTGTACCATCATAATGCAATCTCGTCTCCAAAGTGATTAAGCCTTTCATCTAGAAGGTTATTAAGCTTTCCAAAACATTTAATACCCAATCAAAGCTGGAAAAGAAGTTTCATCCTGAATAATAAAAATAAAATTAGACATCCTGCAAAGTAATTAATACCTTCTGGTTTGTTCTCCCACCTCACAGAGAGCATGTTATTGCCCAGAAAGTGGATTCATGTATTTAACTCATTTTTATGAGGCAGTCAGTGGCAGACCCTCTATTGCTTAGTTTGTCTTCATAAAAGACTTCCACGTTTTATTAAGCTGAAATAGGTAAAACAACTATGTAAACTATACTCTTCAAAATACCAAAGATTTTTTCACTTTTTTTTTTTTTTTCTGTGAAAATACTGTTGATCTGCATTAAAATCCCATTAAACACAGCAAGTTGAGACATACTGCAGACTTCATGTGGCTAAGTCCTCAATGAAGTCTCTATGTTTAATTTAATGTATTTCTACCATAGTAGAATTTTCAGTATTATGCTTACTTGCTATAAAGGAAATTAATTACTTTTTTATAATGTGTTAGTGATTAGCAGAGGTAAATTTTTTTAAAAGTCACGCTGACAGTGCTCTAAAAGTCATTGCTTGACACAGTTCTACATTTACTCATGTAGTGATAAATATCTGAAGAGTGGGTGGAAAGTAAATGGAGCCAGGCTCTTTTCAGTAGTGCTCAGTAACAGGACAAGAAGCAACGGGCACAAGCTATAAGACAGTAAGTTTCACCTAAGGATGAGGACAAGCTTCTTTACTGTGAGGGTGACAAAGCACTGGACCAGGCTACCCAGAGAAGTTGTGGAGTCCCCTTCTTTGGAGATATTCAAAACCTGCCAGGATTCAGTCTTGAGTAATTTGCTCTAGGCAATCCTGCTCTATCAGGTGGGTTGGTCCTGATGACCTCTAGAGGTCCCTTCCAACCCCGACAATTGAGTGATTCTGTGATTTCTGTAACATATTTACTTTTTATGACTGCATTTAATGATGTTCCCTTCATGAATTCAGGCCAGTCTAGAGCCTCTGTAGGTAAGATATGATATCAGATATAAACTTGACAGTCTACTTAGATTTCCACTGTAAATATACAGAAATATTTTCTACAGGGATGAGAGTCTGGCAGCCACTAATGTATTTCAAAACCAACAAGGTCATTTCTCCTTGCCATATAAAAGCATTGAAATACAGTGCTAAGCATTTAATGAGAGGAAATTATTAAAGTGAATGGGAAATCTTATTTTATAAAAACAATAAGGAGATGCTTTCCAGGTTCCTATTGTAATTCCTTTCATTTAATTCTAAGACAAACCCTTTAATAAATTATTTAACTATTAATCTTAGCGTTTTCTTTTCTTGGCACTTTTTTTCTTTTAGATCTTTAAATACACACATGTAACTGTCTTACTACAAAAGGAGAGAAAAAATCAATTATATCATCTATCAGATTTTTTTTTTTTTTGGTGGGGAAAGAGTCCTAGTCTATGGCATTTGAATAAAAAGATGGGGGGGTGAACCAGTGTTTTTCTTTCAAACAAAAGAATATATTTCCTGTTTCCTTTTTAAAATCAAATTATCAAATGACAGAAAATGTAATTCATTGAACATCTGCTGTTCTTCTCTTAGATTAAATTGTTTAAATAGAGAAAGTGATTCTGTATGAGACAAAGCAGGGGGAGCAGGTGCTGATCAGCAGAAATGGCTTTTCAAGAAAAATATATTTCAACATAGGCTACACTTCTTGCTTCATTCTTCTTTGTTTGTCGCCTTTGATATGAAAGCAGATCATTTGCTAGGTTCAGTCTTGTAGAAAATTTGGGTTGGGTTATATTTAGCTTTAAAGAATAGGCCAGAACTTTGCACTTCACAAATTCCTTCCTTAAGGACAGTCCTGGAGTTCTGTACTCAGTAGTTATCATAACTAGAAACTCATTCCACACATTTTAAACCAAATATAAGGGATTTGTACTTCATGTATACTCATTCAGAAGTATGAAAAATCCTAATATTGGCCAGTTTGTGCTTTGTTTTTACAGCAGCTTATAATGGAGGCATTTACATTGCTGACCTTTAAATACCTAACCCTGATATTTAATTTCAGAGGCAAATTTCCCTGGGCTACCTGTCCAGTAAACCAAAATACACTGTGTGGAAGCCTTCGTTTTAAGATCTCTAACTTAATCTAGTCACAAAAGGGTTAGGTATTGCAGTCCCTGCTTTGGGGAGATAGTTTAGTCCAGACATACTGTGGAAGATGAAGAGAATGGCACCCCAGCTCAGCATCACCAGCTCTAAACTGCCTAGTGTGACATGAGAATGCAGCCACATGTATTGGAGTTTCAAGGTCATTTTTCTCCAAGTATCTCTTAGTGTTGGTATTTGGAGTGTTCTGGTTTAGTCTGTTCCTAGCAGAAGGAGAACCATCTACTCTCCATCGTGATAATATTCCTTGGCAGGGTAGTAGACAACACATTAGTTTTGTGCATTCATATTTATATTTGAGGGTCTTATTGAAGTACATCTTTATGAACGCTGCTCAGACTTGCATCCAGACAACATTTTTAATTTCAATCCACTTCTTTCTTTGAATATAAACACAGACAATGTTCATAAGCTACATAAATACAAGACCTTTTTTCACCTCTGACATTCCTTGTTTTAATACATTTCTCATCTTTCTGAAGAAAATTAAATTTGGCTCACCATATGCTAGCTGCTGGCTATAAACTGAGAAATACCCTCATTGTCCCAACACAGATGTATTAAAAATATATATATATGTAACGGAGAACCTTACTTGCTGTAGACCTGAGGTTCAGTGTGTTCATGACTGAACTTTCTATATTAATGATAGCTCTGTCTTTACTCAATACCATGAATGAAGTCCTGATCTTACTTTACGTCATCCTTGACCAATTCACCAAACTATATTCCTGATTTTAATGATGGGCTTTTTCTCCTCAAATAAGAAAGAATTATTTAAAAATGAAAGTAGGGTTGCTGCAGGTCAGGATAGACTGTTCTATTAAACAAGGGAGATGAAAGGTTTAGCTGTGCCTGTTCATATCATATTTGCATAAAAATTATGTTACAGGTTTTCTACTTTATCAGTTATTAAAGCCAAAGAAGTTGGAAACATGATTTTTCAAACAAAAATGCACTTTAGCTTATATGCTCTTTACTCCAGATGCTACATACAGAGGCTTATAAATGCTGTTGTGTTTTAATATTTTCTTCTTGAGTGAGTGTTAGATATATGATAACAGTAATAGTCTAGCATCAAAAGTACATGCTAAATAAACATGGAGTCAATTTTCAAACACATAAAAATATTTGCAATGTTTTGTCCCTCATTATTTATTTCATCTTCTTCAGATTAGCTAATTGTAGATGTCCAGAGGCTTATACAGGCTTATTGACTTTATCAAAGGTTCTGCAAGAACTTGTTTAAAAAGGGTGTTGGTATTATTCACTTTAAAGGTTTTCTCATTTAGTAATCCTGAACATGACAGCCAGCTTCAGTTATGCAAACAAAACTCAGTGCTTTTTTTCACCATATTTTCCACTGGTTATTATTGATAGCAAATAGTAACTGCTTCTCAAATAATTTTTTTCTACTCTTTATTTTGCTGTGCATTTTGATATTAAATTATTCTATTACTTCTTGCCTCTTTTCATGTTGCTGTCACACAAGGACTTGGTCTTCCTGGAGGGAATCAGTGTTCTTAGCTGTTCTCTGCCAGTACTTTCTGATGCATAAATAAAATAATGTTAAAATAAAGACCAAATGCATGTTCTTTCTTGCATACATTATATTTAGAATATGACAACAGATATCAAAGAAACAAGAGCAAAGAACCCTGAAATATCACTTAATTCAGTCTACTGCCCCAAGGCTGAACCCACCATTTCTAAAGACATTCTTGATGTATAGTCTTCTAATGTGTTTTGGGGACTTGTCAATGACATACATTTTACCTTTGCTAGTAAACAGTCGCATTGTTTAGGTATGTCTAACAACCAACAAATCTTTCTGCTTCCTGACTTGTTGCTCTTTAATTCTTGTGCACTACCAGGTGGACTCTGGGATCAAATAAGGACTATGATCTTCTTCTGGTGAAAGTGTAGATGAAGTAGGGAACATCACTGCTCTTTTAGAAAACCAAAAGCATAAACCCTGAACAGCTGCATGTGCAACATCTCTTGCACTGGGGCAGCCCTCAACAACACTCCTGCTCCTCTTCCTAAAAACTTTATGGAATCCTAAGTTGTCTCCTCATCCACTCCAAAGTAAGATTGGTGGACATCACAGAAAAAGGATTGAGGGCACCAGGGGTGGGCTTTCCTCACCACCTGCAGACTGAGATGACCGGAAGCTCAGATGGGGCTCTTCCCTTACTCTGCTCTCCTCAAGATAGGGTTCAGATTGAATAGGACAGTGCAAACATGTGTGACTGTTGCAAAACTAGTTTTGGTGAGTGCATTTCAGTAAGTACTCTTTTACTGGGGCAAAAAAAATATATTAGAAGTTTAAAAAGCTTTGCTTCAGGGACACCCACAAAATGAGTCATTGAACAGGTCTGGCAGCCAGGAGTTGAAAAGCAGCAACATCCTGGCAGAGGGAGAAAGCTTCAGGTACACCTCACCTCACTCCCTTCCACCTCTCCCTGCCACTCCCTTCTCACCACCAGTTCCAAAGGGGAATTCCACTCCCAACCCGAGAGGCTTTTCCTCCTGGCACCTATGCATGCCACGTCTCCAGCCACTGCCAGTCAATCGCAGACCACACTGTCCACATATGGGGATGCTGTCAAAGTGTGCTCAGGCAGTTGTTGATAATCCATCCTGTTAATGGCCACCCACACCCAGTGGTGGTTTCTGATGGCACTGGATGTAACTGCACTGTGTATTCTCCAAAACAGCAGTCTTGAGAGAATTGTTATTTACTATGATGGTGCCACAGCTTGGTGGTTGTAACCCCAGTCCTTCCCCAGCATGGTCCTCATGCAAGTCTGTCTCTCCCTCTTCTCACAAAAGCAAATGGCTGACTGAAGAGTGGGACCTCCTCCTTTACCTTCCTTCCTTCACCAGGAAATATTTGCCCATAGTCCTGGCCATGCTCTGGGGTTTTCCCATTCCACAGTAGTCCATTTCAGGATTCAGAACAAGGGTCACTTCTGTCAACTAATGGCTACCACCTCAATGTGTATAAAGAGCACTTCCAGCCACGCTCTGGACTAAAACCATGCCAAGGACCTTTTTGATTTCTCAGACAATGTCCCTTTGTCCCACAGTCCTTCTGAGACTGTTTCATTTACTGGTACTGGCATAGGTTGATTTTCCAGGAAATACCCCTTCCACAGAAAATATCTTTGAGTTATACATTAACACCAAATCTTAAGTTTGCTACACACAGACACACAAAGATCTTCTTAAACTGAGGATGTGTGGTAGAAGTTCTGAACATGAGTATACTTGTTTTTCTCTCTATTGATCAACATCCAGCAACAATTTATTAATATATATAAGCTTGAGAAGAGGACCCATGTGAATCTCTTGAGGTTCACCAAGACCAAGTGCAAGGTCCTGCATTTGGGTTGAAACAACCCCTGGTATCAATACAAGCTGGGGAATTAAAGGATTTAGAGCAGCTCTGCAGAGAAAGACTTGGAGGCAGCGGTGGATGTAAAGCAATGTGTACTTGTAGTCCGGAAAGCCAACTGTATCCTTGACTGCATCAAAAGAACCATGATCAGTCAGTTGAGGAAGGTGATTCTCCTATTCTACTCTCCTCTTTTGAAAACCCACCTAGAGTACTGCATCCAGCAGTACCTTTGTTAGTATTGTTAAAAAGCAGATGGAAGACCAAAAAGGGAATGTGTTTAGAGACAGGAGGAGGAAGCATTCAGGATCTTTGTGTATTCAGTATTCACTCTTAAAAAATCTTTGTCATTATTGGTTGTGATGCTAATCATGTGGTTTCTCTTTTTTAGATATCTGCAGGCTTTTTTTTACACTCTTACCCAAAGGTCTGTTGTTGCTCATAATTTATCTCCCACTATATGATAATCTGTCAATTTTTAAGCTCTTTTTTTGCTTACATTAACCCCTGCCATTTTGTTAGGTATCACAAGTAACCAAAATTGGTGATGAAAGGACAGCCAGTTATACTTTTTCATTCTCAGTCTCCCTGAGACACCCACTCAAGCAGCAGGCCTGACATTGCCAGTCACCCACACTCTTCAGTATCTTTTTGTCCTTGATTACTTTTTGCAGCATAATTCCACTGTTCCAGGAAATTTTAGGAATGCTAATACTAAATGCTGATACGACTTTACATTTTATTCCCTTGGTAAATGCTTGTTCTCTCTCTCACCAAAATTCCAGGTTCCTGGAAAAAAAACCAACATGCTGTTCTACAAATTAATATTATGTCGTAACATGCAGCCATAAGGGGAGAGAAGGGTGAATTAAATTTCACAGGAATACTTGCATCTATAATTCTATAACTTTTGAGCACTATGTCACCTTAGCTATTCTAAAAATCTTTAACAAAATGTATTAGTCCAACTGAAACCACTTATCTCTATTAAAAAAATCTTGTTCTTTTACTGCACAGTGGCTTCAATTACCTTAGAGAAGACACTTCTTATTTCTTCTTGAATGCACAGAGATTAGTTCAAATCTCCATCTCTGAACTTGCTTACTCAAACAAGCATACTTTCCTTTTGAATTGTCTGATACCTACCTTTCACAATCTACTTGGAACAGGCAATTTTTTTTTTCTACCATTCTAAGTTTCCTGTGCCTACTCTGAATTCTCCATTGAATAAGATTCAAGCTGCTGCTTTTTGACGTCAAAGGTTTTGCTCTTCTCTACTAATCTAGTATCTTGAAAGTTGTTCAGTTGTACTTTAAGACACCTCCTGCTCTTCCAGAAATACATTTGATTATAGATGTCTTTTTGTTTTCTACATTTCCACTAAAAAAGCTTGAATACTTTAAAATTCATTAAACTCACTACAACACCCAAATATATTTAAAAGAATCTATCGACATTTTCCTCAGGACTCCTCATGATATCTTCAAGAAAATGGAATACTCAGAAGTGGTGAAAAGGCAGTCATATAATTATTTTGTCACGTACACATAAAGACAACACGTAAAAATATATAATCTTACATCTATTAATTTATCTGTATTCTCTAGCTTTTGTGTATTACTGCTGTCTCAGTTTTTTGAGCTCTTTGGAAATAACATTTACTGAAATATAAGCAATATGTAAAAGCTAAGATACAAACTCACAGGTTATACTCATTTAGGAATTCCAAAACTTTTGACAGTAATAGATTACTATAAAGTCCTGCATAAGGGTAGAAACATGGACAGAGTATACCAAGAAATGGACTGTTAGACTTTCTGACATTGAATATCATCTTATGTTTATATCAAACTTGCTGAAATGAAATCCCAGTTGTTCCAGATTCATTAGAATTATTAGAATCTTATCCAAATGCAAAGAACTACAATAAATTTTGGATAAAAACTACGTGAGACAAGATACTTTTTGAGATTTGCTGCATCTCTGAAAGACACCTTGTTCAACAAATTAAAGGTGAGAGCTTTGGCAGCAAAAATGCTAGCAGAATTTAGGTTTCACACTAAGAAGAATCAAGTCACACTACAAGGAAGTAAAAGTTACTTTCTCCATTGCTATGTTGACGTGATATGTGGAATGAAATATATGTCAGAAAAACACAAACATGGACAAACTGGAAAGTGTTCAGAGAACTGCAAATTTTTAAAGTGTTTAAAGGATGAAGACTTACATAGAGAAATAAATGGAGGTGTTTTTTTTTTTTCTTTAATAACATGTGGTTAGAGAAAAAGACTGTTATTCACAGTATTATTTATGGCCAAATGCTAGGAAACAAAACCTCAGCTACTATAAATCTGTGCAGTTTATTTGAGAACAGAGTAACTATGTTGATTTATATTAGTGGAGGATGAGGCACTACGAACAGAAGCAACATTTAACTTGATATGAGGATGTAGTAAGAGAATTTTAGTAGAGTATGATGAAAAAAACTTGCAAAGAACTATTAAGTTTTAGAGCCACTATGACTAAGAAAGTGAAAGGTGTTATAAATTTTAATTCTTAATGGCACAGATGAAGACCATCATCAATGTGGTTGTGTCTTTTTCTTCTTATTTCAAACTTGTAGGATCAAATGAAAAGGCTGAGTTAGAAAGTTTTAGGGCTATTATGTGTTTTTCTTACTTTTATGCACATTTTTAATAGCAATAAACACAGTGGATTTGTGGTCTCTGGGATTATTATTCTGACATTTATACAAACAATAACAGATGATCATGTTTTAGAAAACCTCAACGAAAATATTTTAAAGCCTCACTAGACAGCATTGTCTGATACCTATAAGAAGTGTTCTGCAGTGGCACTGTCATTTGCAACAATCTAAATTCTGACACATGCTAAAAGGAGATCACTCTCCCCTTGTGACAGGCATTTATAGTCATTTGGTCTTTTATATTGTGTTGCATATGTATTATGTTCTTTTTGATATGTTGCCATTCTAACTGGCAGGCTCACAAGTTTGGAAGACATTCTCTCTTTCACTCATTCACTTTCTTTCCTCCCTTGTGAAATATAACTGTTCCCTACAAAATGGAACAGATGCAACGGGAGGGACTGAAAGCATAGCCCTATGCTGCCATGTTAGCACAGACTTCCAGCTAATATTTGAGTCCAAATTCTCCCTTCATGCACACTGCTTATGCATTGAATCAGACTGTGGGCTCAAGGCTAGCATTAGTCATCTGGCTTAACAGTAGGAAAAGGGAGAAACAGCAGTAAGGAGAGCCTTACTCTCAAGCAGTCTGCAGAGAATGGGCCAAAGGAAGAGGTAGGAATTGAATCAGTGTGTCCCAAATCCTGGAAGAGAATTTGGACTAGTCTGCCCTCGAGCAAAAAGATGGGGGAAGTGCCATTATGTGCAGGGCTACATTTAAGCAATGCATTTTGGAACACACAATGAGCTGGACTCTGCAAAGAAGAAGTGAAGAGAGAAACTTTGACAGATGATGTCTGGTGCACACAGCTACCAGCTATTCAGTCCTGTTAAGACTGTGGCATTTCTAAAGGACTGGTACCCAGGAACCTCATTCAGGAGACAAGAGGAAACGTAAGCACACAGTTTATTAATATCCAAATTTTAACCAGCAGATGATGTTGGTTATGGTGCCTACTGGGAGTGTACTTGGGTAATTACTCCCATTTTTTGTGAACCTCTAGGTGAAAAAAGGGAAAACTGGAAGCAGGACATACAGACTGTCAGAGGTCTGGTGAATGGGCAGGTTAAGACCTACAGCTGCAATTGGCAGAGTGTGGCACAGAGAGAGGACAAGATTTGAGAGCCTAGAAATAAGTGAGAGACAAATTTCTCAAAGCAGTGAGGACCAGACAAGACATGCTGGTGACTAGGTAAAGAAAGTCATCTCAGGAGCTGAAGAAAGATTGGTGAGGATGAAGACAGAGGCCAGAAAGGAAGATTGTAAGTGGGAGACAGTTGTAAGAAAGATGAGAAGAAAGCCAGAAAGAAGGAAATAGAGATACCTGTGCCAGAAAAATGGGACTGGAAAAAGAAATCAAGGGTGGGAAAGAGACAGGAATTGTCCTGGGATCAAGTTAGAGAGCATACAAATAAAAAAAGAGACTGTGCTTTGAATGAACGGGCAGAAACATATGTATTTGCAAGAGACACATTTTCTGAAAGCCTGGAGTGAAGCTGGCACGGCCTGAGTCTCACTCAACTTAATCCCGGTAGTGTTTAGAATGAGAGTGTTTAGGTTTAATCTTGCACATTTCCCACAAGAATTTTTAAAAGTCACTAACAAAACAGATTTAAAAATTCTCTGTTTGTTATTAATAAATGACTGTATCCTGAAGTTCTTATTAAAAATCTATTTCATGTGTTTATACAGAAACCATAAAAACAGAATGTTGCACAATCTGCTTTGATATACTCTTGGCCAGAGTTAAATAAAATCCCATAATGAAGTGGTTCAGTTCTAGCAGCACAGCTCTGGTGGCTATACAATCAATGCTAGTATTAATCTTAAAGGTTTCCTTTAGTTTTGCTGCAAAATACATGAATCTGTATGAGCAGCATGGTAACAGGTAGAACTAAACATTGTTTTAATGTGTAATCCACAGAGTCACAAGTACTTTTACAGTTTTCTGTCCCTGAAGTCATTTCCAGGGAGGAAAAGCCAAGGATTATTATATTACTCTTCACACTACTAATAGGGGTAACTTCCTCCCCCTCTGATATCTGGAGGTTATTATAATATTTTTGTCGTTCCTGTCTTAGGAGGAAGGAACTGAAGTAATTCTTTACACTGATCAGGAATCTTAGTCTACCCTCCCCAAAAGAAAGTTAAGGACAGAAGCTGCTTAAATTCACCACAGATATCTGCACACAACTGAAAGGAAAGACTGGTTTTGTCTAAAAGTAAAGGTGGATCCTTGGTCTTAAAAGTAAGATGATTCTGTTATTAAAAAATTAATTGTGGATCTGGCATTATGTTTCTAATTTTTGATGTTGTATCTGTTCAGTTTACAAATATTAAATGTTCTTGCTATTGTGCCAGCCTTACATACTCATTCTGAAATGTCACACTGTAGGATTTCTTGTGTGTATGTCAAATAGCTGGCACAAACACAACTTGAAGTCAGTAGAAATAAATCCACTGAAATATATTCAGCAGGTTTGAGATTCCTAGAGATTCCCGTGACAAAATTTACATCTAAATCCCAGAGTTTTAAGTAGAGTATATAGGTTTAAATAATGCCAGAATTTCACAGTGGAGCATGATTTTTTTTTTTTTGTCATGGTGCACAAGATAAATATTAAGTATGTATGTACATGTGTGTATGTATCCCTTTAGGACCCAATTAGATCTCAATGAGCTGTCCAAGTGTCCAGAATAAACACAGAAAAATAGCTTGACGTACAACACAGATGGCAGTGTACTGAGTTGATGCATGAGCTAGCTGTAAAAAAGAATCAGAATTTACGTAGCCGCAGTCACAAGATCCAGAGCAAGTCACTGTGCTTTGCATGTCAGAGTTAACTACCCTGAGTGTTGTGCCAGATTGCTGCTGGTATGCTTTAGAGCTGTCTTGGATGTCCTCACACAGCACTGCAGCCTGGGATACAATCCAATCATAGCCCCTGTGAAGAAATGCTTAAAATCATAGAACTACATGTGAAGGGCAGAGAAAATGACAAAATGGTAATACATTACATAATTTTATCTTCAAATTTCCATCACTGAATTTACAAACCTGACACCTAATTTGCACAGCCACAGTTATAAAAGCATGTAAAAAATTGGCTTTGACATTAAAAGAAACATTAATTCCTAATACACAGAGCTCAGATACATGGAGTAAGTGTGCTAGTTTTATAGTCTAATTTTAATTACAAATATCTCCAACACCAGTCTCCAGGAATCTGTATTTCCATGAGTTATACAAGATAATCAAATAGATGATTACCAGTATCTTAGGCATGGTTATATAAACCAATACATTGAATAACAGTTATAATTCTACTGTAATATTAGGAAATCTAGAACTGAAACTTAAGAACAAGCTTTTAAGCCTAATCAGAAAAATACCCCAAACATGATGATCAGTTTGTAATGCTGCATCTCATTAGTTATGTCCACAGCATCATTAATTGTTAATTACATGTTTGGTGCTCTCTGTCCCTCTCTGTCTATGATGATAGACATCACAGACAGAGAAAGATCTCTAGCTATGATATCATCAAACAAAAAAACAATCCCAGCTTACTAGCAAGATTGGTCATACAATCATCTGGCTATAAAAATGCTTCTCACGAGCTTCTTTCATCCCTTTTTCACCCTCACAATGTCAGGAGCCACACTTCTAATCTACCAGGCTTCTACCTCTCGGATCTGCCCCAAGCATTATGCTTTAGCACTGCAGCCTACTTCCTCTTGAGCTGTTTCCTCAGATTCACCATGTTGCTTCCCAAACTCCTCCTGTCTGCTATATAAATACCACTCACTGTGCTCCTGCCTGGGAAGGTCTTCACTTGTCCTCACTTCCAGCAAAGATCTGTCCAATGAAAACTCTGAAACCAAGTGTGCAGCTTCCTGTGGCAGAAGACAAGGGCTTCCTAGGAGACCACTGAGGACAACAGCCACCTCCATCACCTGCTGACAGGTGGGGTTGCTGTGAGACAACCTGCTCCCTCATGCACGATGCTTTGCCAGGCCAGGGAAATGCAGCATGCTGAACCATTTATTTCTTCTTGGAGGAATTACACAAAGAAATTCCTTATGAGGTTACTGGTATTAATGCAAGAACATGAGAGAAATATGGTCACTATATAGTACCTAATACAAAAAAAAATTAGTCCTTTTAAACTGATTGAAATCTAAGAAAAAATAATGTTTATTACAATTTAGAATTCCTTTGTGTATTTTGTAAAATAAAGGCTGTTCCTCTCTGTCAGTTTTTCCCCACTTCCAAAATGAAATTAAATCTAATCTCATTGAAAGATCTGTAGTTTTTTAATGTATCTGAGGGAATGCAATGAAGGATTAGCTTCCTTCATCTAACACCTTCAGACACCTTGCATTGCAGTCATTAAAGAAGTATCAGGAAGGTAGTTTAGCTAAAAATTAAAAAGGTTTGATTTCTGGCACCACACTGCAAACTGTAGCTGTAGAACATTAACAACATACTTGGGGTAAGCAATCAAACTAATCAAACTAAAATGTCTCAAATGTTTGTCATAGACATATTGACAGCAAACTGGTCTCTTATGTGAATTTCAAATCCCAAAAACAAGAGGCTAACGCAAGCTGTTTTATTACACAGTAAAAGAGAAGGAAGAAAGACACCAGTGGAGACAAACATCTATATTCTTTTTACACTGCACACAAAGATCCAAATCAAAATCAAAGAGCAGTCATCCAGACATACATGCTACAAACCAACACTTAATAAGCTTATACATAGGCTTATTACTTAATAGCTGAAGACTTCAACCAAGAACATCACACAGCTTTTAATTTAAGCAGCTTTGAATGGAGCCAGCTTATGGTCTTTTCTTCAGTCACTTGAGTGTTCCTTGGCTCTAGCCCTATTCATTAAGAAAGACAAGCTACTGATCACTGAGACCAGGGGCAACAGGCACTATCACTCCTTAAGTGTTGACCTTTGTGAGGGAAGAGTGGGAAGAAGGAAGTTTCAGTAAACTCTTCTCTCACACTGCTCTGTTGTTGGCAGGTAGCTGCAGCTACAATAGGCTCTGATCCAATGTTGTCCAGCCACTGAAACTGGAAACATAAAAAATTAACCACTTCCGTTTTTTTTCTAAAAATAAAAGGGAAAGATTAATAGGCACTAAGTTGAAATAAAACTCAGAGAACTGTCATACACAATGACAAAGATAGTACATGGTGGGAAATATGGGAAATTTGATATTTACTCTCTGAGATTCTCACCTTCGCTAACAGCATTTGCAAACTGCACAATCCTGCTTTGGCTCTGTCTTCTGAAGTAGCTTGTAGGACAGTCTCTGTGGTAAACAGAGACTTAGCTTACTGTGGCACAGAAAGACATGAGTTCCAGACTTGGCAGATAGATACATCACATCCTGGCCAAAAATATGGAGATTTCATAATCATTCGAACTGCACAACTTCTGGTGGTTTTCTTGTAACTTGCCCTTTCATTGAAAAAAAAAGTTTTTGTTATTGTGTTTTTTTTCTTTCCTGAAAATATAATATGCAGTGCAAACCACTATAGTGCCAATCCCTTCACCCAGATTTATTTAAAAATGTCTTCTGCCAACTGCAGATACAGGGAAAATAACTGTCGTGTCTTGGTAAATATATTAGTTCTAGAACAATTGTGTGATAATGTGGAAATTGGGGAAAATTGCATTTTTATTAAGGTAGGAAAAATTGTAACTGAAAGCAAGGTATGTTTCAAAACGCTTGCTAACTCATCTCCGCTTTTTGAAAGGAATAAAGTTCTTTCTCCCCCCTTCAAAGTAATGTTTTCTACCACAGTCACTACAGGACATATTTTTCATGTTCATCCCAGCTACTTTTTCTTGTTTCAGGGTCTCTTCCTGTGTAGTGACTGCCATTAAGGATGGATAGATGGTGCCTTGGAAGATAGTAGTAAGCAATGTCGAAGGCTTTACAAGGATTGTCACGAGGATCTAGCTAACAGTGAAGCCAAAGTCTACATATGGCAGATACAGCCTCAGAAACATCTGCATTTGCTTTCCTTTTGCTGTAACCAACAGTTTCAAATCTTTTCAATAGTGATCTGAGAGACAGCCCAGCAGAAAATTAGTTGATTTTTCCAAAAAGAAAAAAAAGATAAAGACAAAGAGAGAAAAAAAAAAAAGGAAAAGAAAAAGGAAAAGAAAAAGAAAAAGAGAGAAAGAGAAAGAAAAAAAAAGAAAAATAAAAGAAAAAGGGAAAGAGAAAGAGAAAGAAAAATAAAAATGACACGCCCTTTTGTCAACATAGCTTTTTGAACTAACTCCTTTTTACAGACTCCTATGGCTGTATGTGCCGACATGAAGGGTGTGGAGAATGGAGCTGGAGAGGACAAATAGTAGGATCCTGCTAGTACAGATTAGCTTAAAAGTGATGTTGTAGCCTTATGTTCCTGTTTGAAGTAATTTGCATAAAATGTCTGAAACAGTTTAACTTAGACTATACACTCAATCTTGTGTCCCTTTGTGGAGCTATACAGTGTTGCCTGAGCAAAGGCTCCCTGGGCTGAAGAAGCTTTTAGAGCAATAGGACTAGGAGAGTATCAACATACCTAAGTGAATTTATTTTGCTGTGTTATGTACTTGGAACATATTCGGGAAAAAGATGAAGCTCTGCAGTTTAGACTTTAAAGAAAAATAACAGAGGTTATAAGTTCTGTAAGATACATCAAAGAAAACAAGCTGATGTATTTTGTACTGAATGTTCAGTCACCAATGAATCACAACCCATTTCAATAAAAACAGTCAGAGGTGGCCAGCACTATTAAAACATCTGTTCTCTGATTAATTAAAGACAATGGTGAACATTATTATTTTGGTGGATATCACAGTGTTTCCTAGAGTAAATTCAGCAGATTCTTTCATCAAGTCAATTATGGGAGATAAGAGAAGATTTATGAAGAGAGGGTAAATCAGATACAATCAATCAATTTGAAAAATGCACGCTCTTTTTTTTTTTTTTTTTTGAATATGTGTTACTAATTATAATAAAATACTCAGATTGAATGCAGTGCAACAAAAGGGCAATAATTGTGTTTTAAAGAGCCTCGTGAAGATTCCTCTAGGTTAGGTGAATCCCTAGGGTCCAAGCAGCCCGTTCTGTTCTGCTCTTCTGACATTTATTAGCATATGACTGTGCCAACACACAGGCAGGATGCTTCAGCAACAGAATCTAACCAGATGTACTAAAGCATTTTTTAAATAATTGCCTGTATGCTTCACTCACAGTCTTGAACAGATAGATACTGATGCAGTAGATTGCACTACACAGAATCATTTAGCCTGTCTCCAGCCTGGAGCTTAGAGGGAATCTTGATTCCAAAACAAAGAATTCTAGGAAAGCTTTTAGGGGAAATAATGCTGCTTAAGAAACAACTCAACTCAGCTGTCTTCATCATGATTTAACAACAGAATAACTCTATGAAAGTGACCACAACTTGCTTTAAAACATTGGCAGAGCTACAAAAAAAAAAGCCCCCCCAAAAACAACAAAACAAACCCCCAAACCCAAAAAACCATAAAAAAGTGATTATGGTTGTGGTCAACTCTGAAAAGAAGAATTTCCTAAGAATAATGAAACCTGCTAAAAATATGCTGCAAGGAATAGCTAAAAGATTACTTAAAAGATTACTAAAAGAGTTAAATCTCTGCCAGCAGCACCAGAACAATTTAGAGACTACACTGAAGGTAAAAAGGATATGCATGCTTCCTGTCATGAAAGATTTGAGAAAAGCAAAAGGAAGCCAGCATGGCTAAACAGTGCAAGAAAGAACAGTAGATGCAAGAGGATGAGTTTGAAGTAGTGTCCAAATATGGAAACTGGAGAGGATGAAACTTTGGCAGGTTAAATATAAAAACACAGTAAGGCAAACAAAAAAAAAAACACTTGAAGAAAGTTTGCAAAAAGCAACAATAAATATTTTTTCAAACATATCAGGCACGGGAAGTCAGGGAAGCGCCAGCAGATATTTAGAGGATGAAAGTAGCACACAGGGAAGACAGGGCCATAAAAAAGAGACAATATTAGTCCTCTTTTTGTGTTCACCATGGATGCATGTGAAAAGGCTCTTAGGCCAGAAACCTTATTCAGTGGGAACTCATTATGGGAGCTGACTTAAATTTAAGTGCTGGTAGAGAAGGCTATGGAAATAAATAAAACTTATGGTTACAGCCAAGACCAGATGTTGTTCACCAAGGAACTTAAGGACAGTATAGCTCAGCTTGTAAATGTGATGTGCAACTTTTGAATTAGAAATACATGAATGCCTGTGGACTGGAAGGAGGCAGACATGATGCAGTTTTTAAAATGGATTCCAGGAAAGATCCAATGATCTAGAGACTAGTAAACTTATTGTTTACACTCGACGAATTGGTGGTAATTATAGAAAACAACAGAATCAGCAGACACACAAACAAATGCAATAAAGCATAGAAGAGCTCAAGGCATTATTGGGACGGGAGGCTTTGCCCCACAAGCCCCCTGGCCTTCTTTGAAGGAGGCAAGAAACTTGTTCATAGGGGATATAGTGCTGCTGCAATCTGCCTGCATTTCCAAAAAGCATGCAACAATGTGCTTCATCAAAATTTCCTGTGGGGACTTAGAATAAGAGAAAACATTTACTCATTAATTAAAGACAGGCTAAAGATAGGAAACATGGAGTAGGATTAATCTGAACCCTGGAAGAAGATCTACATATATGCACATTGGGATTGCGATGATCCAAATTTTTGAAAATAGCAAGGTGACAGTGTTTCCTGCTACTTTTACATTACTCAGGGATAGTAAAGATAAGCATCAGCTGTGAAGCATAGAAATAAAGCATGAGACATAGTGACTGGATGTTAAATGGTAGATTAGATTCAGTGAAGATAAATGTAAATTGCTGCACAGGAGAAAACAAAAGTGCTAATGGACCAGCACACCACAGGAACCAGTTCAAGGATTATAGTAGACGTTTCTCTGCTCATTACTCAGTAACTATCAGAAAAATAAGCAGTGTTTAAAAGTATTAAGAAGAAAACAGAGAGCATCCCTATGTCACTGAATAGATGGTACCGTCTTTCTTCCAGTAGAAGAAGCAGGAGTCATCAAATAAAACTAGTGATTAGCTGGATTAAAACAAACAAGGTACCATAGCTGAGCTATGAAGCTTATTGCCACAATTTTTTCATAGTTTATGAAAGACAAAATGATCAAGAGCTATTAAAAAAATTACCATCCCTGACATAAACTTAGGCACTGACCCACAAATTCTTGAAGTCAGCAGAGTATTCTGGGGAAGTAATACTGAAGGCTCTCTCCACTTTTGTATGTGTTGTCCTGGAGAAGACTTAGGATGGATCTAACAGCAGTCTTCCAGTAAGGCTATGAAGAGGCTATTCAGAAGATGGAGGCTGGACTAGAGATCTTCTGATATCCTCTTCAACCTGAATGGTTTTGTAACTCTATGATTCACTAAGTTTCAGCAGTGCTGGAGACAGGCTACTAGGCCAGCTGGGATTTGGTCCAATTCAGTATACTAATTCTCATACACACATATGCATTAGAACACTGGACTCAAGGTCAGACTCAAGCTCAGTAACAACTCACCATCCCTGCAAGCTGAATGATGCCAAGTATTTCTTATACTTGCAGCTTCAAGAAATAAAACAGGCTTTCTGAGTTCTACCTTCATGTTTTCAAAAATAAAAACATATTGAAGCTCTCACAAATAATATAGATTCAAATACCATATTCAAGTCCTTTAAGAGAAAATAAGTATCAGAGAGAAACTCAGTTATAAACTGAATGTCTGTTGGTTTTTGGTAAATAACGAAGACAGCAGTCTAACTAGCAATTTAAAAGCCAGTCATAGCCAAAAATGTGACATGTTCAGGAAGAACAAGCAAGGAAAAATGGGAGAAGGCAGAAGACTGCTATATGTTGCATAGATGTAAAAAATATTTTATGTATAAAATATATTATCTGATACACAGGAAGAGCTAAGTAGCTGAAAGAGGAATGACCACAGAGAGATAAAGGAATATGTATATTGTCAAAACATAAAACTACTATAGCTACATTAATTTGAAAGAAGTTTTTTCCCCCAGCTCTCCAGTAAGATATACACTCAGGCTTGTTTTTTATCTTGGAGGTAGAAAGAACTAATAAAGCGCTACTGCTTTAGAGAGACTAACAGATAGAGGAAGCAGTTGAGAATATGAAAATGGACAATCATCTGCATGCAATTGATTAGAAAATACTGCGGTACCACTCTAAAAAGAGCAAGGAAGCAAAGGAGTGAAAGCAATATTGACAATAAACCAGATGTCATAAAATCTGACTTAGGAATGTGTGGTTTTGCTCTCCTGGGAAGTTACAGGAAGGGAAAAGTAAAATAGGAAAGCAAGTAGTTACTGAAATAAACCTTATCAAACACACAGTTAGTCTGACACACAAAGAGGAGAGGTGGAATGGCTTTTGCTTCATTAGGTGCAACTGAAGCAGAAACTAATCATACATGGAACACAACAAAAGGCACATCAGAAAGAATCGGTATAAAGGAACAGCAGAAGTGTGCAGGGCAAATCAAATACTATTGCTGAGACATTGAGAAGCAGCAGGTAAAGAGAGCTGGCTCTGCTCTCGACTATGAGGAATTATCTCGCTTAAATGCTTTTTTAAAAACACAAAGCCTTTACAAAATTTATCAAATCTGAGTCCATACAGAAAACAACAGTGTATAAAGTAACATTAATCATTAAACTATATGACTCAGAATTCAGAAGGCTATAGTTCTTTTTCTATAATGCAATTTTTCTGAACTCCTACTTTTCATCTAGCTATAATTTAAAAAATTTAGAGTTATCTTCGTTCTCAGCTAAAGCTCTATTGAGGATGAAAATGTGCAACAAGCAGGACTTTAACAGTTTCACCAGTCTTCTTCATGTGGCCCTTGGGATGGTGTATCCAGTTCTGGGAGACACTTGTACCACTCT
This sequence comes from Apus apus, assembly GCF_020740795.1. Classification (NCBI taxonomy): domain Eukaryota; kingdom Metazoa; phylum Chordata; class Aves; order Apodiformes; family Apodidae; genus Apus; species Apus apus. Next base: position 161,162,671 of record NC_067282.1, read on the forward strand.
TACTGATGTAAACATGGCACCAACATCAAAGAGTGCTTCCCTTCAAAAGGAAGGGGAAATATTCACCATGACCTAAAACCAAAGCCTTTTCCTTAAGGAGTGCATATTGAGGTTCATATTTGCACTGAGTGGTCAAGTGAGGGAGTATGTTACCAGTAAATTAATCAGCTTCTTCATAAACTCAGAAATTACTTTACTTTGGATAAATCTACAGAGTTAAGGTTCAAACAGAGAAAGCAATAGTACATGGAAATACACCTCTCTTGCTTCCAGTGAGTGAGGTGCTCATACATAGCATTCAAGTTCTCCTGTTCATTTTACAAAAAACAAATGATGCTAAGTCAAACACTGTGAAGAACATGCAAGAGCAGTATCTCTTGTCCCCAAATTATTGACTGTTCTAGGGACATGGTTTGATTCTTCCACTGAAATAGACTACTAAATACTTGAAATTCTCTGATTTTAAGCTCACAGTGAAGTTGATATCAAAAAGGTCCATTTGGAGCAAACAAAATTTGCTGGGCTACAGTCATGTCACCAGTAGAAATTTTATGCTGTATGTGATACATGACATTACAGTATGTGATTCTCATCTGTGTGTAGACTGTAATGATAAAAATTACATAAAACATTATTTAAAATTATATAACATATACAGCCATTACATCTAACATGTAATATGATATGTATTTATAGTCATATGAATTGTATAAAACAGATCCAAAAGGAGAAAAACTTTCAAACACAGCAAACATTACCTCATTAAATACATAGCATGAGAAATAAGTGGGAAGACTGTGAAAACATCTGAAATTCATTCACTGAATACAACAGAAAATCAAAATCATAACAAACAAGAAAAAAAAAATATTGAAAAAATTAAGAGTAAGTTTATCCTGTCCCCATGTGGGTTCCTTTTTATTTTTCCTGTCTTGTATTGGCTATGCAATCAGAGTTTTATAAAATAGCTATAACAGAAATAATGTCAGCAAAAAAATTATTTTTGATTGTTCTGCATATGTTGAATACATTTGTATAACATTAGATAGAATTATTTTCTAGATAAGGTTATAAAAATGGCATTATTCATATAGCTGTTCAGGAATGAAGTACCAGAGCTATTCAGGAACCCAGCTGCAGAAATAACTATCCAGTCAATAAAAATATTGCCTTAGAACTTATTGTCTTTTATATTCTGTGACATGGCTTTCTTCACTTACATCACTTTGAACTCAACCAATAAACAAGATTCAAAAGCTACATAAAGTCTATGCCTTCAAGGTTTTTATGCCCAGGGGCAAATTCAGAACTGATCAAAGTTAAAGCTCCAATTGTGCAATGAAGGAAGTGTGTCTAAAAATGCATCTGTTTTGTGGAGTGATTTTTGCTTCCCAGGAAATAATGGCATGAAGTATGCATTCCCACCAAACAACTTCATAAAATACAAGCCTCTAGGTGTTCCCATAGATATCATCTATCCCAGACTGTTTAGCCTTTTTTCCTTCTAGCTCTGGGCTAGTTCCATGGCAAGTCTCAAGAGCCCATAAATCTCTCTTCAGGCAACTAAGGCTACATCTACATTAACATGTAATTCACAGAATCGTGGAACTGATAGAGTTGGAAGGGACCTCTAGAGATCATCCAGTCCAACTCTCCTGCTAAAACAGGACTGCCTACAGCACATTACCCAGAACTGCATCCAGGTGGGTCTTGAATATCTCCAGAGAAGGAGACTCCACAACCTCCTTGGGCAGCCTGTCACTCTCAAAGTAAAGAAGTTTTCCCTTATATTTAAATGGAACTTCTTATGTTCCAGCTTGTGCCCATTGCCCCTTGTCCGGTCTCTAGGATCTACTGAAAAGAGTCTGGCTCTATCCTCCTTACACCCACCCTTTAAACACTTATAGTCATTAATAAGGTCTCCCCTCAGACTTCTCTTATCCAGGCTAGAGTCCCAGCTCTCTCAGCTTTTCCTCCTGAGAGAGATGCTCCAAACCCCCAATCATCTTCGTCACTCTCCTCTGGACTCTTTCTAGTAGTTTCCTTTCTCTCTTGATCTGGGTCATGCAGAACTGGACACAGTATTCCAGATGTGGCCTCACCAGGGCAGAAGAGAGGGGGGAGAATGACTTCTCTTGACCTACTGGATAAATTCTTCCTTATGCACCCCAGGATTCCACTGGCCTTCTTGGCGACAAGGGCACATTGCTGGCTCATGGATAATATACTATCTACCAGGACTCCCAGATTTCTCCCCTCAGAACTGCTTTCCAGCAGATCCACCCCTAACCTATATTGGTGGATGATATTCTTCCTCCCCAGGTGCAGGACCCTACACTTTCCCTTGTTGAACCTCATTAGATTCTTCTCTACCCAGCAATCCAGCCCATCCAGGTCATGTTGGATGGCAGCACAGCCCTCTGGAGTGTCATCCACTTCTCCCAGTTTGGTATAATCAGCGAGCTTGCTGAGGATACACTCTGTCCCCTCATCCAGGTCATTGATGAACAATGTCGAACAAGACCAGAATGAGTATTGACCCCTGGGGGACACCACTGGATACAGGCCTCCAACTCAACACTACTTCATTAATTACCAGCAAACAAAAACCAAAGTAGATTGGCAGACTGAAGCTGCTGATTTCCCTGTTTCCACATCAGGTATGTTTCAGGGCTTGTGCTTCAGACTAGAACTATTTTGATGCTATGAACTGAACATCTTCATTAGGCACATGATTCACAGCTGCTCCAAGGACTGGTCACTGGTCTGGAACCCCCACTAGAGGTTAGAGAACATCTGTAAATTCCTAGAATAAAAGCTTCTGATTTAATTTCACATAGATGGAAACTAGTACATGTGCACAAAAGCTGCTCTCAAAATGTGCATTAAGTGGTGATCATTGAGAATTAAGTTTCAAAACTACACTAGTGCACTGAATCAACACATCCAGGCACATGAAGCCTACAGAAGTGTCAGGGGTCTTTTCATCTGACTGTACACAGAGTAAAAATTTTGTTGGTAAAAAGCTAGATAAGAACTTCAACTGTGCAAACAAAACCAAATTCTACCTTTATCTTCAGAGCAGCAAAATTGACCTTCATATGAGAAATGGACCTACTCCATTGATACTACCCTTCTGGAGGATGGAGGTGAAACCCTGCTGAAACAGCTAGTGAGGCTGTGATGCAGTCATCTGCAGAAAGGAGACGGGGAAAGGGCTCATGGCCAGGAATCACCTGGACTTCCATACCTCACGTTCCTCCTCCCACTCCTGGAGCAGCCGACTATCTGCATGGCTTCTCAGGCAGCACAGAGGGGACAGGGTAGAAAGGAGTGACCAGACAAGTGCAGGATCATTCTGGCAAACAGAAGGGTGCCTGTTACTGGAACAAGAAAAGTCACTTCATCCTGTCTGGGGAGGATGATGTCTGGAGAATCACTCCACTGTAGCAAGCCATGATACTTTTGCTCCTGTTAGCTCCAGGCACCTAACCCTAAAACAACTGGAAGGGTGTTGCCTGTTCTTACCTTACTGTGTGATGTAATTCTGTGCTTCTTCGACTGCAGAAGTCACCTCACAGAGAGTTGCCTGTGCTGTGGAAACAAGGCCCAGGCAGAATTAGTCTGGGGTACAACTGATCCTAGCCAGGCAGGGTTGACTTAGAAACCAGGAGGACAATTTAAATGGTGTCCAATGTAATGAAGTGAAAGCCCCAAACCTTCAAGTCAGGCAACTCAGTTTGTCTAAATGGGCAACAAAAACTGTCAGACATACCACTGCCACTGTCAAGGAAGATAGTTGGGTGCTAAAGGCCAGCTGTGTGATAAAATTATTCTAACTTGAAGTCTTGATGGAATGAAAGCTAGGGGAGGAAAGGACAGCATGGTTTTAGAACAGTTTGGTTTCTCAGGTTGAGTACAATAATTAGATAAATTTACAATTGGTCTGTGAATCTTTTTCCAGGTCAACTCCTCCAATGATTTCTCCCTCACAGCCTTATTTAGACAGTAATAAGACAAACACCAAAAGTAAACAACTTCCTCCATTGCCCAGTGCAAAGCTAGCTTAGCACTTACAGGGATAACCTTGGCTAAAATGAAATTGGAGAAGGTCTCAGAAAAAAAAAAAAAAGGAAAAAAGAAAAAAAAATGAGTATGTTGTTAGCCCCATCAAAGTGCTTGACATTGGCCTAAACTATTTTTAAAGCACTTGTTTAAATTTTAAAGCACTAAAGGATTAAGAACAACACAGGCATTTCTTGTCTGCCTTGAGTGTAAGTAATTTTAAAGGTCAAGCACAGCTTTTTTTGGTCCTTGAAAAAACCTTCAGCATTTTTGAAAGTTAAAAAACATAAGCCAGGTACTCAGTGAATGTAAATTAGCAGAGCTCTATCATAGTCAATACAGGAGGCCAATTTAGACTGGTTGAGATTCTGGCTGTTGTTTTGTAAAATTCCAGGAGGAAAAGATTACAGTGTTTTTAAAGAAAGATATCCTGAAAGAGGAGATGCAGATTTCACTGTTTGAGTCTCTGCCAGAGGGAATGAACTCATAAGTACCATAAATCAAGACAATGAAAATAGGCAGTTAAAGTCCAGTCTGGTGTTGACAGGTATAATGTTTCTTTAGGTTTGCAATAGAAGGTCAGGCTGTGCAAGCAGAAGCTCTCTACTGAGGCAACAAGAGCAACATAGCTTGAAGATGCCATTCCATTAATTCCAGTAAGCATCCTTAACAGTCATTAGAAAAAAATCAGACATGCCTCTGACACAAAAGTTATCTCAAAAGATTTTAGAAACCCTTTTGTTGTCCCTTGAACAGAAGCTAGTCAGCAGCATAGAGTTCTCAAGAAATAAATCAGGAGTTTTCTAATGCTGACTTTAAAATATGCCACTAATTACTGATTTAATCATAATGTGTTTGAAGTGTTTCTTTAGGGACACCAAAAAGGAGGTTTGCCAGCTTTTAAAAAGTTATAATTCACGTCTAAAGTGTCTTTTTGCTGATTCTTGCCATGATGATGAAAAAGAGCAGAGTGGTATTCCACAGCTTTCCTTCCAGATCTGCAGCTAGGGCAGATCTAAAAGCTGCTTAGGACATGAACCAAAGGGGAACCAAATCAATGATTTACCTGATCACTAGAGCAAACAAAATTAGTATTACCAGCCTCATCCTGGTTACATGGAAGTCAAGAAAGTAAATTTTTTATGGGAACAGCATTGAATACTTGGCTTCTTTTTAATCCTTAAGTTAATATCTCTGTAAGTAATTTCAGTAAGTACTACTTAATTTAATATTTCTCATGAATAAAGCATCTTGGAAGACAGCATGAACAGAATTAGTAGCTCCTTATGAAAAATTTTGCTATTAAAATCAGGCTTTTAATAATTTTCCCAGTGCTTCACAAGAAGACATTTACAGATCTAGGAGAAGAATTCCTGAATCTTCCTTTTCTTCTCTGCTCCTGTGCTGTAATCACTGCAAAGTTAAAAGAGCATATTCATGTGAGAACACTTTATTTTCTAAATATGAACAACTGGTATGTTCAGGTGATTATATTTCTGACTGAATTTCTGAGAATATATGATCCTTCTCAGAGGGTCTGGTGTTATGGGCCTAAGTCAGAAAAAACATGTTTTCTTTCACCTTTTCTTTCCCATTTCAGTGCATGTAAATAACAGCTATGTTGTAGGACGTTTTTGACTTACTTCTATACCAGAACTGATTTGTGATCATGATTCAAGGATCTAACACAGCAAATGCTTATGTGATTACTCTTAACAGATGCTGAACAGTAACAGAATAGTTAAATAAGGATTACTCACAAAGAATAAAAGTTGAAAAGTATAGGGACAAATACCTACACTCTACTCCTGGCTGGCTGAGAGGTTCTTAATTCCAAATTTAACAGCAAGCAGGGCCAAATATTAAGGTGCTATATATCCCACATATAATAAGTCTTTCCCAGTAGATAAGGACTCTGAGATAAACGTGAGGCTGGGTACTGGAATTCAGGCCACTTAAATATAAGCCCTCAATAAAATTATTTCAAATGGCATTTTTTATTATTTTGCATTTTTTATTATTTTGCATTTTTTAAAATTTCAACACCAGGATCAAAGCATAGGATTAAAAAACAAAAATACAAATATCAAAATACAAGCAAGACTTAAAATGCACTGGTTTAAAGATCTTTTGCAAAAGAGCATTCTTTGTGTGCTTTGGAGGTATGTCATGCTGTATTTGACACACAAGGCAATTAATTATTTTTTGTGTGTTTATGTTATCATATTCTGTTCTTTGACATCTAGCGTGGTAAAAAAGCTGCTTGTTTCAAAATTTATAAAATTATGGGGTTTAGCTTTGCTTCCTGGAAATTCTCATTCTAAACTGACTATTTTCCTCTTCTTTGTTTTCACTCTGTTCAAAAACTCTAATAAATCTCTGCGATAATTAACATACTTTAACTTTTTTGTTTGTAGTGAGTGATACATACTTAAAGACTGGATTAAATATTATAAATACACACACAATGAGGGAAAATATGTTCTGGGCAAAGCATCATTATTATCTCTGCTCCCTCAAGAAACACTAATATAAAGTGTCACTATATAAGGAACCTCCAGAATGACAAAGCTTGAATTATCTTTTTAAACCATATGCAGAGATTACAGCTGTTCTGGCATGCATTTTCCATGCATAAACCAAATGCTCTCCTACTCTCCTGCTTTTATTAAAACATTTTTAGGATGCAAAATCAAGGACTAAGAATCTGAGGAAATGCCAAATTAATGTTGACTTTTGCATTTGTTAGCCAGGATGTTCTATTTTTTATGCATTCATCTCACATATTAAATGAAAGGAGAAACAGTAGATGGCCATATAATTAGAACATAATTAGAACATTCAGAACAATAAATTAATCAAAGATACAGTATATGTGCCATTTATTAAACTCTGGAGCATAATACACTGCAGTAACTTTCTGTAGAGGATTCCCTCTTTTTTAACAAGGAGAGATGAAGAATTTTCTGATTTTTATATTAAGTGACATGTCCAGGGAAAACCCCAAAACTCAATTCCTCAGCATACAAGCAGACCTGAGCTTGAGCCACCAGTCTCATCTGAAGAGTTACCAGCTAAAACCACCTTCTGTTTCACAGCAGAAAAGGAGCCACCACTGCCCCACTATTCCAGAAAGCCAAGTCCATCCTGTTTGGTTTTCTTTCCCATCACTAGATGCACGTACTTTGCTGAGTCTGGAAAACAGAGACAATATTCCTATCTTTCTGCTTCACTTTCCACTTCCACTATCATGGCTCCAAAATCTTTGTTTCTGCATATATCTCTACAAAACAGAGCAGGGGTACAACCCCCAGGTTGTCCAAATTCACCTAGTATGGTAGCAGATTGCTAAAGTTTTCCTGGGGAATATGAGTCCCAGAAAAGAAACTGTATTTTTTGCAGTTTCTAATTTAGATAAACTCAGAGAGTTTCACGTAACAAAGGAAAACATGTTTTTCTAGGCTAAATTGTTGATTTGTAGCAGCCTTAGAGCAGGTATTAGAGCATTTAACAGAATTGCAAGAAAAATGTAAAATAAAAATGAAACAGGCAACTAGGCTGTTTCCAGCTCCCTGTATAATTATTATAAACCTGTTTCCACTCATCCCGTAGATGTTCTGTATGTCTGGAGACAGAGCGGAGCCTCCTTCTAGTATGCAAGTTCCCCTTGTATATAATTCCTTTTCTGCCAAGTAAGAAACCTAAAGACCTAAAGTGGTTACTGGATGCTTATGTGGGCCCAGAATTCCAGAAGTGAATGCTGCCATTTGTCCCTTCCTAATTACCATGAATTCTTGCTTTGTGCATTCAATGGAGATCGGATTAACAGAGCTATTCTGTTTAAAAATCAAACCTCGACATTGTCACTTGCAGTGCTCTAGTAGCTAAATTTATAGTATCTTATCTTGCTGAGGAATCTTTGCTGTGTTCCAGGACCATTTGTTAAAGTCAACGCAGCCATTGAAATGGCACAAGTTCATTATATTGTTATTGTACATACAACATAACAAAAAAACTAAACAGAAGGTCAAATTCTGATCATGTGACTACGTACATAAATCAAGAATATTTCCACTGAGTAAAATTAAATTGTTGGAATAGCTAGCCGAAGACCTAATTTATTATTGTGGCACCCACAGAAAGAGCAATTAGAAATAAATACACAGACACACACAGAGTGAATAGAATATATAATGTTATATCTCTGTACATTTAGATATCTCTTAAAAAAACAAATGGAAAAAGATCAAGAGTATGAGGGGATTTTCCATTAAATTATCAGACAAGAAAATCCAATATGGAGCCTGAACTGGTTGAAATAAGAACTTCAGTTGGCTAAAGGGATTGTTCAATAGGATGAATATCTTTTGCTTTAAACCATTTTGTTTTGTAGCCTTTTTTTCGTTACTTCACTTACAAAAGGAAACAGGCAATTGTGAAAATAGACTTCTTAAAACTGAGTGCAGTCCTTTTTAATCCTATGCTTTGTCTAATAGTTAGTGCAGGTTTTGTAAAATTAATAGAGGTGAGACACATTACTAAGTCTGTCCTTTAACACTTTCCCCCTGGGTCAGAGACAGGATCAGTTTCCAAGAGCAGTAGTTCTTCTGTTTCTAGTATCCATTGAAATAAGCAGGCTTGCTTGAGGGTATCTAAACAAGTCTGAAACATCCAAAACATAACACATGTTGTATCTCCTGTCACGTCTTCTGTCAGAAGAAGAAGCACAGAGAGAAGGATTTTAGACCACTAAGGATCACCGGCAAAGGGTCAGTCTTTCCTATTATAAATGTATAGACACATTCAGACATGTGAAAGATAACTTCTTGTTGGCCTTATTGCCTTGTAGAAAGACAAGTTTAAGATACTTCCAACTCCTCCCAACATAATATATTTAATTTGAAGCTTACCTTTATCATGTAATGATGCCATTTTCCTGATTCATGGCATGGTAACATGTGACTTATAAAGAACTTAAAGCTGATCCTTCCAGTAATGAAGAGATGTGCCACTACCTTGTGCAGGCTAGGGAAAACTCTCTTTATCCTTATCTCATTTGTATCACCCACTACATCTCACCTAAAAATCACGTCAGGCAGTTCTATTGCTGAAAGAACAAACAGGAGATTGTAAAGGACATCAGTGACAATGCCTGAGAGGGAAATGTTGCACATCGTTGGAGGCACCACATACCTGTCTATAGGGGCATACTTAGATATTTTTTTATTGGAAAAACCAGAGATTAAGGGATTTCATGCACTAACATTCACCAGCCAGGATTACAATTCCCCCTTCTGGCAGGAGAGCAAGAAATGGCCTTCGTCTCCAGCTCTAGTCACCTGCTGTTCTCTCCTACACAGTGTATCACCCCTTTCATACACTGACCAAACTCTGTGTAGGCATGATTTCTTCCGCCTGCTCCTTTCAGAAGGATGATCCAGAATATCAATCCTGTGTGGTTTGCTTGTTTTCAGGTTAAACTGTCTATTGGCCAGCTTATATCTACACATTCTTGCATGACTATAAGTACCTTATTGTTTCTGCTTTATCTCTTCATTTACTTGACTTCCACAGAAAGTATATTTTAGCCTTTGGCCTACCAGACCAAGCAAACCAGTATCTATTTATGCTGTTTCACAAAACAGACTTCCATTCTCCAAACTAAGCTTTCTTTACTGGTGCTAAAAATGAATAACCTTTTCTTAAGCCAGGGTTAACAGAACTCTTAATCCACTCTTACAGGCGGGAACTTAGGAGAGTCTTGCGCCTTGATGCTTCTCCGAACAACTATCATACCTACTTTTTTGCATGCTAAAAAGTGTCTCTGAAATATGAAAAAACATACCTACTCTTGCTTTATTTACGTTACAAAACTTTTTTTCACTGAAAAAGTGTTATTTCAAACACTAAAGACAATGACTGATTTCCACATTTGAGATTTCTGCCTTTTAGAACTGGATTTAATATTTCATTTTTCAAAGAAAATTAATGTGTTGAGAAAGTAAATGTTCTGGAGAAGACAAAGCAGGCAGTTTGAATCTGTCTATTTGTCACTAGCTGCCGTGTACAACTGTGGAGCTCCAGGATCAAGTGCTGCCAAGGGAAGAACAGCCAATTCCAGGGCCAGGGTCAGGAGGCAAGAAGTTGGCAAGGATACACTCCTCCTTCTCCTGTGCCGACAAATGGATGTACAGGGAAGGGAGGACAGCTAGGGCTCAGCAGAAGAGAAGGAAAGACCATTCCAGCATAGAGCGCCGAAGCTCCTGGGAAAAAGCTGCCATTAGGGGCAGCAGAATTTGTTGATGGCAGTTTTTAGCAGCTGGCTCCTGTCAGATTTAACTGCATAATTTCCAGTACCGGCCTGAAGTGCCCAGTCCTCATCACTACATAAACTCAGCTTCTGTCTGTTAGAACAAACACACCTTCTTTCAGCCTCTTTTCAACAGGGTAAACTATGATAAAAGGTAGAGAATTAAATTTACCTAAGTCATGGTATGGTGTTCCTATAAAAGACACTAAAACATTCAGATTATTAGTCTAGAGAAGAGATAAGCAGATATGTGTTACATAAGTAATAAATAATGAAGCACCAAAAATATACTAAGTGTTTTTTTGTAAATTCTGGAATAATTAAAGAACACAGGGTAACTAAATGATATAGAAAGGCAGTTTATTTAAAATAAACGAGTACTTGTATTTTACATGATGCATAGTTAGCTTGTGAAATTGACACCAATACAAAAACTGAGGAATATCTTCAGAAAATTTAAATAAGACTAAAATTAAATTGGTAACAAAAATATCTGTATTGCTTTTTCTCTCTATTTCTCTCACTCACTTTTCTAATGCTTTCTGAAATAAGCATTCACTGAATCTAGGACTAAGGGAGAAAATATGGCAAATCATCCTTCTGAAACAGCTGAGGATGATGACTGTTAGCCAGTATTGGACGATGCAGAGAAAAGGAAAGAATATTAAAGTCATTAAGCACATTCCTCCAGAGTCAGAAACTCTAGGGAAAGAGTTGTCACATGAATCTGTCCTTCTAAAAACAATACTTTGAATTCAAATTACTTCGTAAATGAAAGCAGACTGAACTACATTTCCTATTTATAAATACCCTTTAAAATTAGTGAATTACTTAATACACTGAGTATATTCAATGAAAATTGCTACTGTTTACAATATCTTAAGAAAAAAGAACAGGAAAATACATCATCCTTTCACCGTACAGGTGGCACTTTTTTTATCATGTCCTGCAGAAGAGCAATGTAGTGGTTAACTCCACATGAAACCAGTCTGAGGAATGAGTCAGGCTTATGTATGTGTCACAGCTCTCCTTTTTGGATTATTTCCAAGTCTGGGAGGTGGGGGGAAATCTCATCTTCACATTTCTTGATTGTTTGCCCTGTCAGAGGTAAGGGCTTGTGTGTGGACAAGTATTGCCATCTTAATGAAACTGAAAATTAAAGCAAAATAGTTTAATTCTGTATTTGCTTATGCAAGTAAACACACAGTAAAGCAAACTGAACAGTCAGTGTGGGGGATTTAGACTATCACACAAAACTGATTTAAAACATTTCTCATCATTTTAACTGGGACTCCAGTTCTGAAGAGCTGCTGCACCCTACAGCTGCACCAAAACCATCATAGTCATCCTGAGCGGATTTAAATGGGGAAAAATCATTACCTTTCTACCTTTTATCCTTGTTTATCTCTAAAGGGATACCTAAAGCAAAACCATATTTTACTGCAATAAGGTCTGGTCTCACTGCCTGATCTCCCCATCCTCCCTTCTCCAGCAGTTTAAAAGTTTTAGCTGAGTGCTTCCCTGCAGTGAAACAGAGGGATAACAAGAGAAGGCAGTTTCTCATTGCACTGTAACCTCTTGTTGGCACAGTGAGATCTCACTCCCTCGGTGAGCTCCAATAACAGAGGACTTGTTAGTCAAGGAGAGAATACTTGAGTATGAGGTCATTTCTGCATTCCCTCTTTTGTCTTTTTTTTTTTTTTTTTAATGTTAATAGAATGCTTTGATTGCATTTCCAAACCTCAGAAGGGAGGAAATTCCAGAATTAAGGTTTACTTTTACTGCACAGGTGCTGGGGTTGGGCATTTCCTGAACACTTGTTTTACCAAACCTTTTTTTTTTTTTTTCCAATATAGCTTGCAAATACTATTTTTAGTGCAAGTATTAAAACAGCCAATCCAAACCACAGCTTTAGGCCTGGACCCATTCCTTGTCCCCAGGGTAAATAAGTGGCAGAGGATGGCTTGCATCCACACAGCTCAACTCTCTTCCTTACCCTGAACAGGGGGAAACTGCCTACTGGAACAGATCTTGGCTTGTACTCTTCCTCTGGCTGAGGTCAGATCTGGAGAACACTAGGTGGTTGGACCAAAACTGTGCCAAAGCGAGTGCAAAAAATTAAACTCCAGAGACCACTGCATGCCAGTACTTGAGCCCATGCTTCATCTCTGTTCTGTTTATTAGTGTACATATTGCCAGTAGGTTGGGCAGCAGGATCAAAAAGCAGTAGGGAAAGGAAAGAGCCTATTTACGGTAAAGGATAGCTTTGGCTCAAGAACAAACGTATAAATTAACAATGAATATATTAGGATTCAAATTAAAAGAAGGTTTCCAACCATGAGGTGAGTCAAATTCTAAACTGACATTCCCACAGAAGAGCAAAGAAACTTAACTCATTTTATGCTGGAAATGGATAAACCTTCAAAAGGACTGAATGACGTATTTTCTCTTGATGGCAGGGACCTCAGCCTGGGAAGTCCTTTCACTCCTACCTAGATTTTAGTTCCTTTTATATGCCTGATGCAATCAGACTTCATCAAATAAAAAGTGGTGACATAATATGGCTCTGAAGTCACTGTACCTGATACTGTACCTCTCCCTTGCTTCAGACTAAATGCACTATTAAAAAAAATCACAACTTTTTAATGGAACAGGAATAGTCTCAGTTTTCTCTGCAAACAGTGAATATTTTTATCTAATTCCACTTACACAGCTTTTTGTTTTCAAATGAACCCATTTCATCATGAAACTCCCTAGGGTTGTAATTACTGTGAATAGGATGACATAGACTAATGCAAATCAAAAGATGTAGGCAACAAATCTGGGAACAGAGATATTTATTTCTCATACATTTACTACCTCTAAATTACTAGAATCAAAATACGAATATAACAAGGAGCTACTTAAGTACAGTAAAAATGATAAACTATGTTATTTTATTTGGAAATGGAATTGTACAAGCAAAAAAAGCCAATGGAATTTTTTGAGGTTGTATAACTATAATTAATGCATTAGACTACACAAACCGATCTCATGACAGGCAAACAACTGAATTTCAGACATAATAAGCAGTGGTTGTCCTGTCCTGTAATAAAGATCTTCTTGCACTGCAGATGTCCAAGATGATGTATCAGCTTGAGTCTGCCTACCGCCAGCACTGACTTGCTGACTGTAGCATATAATTGTCTTCTTTTCTTCCAAAGTTGAAAACAGTGCAAAATGTGAGGAAAGCTAAAAATCATATGAATGCTGGGAAAATAAATATTATTTAATGTGGTGACTATAATGCTTTTTAATGCTGTAGGCAGTGTGTTTTACACTGACAGTGAATACGCTCCTAGGAAGCATGAGATTCAGTACTTTTGAGTAGTCATGCTGGTGCCTCTGGTATTCCTGTTTAAGAAGAAATGACAAATCTCCCTGTTCCTTCATAACTGGAAGCCCATTGATACTGAAATATCCCCTACTGAGATAATGGAGATAGAAATCCATCCCTAGAAGTCCTATCAACTGCAGTATCTTGAAGAAACCTGTATCTGTAGGATAAATGACTGCTCCTTTGTCATCTAACATAGAACAATAGAATCATAAAATGGCTTGACTTGGAAGGGACCTTGAAGATCATCTAGTTCCAACTCCCTGCATGGGCAGCAACACCTCCTGTTAGATCAGTTTGCTCAGAGCCCCACCTAGCCTTGAACACTTCCAGGTTGCTGGAACATATTAGGGGCCACTCCACAGTAGATGGCTGGCAGACTTCAGAAAAAGTTTATTCTTCAGAGTTAGGACTACTAACTGCATCAGCTGAACAGAGAGTTGAGCATTGCTCTCCAGTCCTCCAACCAAACCCAGTATGGAAAACTCTGCAAGTAAGAGCAAATTGTCCTTGCAGGTTGGGTATTCCATCATGTCATTTAGGCTCTGCTATAACTGAGTCATGCCAAACACTGTTCAACGTAACCACAGCATGGTGCACTATGGTTACATGCAAACTCGAGGCTTCGAAAACAGCCAATCTGTCCATTCCAATATATACTCTGGTCTCTTTCTGACCAAAAACCAGGACAAGAGCTGGACTCACCATAGAAGGAAACAGAGGCATACCAGCAGAGTGAACACAGTGTCCGGGAGCAAGCCTCCCTAATCAAGACAACAGAATAACCTTCAAGATTACATATGTAACTAATTCCTCAAATGCAGAGGTAGTGTTTTTTGAGTGCAAACTCAGATGAATCAGACCCCACTTAGCACACGTGAAAAAAGCCCTTGAGCTAAGACCAAAAAAAAAATAAATTTAATTGCTGCTGTCCTCTAATCTTCTGGGAATCTTCCTGGCCGTAAAAGTTTACAAGAGTTTCAAGGAGCCTCATGTTTCTATTACTGTCTATTAGCATCCCTTTGGATCCATCTGGTCATTAGAAGCCAAAGGGAGATTGCCAAGGATCATTGGACTGCAGCAGCACCCATATTATGTTCTCCATGTACCAGTTTTATTCTGGCTGACAATTCCCTCATGCCAGTGGGATTTTCAGGTGCTCGTTTTAGACTGCTTTAAAACTGTTGTATATAGAAAGAATAGTAACAACAGGATTTCATGTAAGTTAAGAAATGGACATTTATTTTTTTAGCAGCTACCACTATATTCTTACAGGCTCTGGTCGAGTTTTAACATCATCAGTGCAACTTCCTATTTTGGGCTTGTCTTCCTTCCCAAAAACTTCTCTAAGTAAAACAGAGTATCTTTTGCATGCTAATTATCCCGCTGTAAAATCCTAACGGAAACAAAACTCTCATTTTACTGCAAAGTAAACCAGCAAAGGCATCAATAGGCAAAAGTACTTTTAGGCCTTCAGTACAAGTCTATTATTCCTTCTTTCCTCCAGGATTTCAGACCAGGATGGTAGTCAGATGAACTAAACCCACTTTTCTTCCAGTGAAAACAAAGACTACACTCTAGTTTTGTCCACCTGCTTGTCTTCATAGTTTCTTCTAGGCAAACAAATCTCATGCACAACTGTGCAAATCCAGCTTCCTTCACTGGCACTTCTTGAACAGATTTCCAACAGTCTGACGATACCTTGCTCCCTTCCTATGCTGGACTGCTTGTTGCTTCTTTTTCCTGTCTCTAGATGGCTTTCGGAGTGCATAGTTTTTTTTTTTAAAGAAGCATTGTAATAAGGTACTGAACTATTCATACTGTCATGTCAATAAAAAAATGAATTTAAATCATACATATATATATACATATATATATAATATGGAGGTATCTCTGTTCATACAGAATCTTGTTTTTACACCCAGCTGGTCTGACAGTCTGCCAAATAAACTGGACAGTTAGTGATTTTACCATAAAATATCATTCTCTCTAAAATCCTAGTCTGTACTAATACATTACGGAGAATCAAAGTTACATGGAAAGTGCTTCTCACAAATGAATTGTTAGAGCCACATCATGTGAATGAAAAAATGCAGATTAATCGTGGGCTTTTATGGTGCTCAAAAAGTAGCTCCACAGTGGTGAAGGTGTCCCTATGGACCTAAGTCTCGATTGAGTCATTCACTTATTTGCTGTTTAGTAATACTGAATAATCACAAAAATTCTCCCTGTCATTCGTTTAAAGCACAAGGATGTATGGTGTGTATGGTACTTAAAAGAAACCAACAGTCACTCTGGTAACTGTTAAGTATAAGAAGGCTCAATTAGAAATTCAAAATATGTACTTCGATCCAATATTAAAGTATTAATAATCTGTTGTGGTTGTGAAGTGAAATTAGAATACATGAGTTCTCAATCACAGAATAACACCAAGTACATTTTGTGGTGCCCAAGACAAGGAAGATCTCTTAAGGAGTTAGTTCTATCAATGTAGCTCCTTAATATCAAAGTAATTCACATAGTTTTCTGTGGATCTTGCAAGATTGAAAGGATTTTCTTTTCTGTAGAGAAGTGACTCCTCTAAAATCAAGTTCTTCTGTAAATAAAACCTAAGGAAGTTGGAGGGCACTTTTTGAGTTTCTTGACTGCATATACTTCGATTTTAACTATTTTTTTTTATTTTTATCTGTCTGAAGTAGGTTAAGAAAGCTTGTAGCTGTTGCTCTATGTCCCTCCCAATAAAACAGGGGGAGTGGAGTTAACTGAAGTAAGGCTATAGGGTGGGCCTCTGTGCCACCAAAAGCCTCCACACACTCAATCTCTAACAGATTAGATGAGATCAGTGTGTGATCTTTTTAATACGTATACACTGGTGTTTGCCTTCACAGCTTAGATGGTTTAATAGGAGTAATTTTTCAATTTTCCAAACTGGTGCAGAGCACTTTTTAATCCAGCAGTCTCAGTGGGTGAGGCTGGATCTGATTCTGCACATTCCCAAATTCTGGCTCTTCCAGCCAGCCCCAAGGTCTTGACATGCTGAGTGGGGTCATTCCTCTTACAGCTGGAGTTATAGAAAGCACAGCAGATATTCCATAAAATTGCAGAATACAAAGCACTTAACAGCCATTTCTTACCTGCAGAAGACAGATGAGACTCTTCTATTTATGCTAGACTGGAAAGGCATAATTTATGCTTCAGTCCTTGCCATTTCCACGTATGCAGAACAGTACTCCTAGTGAAGAACAATCCTGCCGAGTGGGTGGAACAAATCCCTGTGAAGAGCTGGGATGACCAACACTATTTTCCATAGCTTCCCTGTGAAGAAACAGGTTTTCACAGAACTATGACAGGAGCCTGTGTTCACCCTCAAGCATTTAGAAATGCAAACGAGGTATGCCATGAAAGACTACATGTGGTTTGCTGTTGTGCTTTGGAAACCTACCACTCAATGCGCTAACGGTCCATGGCTAACCAGTTCTCACCTGGTAAATCAAAGTTGGTACTACTTTGGAAGTGGCATGACTAATAAAAACATGCTTCCTTTATGGGTTATGGACATAACTTATTAATGAGTTTAAACTATTAAACTCTGAATTTCATAGAAAAGACTTCCAAAACCATACTGACCTCAATGTCAGCAGAAACACACTTGCAAATCGCCAGCGTAGAGAAAGAGATGAAAAGGGTGTTATTCCACTATAGCTGGCCTTGCTTAAACACAAGGGCAGGTTCAAGAACCCAGATCAGGGATGGAGAGAAAAGGTGCGTAACGCCAGGGCAGCAAAGAAACTTAATTAGGCCCAAGAGTCTTATCCTCTCTGCATGACTATCAGTAAGGTAACTGGACACAGAGCACCTACTGAAGCTTTCCCATCATGACTAACAGTGGACTGTGTCGGAGCTCAAGGCAGAGAAAGACCAGAAGTGTTTTCCATAAGGTAGGTAACTGCTATGACAGACTGCTCTTTTCACACTTTCCAGGGCTTCTCCCTAGGAGGCTAAACCTGTCATCTGTTCTAAGGAGGAAATATGCCATAACATTTTAATTTCTTGCTCCTATTTGTGTAGACTCTGGAACCAGTATTGTTTGACCACCGCTAGGTAATATACAAAATATCCTTTCAATGAGTGTGGTCCTTGATTTTTTTGTTTCTACAGCCTTCCTCCCTTTCACTGCTTGTCTATTGCTTGAATCATAACCTTTCAGAGGAAAAGACTATTACAATATGCGTATAAAACAGTCTGTCAAAGCTAAGAGGGTAACACAAGAACTCCAGGGTAATTCAGCATGGCAAATGCAAAAAAAAAATATTCAGCCCCTCCCCAGTCCAAACCTGTAACGAATTCATCAGCAGTGTCATGCTGTAAAAGAAAATTACCAGCCCATTTAACTGGGTTGGATGCAGAAGCACAGAGATCAGGTGTTTATCTGCCCTACACTGAAACTCAAATATATAGTGGAGTTGGGGATGGGTTCAAAATCTTTCTGTATCTGAACAGCTCAACTTTACCTTTGGCAGAAACCTAATATTCTGAAAGCTTACCATTAATTCCAGGTTAAAAGTAGACAAACTTTTAAAATTAAATATCTTACTGTGTATTCTGAGCATATCTAATCTCCCTTAGGAAACGACCACTGACTTGGGCAGACTACTCTTTCTTCATTTTGTGATAACGTGCTTTTTAAAGGATTGCTGTCTTGGGAAATGCTAGTGCCATAAACCGCTCTTCTTTCCATTTACTGCATTCTCAAGATTTGGTCTGTGTAAACCTGACAGCTGTCTTCTCTAAAGAGGACTAACATTCTGTTGCTACTGATGGGATGGATTTGCCAGCATGACTCCACGCAGTAAAAATCAAGTGTTTTTCTCCACACCCAACACTAATGTATTACTTACATAGTATGCAAATTGTAACAGCACTTTAAAAGACCTGCAAGATCACCTTTACACAAGCATTAGGAGGCACTGCTCAACAACTTTTCTGTGGCTGGAGCAGGTAAAAGGAGTTTTCAAGCTCTAGCTCAAATGCTTATTCCAGTGCCTAACTTTGTATTCACCGATTATGGAAAGGCAGCAGCACTGAAATGGAAATCGCAGATCCGGAGTTGCCTGCCGGGTGTGCTGATAGGTGCAGATAGGTGCTGCTCTGAAAATACCGGGCACTTTTTGGGAGCTCTGCCAGCCCTCCGAGCCCGCTGCCTTCCCCGCCGCGGGCCGAGGCGGCGCCTCGGCGGCGGGCCCCGGCGGGAGGGACCCCCCCTTCTCACCGGCGTGGGTGGGGGGACCCAACCCAAGGGCTTGGCTCAGCGCCAGCAGCCTCATGCCCAGGCGGCGGGAGGTTCCCTGCACGTTGCCAGAGCCCACCGTGGCGGAGGCCGGAGACCCCCGCCCCAGGCGGCTGCAGTCGCCTCTTCGCGGTCACCGCCGGGTCCCCGAGCATCGGGCGGGAGAAGCCCTCTACCACCCTCCCAACGCCGGGGGCCGGCACCGAGCGCCCCCAGGCCCGCTTCCCCCTCCGTAGCTCCGCACGTCCCGGCATCCCCGCCTGCCGCTCGCCCGAGACGGCCAGCCCGAGGCCCCGCTGGCCACGCGGCGAGCGCGCTTCCCTCCTGCACTGGGAAGGAGCAGGCTCGGCTTGCTCCTGCCTCCAACTTCCCCTAAGTTAACTCGGGTTTCCCCCGCCCTGCGGGGTCTGCTTAGGCTCCCGGTCCTCCAGGAGGGTGGGAAGGAGGGCGGGAGGGAGGGGAAAGGCGTGTCTTGCCTGTGCTGCCGCTGCCGCCGCTGCTACCGCAGCTGCCGGAGGCAGATCGGAGATATAAAAGACCTGGCCGGGCGCTGGCTGTGGCTCCAGTCAGAGCGGGCGCTCACGCCGTGGGGAGAGGGGCGGAGAGAGGCGCAGCGGGGCGCGCAGAGCGGCGGAGAGGGGCGCAGCGGGGCGCAGCGGGGCAGGGAGAGGCAGCGCGGGGCTCGCCGTGGGCAACCCCAATGCGTGGACTATCGGCTGCTGCATTATGCTGGAGCTACAGTTCCGCTGAAGGGAGTTTGCACACGGCCGGCTGGGCTGGACTGCAGCGCTGCCGTTCCTTATGAAGAAGGCACAAGTGAGTGAGGCCGGGCGGCGACGGGGGGCGGGGGGCGGCCGCGGGCGGCAGGACCTACCTGCCTGACAGGGCAGGGCTGGAGCCCGGCTCCCCGGTGCAGCCGCGGGCCGGGGGGCTGCTGGAGCGGAGCGGGGTGCGCGGGTCGGGGCTGGGAGCCGGGTTGGGAGTGCGCACCCGCGTCTCTGGGGGTGTCCGCGGGGGGCGGCGGCTCCCCGGCAACACGGGAGATGAGGGGCGCTGGGGATGGGGAACTGCTACCGCTGATAAGCTATTTTGGGGAGCGGAGTGGGAGAGAAACAAAATCACCGGCCGGTCTTGCCCTCGGCGCCCGCAGGCCGTAGAAAAGTTACAGCAGGCGGCCGGATCGGCAGCTGAGCCGTGGGAGATATCGGAAGGCACTTGGAAAAATCGCCTTAATAAATCAGTTGCCTGTGTTACACTGACAAGCTGAGTGCGAGAGCATGAAATATCGGAGGCAACAGTGCCGTGGCTGCTGTGCTCAGTGGCTCCATTCAAGCCGCTCCAGCGTGCGGCGCCGGGTCGGTGTTGCGGGTAGCCCCCGGCATTCCGGCCCTCGCCCTCCCTCACCCCGCCGTGAAGAGCCGCTCTGTACCGTCGTGGGGGTGCCTGCCATTATTTCTCCAAATTGCTGTGCTCTGCGTTTTTTAAAAGGAAGGATGGGGACAGACAGGAGTGGAAAAAGTCATCTTGTAACAAGAAGCAGCTCAGGGAAACTAAAGAGCAAAAGTTTAAGGCTTGACTTTGCAAGGTGCCGGTACCTTCCATCCTGGCTGACCTCGGTGAGAGCCAGGGCTACGCAGTGCCGAGACTGAGCTCCAAGAGGGAGCAATGCATGGACATGCACACGGCTGGTGCTGCGCTGGGGGCTTCTGCCTTCCCCTCCACTTCTTGGTTAAAAGGAAGATCCTTTTTGCCTTCATCTCTTTCTTGATGGTTGCTGGGTCATCCACTCACCAGCAGCGTTAAGACACTATACAGTCCTTGGAAAAGACAAAAAATATGTATTTTTTTAAAAGAGGGGAAGACCTTACTGAAGTCTTTTGGGCAGTTAAATAGTTTTGCAAGAGGTGAAAGGAATTAAAATAACTTGCTTTTTGAAATATTTAAATCTCAGCTGGCCAAGGCACTGGAGAATGTACCTATGCTTAAGGAATTACAACTTGGAGACTTAATTTCTGTGATGCTGGAGTATAGTGAAGTGTTATCTTAAATGATCAGTCTGAATTCTAACAGCATGTATCCATTCCAGTTATTCCCTTTAGTTGACCAAAGATGCCTTGCACATCTTAAATTGTTGTTTCAGACCTTATATAAAAACTTGGTCAAGTATGCTGAATAGGTTATTAGTTGGGAAGGGTCTTTTAAAGTATAAGAGCCATGTTTATGTGTGCATAGCTATATGCATGCATTTAATACTGGAGTGCAAATCAATAAAGTCAGATGATGTTATCCTAGCCCATGGGATCATGCATGTAGGGCTCTTTCTTCAGAGAAAAAAAAGCTGTTCAGCAAACAAATAAGGATTTATGAGTGCAAGCAGTCAAGCATTTTATTTCATACAGACTGTAAACTTCTAAAACCAACAGAATACTTTTGCCAATTCAGAGAAATGCAGGAACAAGCCCTCTTACCCAATAAACTGGGAAAGACAGGCAGTCTTGGCAGGACCATATGGCTTGACTCAGGGGCTCATGAAGTGTAGCCTGTGGAACAGCTTCTTGTCATGGTGGTGAAGCATCTGTCAGGCTTCAAGCAGTTAAGCTTCCTGGTTTTTGGAGGCAGTGTCAGACTCCTAGTTCTCCAAAGGATTGTTTCCTTCATTTTGAGGATTAGCGAACAAATGTGATACCCAACCATTAATCGTTCCGAGGGGATCAAAGCAGGAGATACTTCGAGAAACACTTTCCAATAGAACTATGAAGACCCTTGTGCAAAGAGAGAGCAAGTGAAGTGGGTACAAGAAGAAGGACTTAAGCACATTGGGGTACTCAGCACATTAAAGTAAATTTTAATCTTTATGCTCTCCAGTTGCTACTTTTGCTATTGTCTAGACTGCTAATGGGTGTAATGAAAAGAAAAGGATTAGGAAACCAAGAAAGAAGTTAGCATTTCATATAATAAAATATTCTGCAATAGACGAAGTACAGAAAGGGAGAACCACTACATCACTGAGCCTTGGAAAAACTTAGCAATACCTGGATAGTGCTTAAAACAAATCAGGGATTTTGATGTTTGAGATAATGCTACACAGGTATAATATATAACTAGTGCAGCTGAAGGAGTAGCTGAGTCATACGTCAGTGCAACAAGAGTGCTGAAAGAGAAGAGCCGTGCTAAATGCTAGACTCAAAGGGAGCAGGTTGGTCAATTTATTTAAATCAGCCTTACCCTGAGAAACCACAGGAATTGCAGAAGCATGCTCCCCAACAGTGTCAGTCCTAGAAGGATTGTTTCTGAAACTGTATAGTTTGATAAAAATGTAACCCCCTGTTTTAAACATACCGACACCTCCTAGATATATATATTTAACTAACAATATCTTTAAAATGTGATTAAGCTTTTAGGGTCCAGTGATCCAAACTCTTTTTCAATGGGAGTATTTCTATGAATTAATATTATTGAAGGATTACTTGTATGAGATAATTTGCAGTCTTATACACTCGGTAATTAAAACTATTATCAGAAGTGAGTTTATATCATTTTGCATGCTAATATGACAACAAATAAAATATCACTGATGCCTGGACAGCCTTTAATTTAAACAGGATGAGTGGTGCTAGTGTGATACGATCTTGCAAAAACACATAGCAGATATCTTATTTTCTTGTTCTTTGTTTTATTTGAAGACAACTTAAGTAGGATTAAGTTAATAAGAAATATGCTGCAAGGAGGGGTCACCCAGGGGGCCAGCTCAGAAGGCTACTGATGTTAAGGTGTCACAGGTAGTTTGTTCAGGCACTTGATCTTCAGCAGTAGGTTAGATGCAAAACCTCTTAGAAACCTCAGTATTAGGGGTGTCTTAGATCTTAGTCTTTTTACCTCTGAATGTGCACATTATTGCTGATAGTTAAATGACCTTAGGTTGTGTCATCTGTAGTATGCTTGGGTCACTGAAGTGGGAACCTCTGTAGAAATTATTATGGAATGGTACCTGGTAAAAGGATAAATACATAAATTGCCCACTCCAGTCTCTTATCAGCAGGCTAAATCAGAAACACAAAGCCGATACCTGATATCTTGGTGTGAGCTTGCAGAGGCATTAGTTTAGGGGAAACAGTGAGCTCTGATCTTCAATCTTTCTTGCTCATTCTGCAAAAAAAAGGTGAACACTAAGCACTGGAAAACATTTGGAGCTCACAGTAAGTATAGACCTGCTGCTCATCAGAGAGAAATAGAGAACTTGCTGGAGCCAGAAAGATGTGCTATTCACATTGAGCAATGACCTAAGATCCCTTTCTCTTTTCCCCTGCTTTTGACTATGCTTATAGGCAAGGCCAGTTTGCAAGTACTGCAGCTGGAAGGTACATCTTGGAATAAAGTGTCATATGGAGAATAAACAGCAGATGACCTGGAAGACTCTAGGGTGGGGAAGCATTTTGTAAAGTGTGTTTGATTTTTTTTTTTCCTTCGCTTACTTGTATTGTGCACGCCTGCAAGTTTTTATCTCCATGAACTGTGTGGCACTTGGCTTTATAGTTTAGGCTGAGGCTGGTAACTCAGTCTGCTTCTGACCCAGTTCTGCCATCACACTGAAATCTGGGTTCTCCTTTTGTGCAGTGCATGTCAGTCGTTCAGGTACAGTTCTGCAAGCTGACAGTGCCATTCTCCAAGTTTTGTTATGTGACTTAATGGTATGCTGGCTCATGTAATCGCCATATTGTATGAAAGTTAAGAGTTGGCAAGATGCAGCCCTTGGCTTCGAGTGGGCAATGCTCAGTATGCACTATGTAAACACAACGCCCATTTATTTGAAGCAAGGCAGGAAAAATCTCCCTACGCAATTCCATTTGAGTGGTGTGGGAGATGAAAACGAAAGCATTTGTTCTCACCCTGGACTTCAGTATGCCTAGCTGGAGGTTAGTCAGCCTTTTAAACACACTACAAATCCAGTTGGTTTTTGTTTATGGTTTTTTTTCCTGTGCTCTGTGAAAAAAGGAGATGGACCAATGTAAGGTGAGTGGAGGGGGGTAGCACTTCTCTTTATTTTTGCTGGTTGGCCCATGTTTTATGTACTCAGTCATATGTAAACCTGCAAACCCGACATTCAGAAGTGTTGCCAGTGCTGAAATAACTCACTGCAGGCAGCACTTAAAATACAAATTTCTTTTTACTGGATGGTTTTAGTTACTGACAAATGTAAATAGCATCAGACATTTATTAGTATGATAAGGAAAATAAAAAATGTGTTACAAACAGATAAAAGTGTTGTTTAGTATTTTATTTGATTAAAGCTGGTAGCCCACTGATGAAAGTAGATACACTTATGAAGGTATTATTTCTACTGTATGTCTAAATAAGATAGTAATAAAAGACAGTTCATGAATTCAGATTAATGAACACTTTTGATTATGATATTATAGGAAATAAATTATCCTCTAATTTCCTATTGTTATCTTGTAACCACTGGGTGAATAATAGGTTGTTGTTTCTATTTAAGTAACATTTAAAGTATA
Source organism: Apus apus (assembly GCF_020740795.1). Lineage (NCBI taxonomy): Eukaryota > Metazoa > Chordata > Aves > Apodiformes > Apodidae > Apus > Apus apus. Next base: position 161,187,219 of record NC_067282.1, read on the forward strand.
CAACATAGATTAATGCAATAACCATTTTAAATCTGATAAGGAATTTTGTGATTTATACATACAGCTTGTGTGATCATTGCTGTGTGGAGCAGACTTTAGTTTAAGTGCAAGGTGAAAATAGCATCAGGTCTAAGATGTCCCTGCAGGTATTGCCTGAAGGAGGCCCTTGTGGTACTCACTGCTTTGCAGCCGTCCTTTGGAGCACATGGTTTTGCAAAGTGGAAAAGTCCTGAGCCTCCAGCTATTCCATCACTACTTCAGCCAATGCTAGAGGTGACACCAGGTTGTGCAGGCTTCAGGTGACACTGGGGCAGGGGGGGAATGCAGACCCTGCGGGGCCAGCAGTGGTTGTTGACAGTGGAGAGGGCTTCTGGAAGGCTGTCACAAGCAGGTCTGCTATAGACCCACCTTTCAGATACCTGCTAGCCCAAATCCTTCACCTCTGTTAAGAGCACTTGTAAGCATGAAGGGACTGCAGGATTTGGTTATTTATTTATTTTTTTCTTCATTTTTGCTACAAAGCCTACTGTCTGGAGAAGACTGGGTTCAATAATGACCCTCAAGGTCATATTTTGCTCAAGCCTCAAGAGCTACCTCTTCTGCCATCAGTGATTTTGTGCCTGTTTAAAACAGACATTTATGTGGTATTTCTTATTGTTCCAGTGAAGAGTTTCTAGAAGTCAGGCTACATATCTTGATACTACTCCACCTTCACTGTCTTCTCACTGATTTTGGGCAGCAGATCTGGGAAATTAGAGAGGGCTGTGTGCAGGCAGCCTCAGGGCCTGGGCAAAGGTGGGCTGCACAATTCAGCTCAGACTGATGTTCTGCAAAGCCTGCAGGTTTTGGCTGGGCTGTCACAAGAGGATATGAGTGTATGGTCTACAGAAATTACATCTGGGTTTGCAAACAACCTTGATTCTATCCAGACAGCAAAAGGCCAATCTAAAAGAATCTACCTGAGCATACTCACTGTAGTGAGACACAGGTTCACATATTTTCTTGGATAGGAAATTAGGTCTCCAGGAAGGGTCTAACCATCCAGTCTGTCTTGTTGAAGCTGTTCTACTTTGTGTAAGTAATTAAGCATTGTGCCAGAAGGAAGAAAGGAAAAAAAAAAAAAAAAATCAGGTCCAGACTGAATCTGAAGTTTAACTTCAGTGTGGCTCCAAACCTAAACCAGATCCATGCAGATTTAGATTTTAATTCCCCTGAGTTAAGTAATACTTTAAGACCAAATTAACTGAGCTGCTAGGTTCATGTGTTCAGTCTTGGGAATGGTTGACACATGAACTAGGAATGTGGGGGGGGGGGCTGTATTTCAGGCCTTAAGTCCAAATTCGCAGATTGTGAATCATACCAACCTCTGAACCTCCATTCAGAAAGTTTTAGACCTCTTCAAATCTGAGTCAGAAAACATCAGTCTGCCAGTCTTATCTGTTTCTGTAGCTTGGTGATTCCAAGTGTGGCCATCCCATGTGACTGAACCTAGCTTAAACGCAATCACATTAATTGTCTCAGTGATAACAAGCCCTCATCCAGTGTCTCATTCATCTGGTCTTCTGCCTTTCATTTGTTCTGCTGCCAGCAGCTCGAGGGACATCAGTTCACTGACAGTTTAGGCCAAGGATAAGTGTAGTCCAGTTTGCTCTATTATATCTTTTTTAGAAGTATCTTAAGAAGTTTTTAGAAACACCCTAAATATAGCTTTAGGAGCGCGGTAAGTATGTGCAGGTTATTATTGTATGATAGAACCTCCATTCTGCATTTGCTTTGACTGGAATCTCTCTACATGATGTATATAGGAACACTTGTACTGATAGTTTTGGGGTTTTTGCCTTGCAACTAATGGATGTTAGGAGGGAATCCACTTATCTCACTCCATTGAACCGGTGTCCACATACATACAGAGAAACATATACTATGCAACAACAGCTGTACATATCCAGTATTGTCTGGATGCCAGCCTATGTTTGTACACAAAATTGCATGCAGTGAACATTCTAAGCATGGTGTGCAAGCCTTCTGCCCAAGAGATTTGAAAATCTGTATGCAATGTGGGCGCAGGTGAGCCCTGGAAATGTCCAGTTTCAGCCTAGAATAAAACGTGCCAACCAACATTGCCAACAGGGTTTATTTCCTTTATAGTAGAGACATAATCTGTGTGTGAATTCATGCCATGCTTTTTCATGAAAGAGGTAAGGTAGAGGATAGCACAACAGAAGTTCCTCAGGATAAAGGCTTATCTGAGTCCTATACATGATAATCTTAAGCCGTTCTTGTCAAATGGATCTGTATTTTTTGTTATTTACTGTGAGACTCAGGATTCACTGACAGATAAAGTTAATTCCTTATTTTTAGAGGAAGAACTTAAGAATTCTCAATATTTTTTTTTTTTTATAGAGGTTTAATGATGATAGGTGATAGGTATGTACATTTTATATTAATTTGGAAGTATGAGCTAAAAATAGAAAAATTTGCTTCCTACCTTGTGCTTGCTTGGTAGCAGCAGACCAATGTATGTCTTCTATTTATGTTTGCAGTATGACACATCATCGCTGGATGGATTCTTTGGTCTGTTTGGTAACACATGACCTCTAATTACATTTGAAAAAAAAGTTATTCTGGCAATATAACTCAGACTGTAAAACTAAGATGTGCATGTCCTGACAATCTAATTCCGTTTAGAACAGAAAATGAACTCTACAAATCATACAGCAGCTCTTCTTGTAAGAGCTGCTCCTGGACAAACGAATGAACATAGTGATGTCTCCAGTGCATACTGAAAACTTGGAATAATACACTGATGTACAAGGGGTTTTATTTTAAAGTGTGATTTTTGGCCTGTAAATATGGGGGTATTAAAGTGTGTTGGGAAATTTGTTCCTCCATTTCATGTTGATGAAAAAAATTCCTCTCTGCTTATGCAGATGTCATAATTGTGTCCAGAATGGAAGTAGGATATCAAGATGCTGACTTTTGTAGTCTAACTGAAGTAATGGAGTAAGTAAGGCAATGAGGAGTCAGACATGATACATTTAAGTTAATAATATACTGCATATATGCAAAATAATTCACTAAATGAAAAGAAGTGTTTAGAAATTTTGGGAGGCTTAAATTTAAACATGCTAATGGTTTCTTGTAAAGAATTTCTAAGTTCCAGCCCTCTCATTTCCAGCCTTCATTTACTCATTATTAAGTGAAGTCAGCAAAATTTGTCTTTTGCATTAAATGGGAAGCAGACAATATTATGTATTATAGCTTAAACTGATACAGATCTGACTATAAGTTCTTACTGAAATTTTTTGTCTCCTACTGCTTTGAAGCATGCAGGAATGGGAACATTAGTCAGCCAAATGAATTTAGGAAGCTTGTATAACACTGCTTGGCAACCTCTTTTGTTTGGATTTAAAAATATGTTCCTGAATAAGCAGAGCTTTTTGGTGGTTATTTTAAAAAGGAATAAAAAATATATGTCCAATATTCTTAATTCCAGGTTTTTTCAAATTAGTGTGGTTCTGCAATGTGTGGATTGCATTTCTATTCTAATAGCAAGAACTACCAGTGCTGTGTTTGACACCAGTTTAAATGGTTCTGATGTCTATTGCATTCTTTATTTTGAAGGAAATATAGACCTTATTTATAGACCATAAGTTTGAACACTGTCACTGAAGCTGCTTTGATCTTCTGTATTATAATCCCTGAGAAAGAATGCACCCTAGATTTGCCATGCATTTTCTGAATATGTGTCCTTTAAAAATTCTCGCCGTAATCATAGTCTGTTCCAAACTGTTTTGACAAATTTCTTCAGTGTTTGTTCCTTTAGTAGTTTAAGTAAGGGCATTTAGTAGTGTAAGAGGGCAGTGAAAGCCCTCTTTTCAAGGTACTAAATCCACTGAAATTCTTGATATTTTTTAAAATTAGACTCCATTCCCAAGCAGGGTGGTGTTCATAATCCCTCAACATTTTTCTTCTGCCAAGGATGTGTGAACATCTTGTTCCAAGACCTCACGTGTATGACCAAAATTTCTGGATTTTTTTTTTGTTTGTTTGGGGTTTTTTTGTGGTGTTTTTTTTTTTTTTTAATCATCACATGTCAAGACCACATCTAAAAACTAATAGTCCTACCCTCATTTCTTTGTGCACCTTTCCTGGCCTTGGCTGAATTTAAATCAGTGTCCTCACCTCTGACAATAAAACTTCAGCACTTCCGTTAACCAAAATACTGAAGGTGTCTCTGTCCTCATACTGTTTCTTTCCATGTAGTCTAAGCTTCATCTCTGGCAGTTTTCTACAATTCTTGTCATAGTATTTCAAGTGGCCATTTTAACTTCCCACAATCTTTCTGAGGCCAACTTCAACTATTAATCCTCTGAATAACCGGTTTTTACTGTATTTTGTCTTCTGTAAAGACTAAGCAACTCAGAATTAGGATGGATCCACTGTTTTGTGCAATATGTTGTTTATTTATATGAAACTCGTAAGCTATTAATACAGTTATAAAGAGCCTTCTGAAATATTGATCTGTCATTTCTAGAAGCAACAATACCTTTTCCTCTGTAACATCAGTAATTTTCTTAATGTATTAAGACTTTTTTTTTTTTTTTTTAGTAAAAATCAGATACTTATTTATGCCAAAGGAAATCCTTTTAGAAGTAATAGTTATTGCTTTCTCCTGTACCTCAGCTTTGTCACCCAGCCATATTAGAAATATCTGATTTGGTGTTTTCATTAGACCTTTAAAACGTTTTGGCCTAAAACTTCCTTTAAATCATCTGGAGTGAATTTCCTGTCTTCTCTTTCTCCTCAGCACATCCATAAAAATCAGTTCTCACACTCAAGTTTTAGGGATCAACTAGACATTTTCCAGTAATAGTCAAATTTTCTACAGAACTTGGTCATTTCCCACTGTAACAGAATGTTGTTGACAGTTACAAATGATCTGAGACATATGTGAAGTTAATCTGATTTTAGCCTACTGGATCATTGAAACAAGTCCCTCTTGCTTTGCATCCAAGAACATTTCAGTTATTTCAGTATTTCAGTTACTGTTGAATTTGTACCTGTTTGAAGTGCTAATTGTCAAACTATGATGTCCTTTTTGGCTTTATTTGCTATGGTAGATTCTTCTTAACATACACATTCCATTGCTTCATTTCAGAGCAAATGGCACAATTGCTATGAAACTGGGTAGAATTTTTTTTCCTCTACAAATTGACAAGTGTCACTTAAGTAAACTTGATAAGAAACTGCATCACTTAAAAAAGTACCTGATGTCTTGCTGGAATTTTAGAATGTAGAGGTTGAAAAGTATATACTCCGAGAAGATTTACACTAATCTTCTAAATGATGGCATATATTTTCTGTGAGATTAATAATGGAAGCCAAATAAATTTCCTGATGTGCCAGGGAACTTAATGTGTCCTCTTTAAGAAGAGTAATCCTTGGAAATTTGTGAGAAGGAGGTGTGTAAATAATGTGAGAATTCATAGTATATTGTCTCAATAGTTGCGTGAGTTTCTCTTATCAGCACATCTCTAACAAGGATGCTGTTGAACATGTATCATGGTAATAGTAGTTTCACTAGTTTCAGACAACTGTGGGCCTTTCTAATTCACATGAATACTTTTTGACCAAGTGTAATGCTTTATAGGAAGCAGATGCACTAGGCAGTATTTCTAGTTGCATTTTTATAAATAGACCCTGTGAAAATCATCCGTAAAATTAAGGTTAAAATAGTTGTGTTTACAAAAGGTTGCATTCTGCTGCATTCTTGCAAATGTGAGGATACCTGACATTTCTTATCAGTTAATTCTTGAATTCAAAGTAGTGTATAACTGATGTCTTTAGAATTACATTCTACAAGCAACTGTACTTAATAGGCATTTAGAATTCTGCAAAATTGCACAGACTTGCAGAACTTTTTTTCAGATTTTTTTTTTCCAATTCTATCTGCATCTCCATAGTCACACCGAGCTGAAAAGTGACCGATTCAACTTCTTTTCATATGTTTACCCCACAATTTCTGCAATTTTTTAAGCAAAGCTGTACGCAGAGCTTCTGTTTTAAATTTAGATATTGCTCTAGTTAGCATAACGCGAGCAAAACCATTGAGGTAGCATTTGAATTACATTCATATTGGTTCTGTGGTTGCAATTGCATGACAACCAAGTTATCTGGGATATGTCCTGTGTCTCTTTAAGGTGAGAGCACTTGCATATCGTTATATGTCATGGGAATGTGTATCATCTTCCTGGAAATATGGGAGATTTGTGGGGAAACACTGAAGTATTAGAAACACTTTGATGGAGCTTGTAATTTTTAGCCTATACAAATCCAAATAAAACCAAACAAAAATCCAAACAAAAAGTTAAAATGAAAAACCTAAACCCATAAGCCACAAGGGTATTAGAATTACAGTTCGTGTGGACAGGTCTAAAGTTTGGGGAAGGCTATAAATTATATCTTGGGTTAATTTTACAGTAAAGTCAAAGTGTTAATAACTTGGTAAAAATAGGTGATCATGCTGTTTCCTTCATTTTCTTAAATATTTAGTAACTCATAGTTCTCATCTTCAGAGTTAATGAATATGTTCAGATTTTAAATAATAATTTTTTTTAACAGCCTGCCTCTACTGTTTTGTTGTCAGCAGATCTCACTGTATTTAAATCAGTCAGTAGAAGGAAGGTAGGAACTCTATATTAAGAGAGTTCAATGGAAGGGATAGAAAAGCTGAGCTCCTGTAAAAGAAATGCTTCCAATGTACTAAAATTCTTTGTGTTTAAAAATGGATGAATAAAGAGAAAGTATTGAAATTGCTTACTTGGATTAAAAGAAAAAGTCTAAGAAGAAAACCAAGTAACCCTATTTTGTATCTCCCTTATAATAATTTGAGGGGGGAAAAAATAAATATATATATACAGGGACAGAAAGCAAAGTGTAGAAATTAGTAAGTTTGTTTGGTTTTTTTTTTTACATGGCAGAAGCCTAAGAAGTGTTTTTTAATTGTCAGCAACCTCATAGATTTCAGTCTGGTAAGAGGGTTCACAGACTGATCACAACATGTGCAAGCTACATAAATTACTCAGGTTAATTGAAATTAAAAGAGATTCTGAGGAACTTTGTAGAGGTTTAGAGAAGATAGGAGAACAGATGGCGTGATGGCAAGTGGCATTCATGGTGTTTTGCTCTTAAACACAAGGGGGATGCATTTTGGAAGGAATGTTTTGAACTAATTGTAACTACATTAATAATAGCAGCTTTCATTAGTGAAAAAAAGAAAACAAACAACAACTAAAAACAAAACCAAAAACCAACCTACTTACAAGCTCTGTTGTAATGTTCTTGTAGCAATACGTGGCCAGGAAAAATGGCTGAAAAATCCCTGTATTGTAGAACAAACTGACCAACGTATTGGGATGCAGTAGGAGCAGAAAGAGAAACTTAAAAACTGTACTGCTTTTATGATGGTGATAACCTGCCACCTTGAAAAAAACTCCTGTTTGCCTTTTTAGAAAAAAAAGGATATAATGGAAATAGTAGTCATAAAGCAGACAAAAGTGTTATATACAAACAATGTGCATATCGAAGGGACTGAAAGCTGAGGAGGAGAAACAACTGAGTGATATGCAAGAAGTAGTTAGAATGATTACTGGACATAACTGATCTTTTCTTGGTACAAGAGCAAAGAAATATTTAACAGAATTGAAAGTCAGAAGATGTTAAAACAGGCAATGCTACCTTCACACACAACTAGCAGTCTGGAAAGCTTTTTGACACTAGGTATAATATGGCTTGAAGTGCAGCTTGATCAATGTCAGAGTGAGCCCTGGAGGTCACTTCCACCAAAAGGGGTAGACGTAGTCTTCTCATCCTTGCACATCTCTTCTCCACTCATTCTTCAGGGATTAGCTTTCAGTCTCTGAGCTGAATTGGCTACTCACTGCCTGTGAATTTACTGACTTGCAAAGGGGTCGGGTGAATGTCAGAGGGAAGGAAGCTGTGGAGAAGGAGATGCTGAGAGCCCTCTCACAGCAGCAGGGAGCTGTTAGATTGCTTCAGATCATCTCATTAACCTCGACTGAAGAAAAAAGGATTATACACTTAAGTAGGTAAAAAGCCGTGGTTACTTCAGTTTACACTCTGAGCATGAAAGGTTGCTTATCATCTAATTCATGCAATTAAGAAGAAATTTTAAAGTAGGCAATATATTCTCTAAGCGTGAATGATGAGGATTTCTCAGTTTTCTGTGGCTACCAGACTGATCATGTACCAATCTGACACTTCTTAGTTTCCAAATCTTCATTGCCTTAATTGCATAAGTCACATTTGGCCTAATTATAAACCTAGTTTCATATACAACCATCTGCCAAAGTTACCATCTGTAATAATTCATCCTTTAGTTTTGAGAAAAGGAAAACCCTTTGAAATATATTGTAGCTGAACTCCCAATTGCATGTGTAATTAATGACAGCTGAGAAAATTTATACTGAAAGATCTTTCTTTTAGCACCTGAGTATAAATGGATAGGACTCAAAACATTTTATGCAATGCCGACATGCTTCATTATTCAAAGGCAGTGGAGTTTCCATGGGCCATTGCTGGAAAATACTCTTGTCCAGTACCTCAATATCTACAGGTAAAGACACTTAAAAGTATTTCCTCCCCTTCTAGAGGTGCAAAGGAACTCAAAATATGCTTGAGTTTCTGATGCAGTAATATGGTGACTGGCTTTTTATTTTATAGGTAGCATTTTGATCAGTCCCGACGCATCCGTTTTTTACCATCTTCACCCACCTTACATTGTCATGTAACAACCTTATACCTTGCTTCAAATTCCTGAAATAGCTGTTTTGGCAGCTTTCTTTCTTTAAAAAAAAAAAAAAAAATGCATATATCTCATTACCATAATTGCAGAAAGAACTTTCAAAATTAACAATGGCATTGTGCGTTTTTGAAAATCACAAAAAAGACATTGCTGTTCATTTTCAGTGGTAAAAAGATATGCAGTTGGAATAATAATCACTTAGTTATTTTTTGACATATGGAAATTATTTCAATTTAGATAAAAAACTTAAGAAATAGTTGATTTGGTCTTACTAAGATACCTACTTAATTGCTTTAAGACAAGGCGTAATGTATTTGTAATTCCAGCTTGCTGAGGTAAATGGCTTATTTGCTGTCCAGTGCTTATGTTGTCTTGCAAGCATGCTTAAATGTTTTGAAGATTAGTTTCTAATTTGATGGGTCAGTTTCCTGATTTGTCTACACTCGCACATTCTGTAACTTCAAGGCATTTGAGATTAATCTCATTCATCAGTCTATCACTTCAGACAAATATTCTTTCCATAAAAAAATATGTATCTATTCTTAATGTCCTTATATTCTAATAACAGTGTAAATGTAAAATTGTGTTATTCTTTCACAGATCATTACCTTAAAGTTGATTTGTTCCCTTGGGTTTTGAGTAGGTATAGGAAAGCATCTGATTCAAATTATGTAGGAAATAAAATGTTGCCTAATATCTTAGAGCATTTTTGGAAGTCAAATTATTTACTGTGTAGCTTTCATAAATAAATATGAGAGAATTGAGTTGACATTAGGATCGGGAAAAAGTTTGGTTTTCTTTTCCAGTAAGAAAACTATTTAAATCTGGTTTTGTTTTACTCTGTGTTGTTTGAAAACAGACAAGATAATCTTCATGATTCCCACAAATATTTCTTGTTGCAGTACTAATACATACAGCTCAACTTGTCATGCACAGTGACAAGAAGTTCAAAATTAAGATCTACTGAAATCTTGAATAGTTTTGAATAGGTCTAGGAAGAAGCTAATCCTAGCAATATTGCTTCTGAGGGGCTCATTGAAACTTTATTTTATTACTGACAAATATTTAGTCATATGCTCCAATTTTTTAACTGCAAAGTTTAGATTTATACATTTCCCAGGGTAATGACATGCCTTCAGGTTAGATAGCTATGGTATCAAGAATTGCTATGTAAATGAAAAAAGAACAGTAGGATTTTTATTGTGACAAATATATTAAACACACTCAAAGTCCTAATTTTTTCCCAGAATCTCTTGACAAAACAGTATGAAAACTTAGCACCAAAGGCAGGAGTTGCAGGCTTCGTTTTTCACTTTTGTTGCTTTTTTTGTTTACCATGCTGGCTTTTAAATGGCTTGCCTCTGTGCTTTTAATCTTTTCCTCTGAAAAAATGATCTTCCAGAAACCTTCTGCAGCTTTTGTAATAAAAAAATGTTAATTGTTAAAAGGTCTGCAGGGGCTGTTTGTGGGGCCAGAAGCCAACTTCATTGCCTAACAACATGTGTTTTGTTAGAAACAGAACATGGTGTGGAAAGGGTTATGTATTTGTTTTAAAACTCAAGCTGCTTCTAACAAACTAGGCACTGTTAAGTTTTCCTCTGAATGTTCCTTTATGGCACATATTAGGTCTTCTATTGACTTAGCTTAGGGTTTTGTATGCAAGATTCTTGTAAAACACTGCCTTAAATCTTTAAAGGCACATTTCTAAATCATGAATGGTGTACAGGCACATCATTAATAGACATTATGTCCAATGTAGTAAATTTCTTGATGAAATAAAAAGTAGTGAGAAGGAGCAATGGAAGACCTATGGAAGACCAAGACCTGGCCCTTTTTCTGCAGCTCAGTTGTGTAATGGCACTCTTTCCTTCTGCAGTAGAATTAAATAAGTGTGTTAAGAATATTTTTCATCCCTGTTACATGCTACAAGGTAATTATGTAGATTTAGAATACTGCTTATAAAAGTGTCTTTTGAATTCTGAGAGAACAAGTAACATCTTCTATTACTTATGTTCAAAATTTTAGGTGTCACTACTGATGATGGAAGGAAACCTAAAATACCCTGTAGGTATTTCCCAAAAGATCCAAGATTTAAAGCAGCTGAAAAGCAGAACAACCTTCTTTCATCAGTGTTGTAGTTGGTGTTGAAAATTTTGGCCATATACCTTGGCTAAATATCTGGTTGTTTTGTGGGGTTTTTTTGGTTTTTAATCTCTTCAAAATACAAAAGCACTTTTCTCACTAATATTTTACAAAAGAAAAATACACGGTACATCATCATTAGAAAAGTTATCAGTTGAGGTTTTGGGCATCAAAGTGAAAACTTTTCAGTTCTGGTGGACTGACATTTCCTGTTCCGAGCCTTTTTAAGTTGATGCAGGTGCTACTGTCTGGAGTATATCCAGAAAAGCTAGGTTTTGTGTGCATAAATTGGGAATCCCTTTATGTCTGCTATTATTTATCAATGGGAGAAACTGGTCTGACCCATGAGGAGCAATCCCTTTTAAAAGTTGTGTGACTTAGTGTTGATTTTAAGTTGTTTGCTTCACTTCAGAAGCAACCACCTGGCTGGATACTACATCCATTGAAATGGCCACAACAACACTCAGTAAGGGGCAGGGTAATCCTCTGTTTACATTTGCCAGAGAGGAGAGTCTTTGAAACTTAGGTCCTATAGAGAGTAAATATATAAAATTTGTAATCTGAGAGTAGGTAAGAGAGAGGGAGTGCTTTGTTTATTTTCCATGAGGTTTTGGTTTTTATGTTGCATCTGTGTCATGGAGCACTGGAAGACAGATGGGCTTTTTAATTAGGCATAAAGAAGACTCAGTTAGTAGGGCTGATCTCCATAAATACATCATGAAAACAAACCGGAAAGATGGGAGTGTCCATAAGCAAAGGAACAGTGTTGCCATGAGAACACGTGATATAAACTGGTATCAATACATTTAAACTGGAAAGTACAAGAAGACTTTTAACCATTGCATCAGTGAAGACCTGGAACAATTTCCCAAGGTTCACCTTAAATACTGTGTTCAGATTTGGTTCCCTCACTGCAAGAAAGGCGTTGAGATGCTGTAGCACAACCAAAGAGCTACAAAGCTAGTGAAGGGTCTAGAGCACAAGTCTTACAAGAAGCAACTGGTGGAACTGAGGTTGTTTAGTCTGGAGAAGAGAAGGCTAGGGGGAGACCTTATTGCTGTCTAGAAAAGCCTGAAAGGAGTCTGTAGTGAGGTGGGGGATCGTCTCTTCTCCCAAGTAGAAAGCAATAGGACAAAAGGAAATTACGTCGAGTTGTTGTTTTTAGTAGTTCTCCCAACCCAAACTTCATGTACTTTGTAGCAGATGGTAAGAATTAAAGATCCAGTACAGAATTTCTGTGACAACTTTTATTCAATTTTCTTAACTGTTGTTTGAAGCTCTAAGATTAAAAAGGATGGTTCTGTATGCCTTTTCATTATAACTCAGAAGAATATTCAAGTGGATTTTTTTTTTTTTTTTTTTTGCACAAACTTGGCAAACAAGCAGGACATCTGAAATAGATCTTTAAATACAATCTTTAATTAAGTATTTTACTTAAGAGAATGTCTTTCATTCCCTAAGGAAGTCAGATCATCCACCTCCATCCAGTGTGAGAATCTTGTCCTGCCTGCCAAGATAATCTTCTATCTTACTTTGCCTTCCCCTTTCAATTACTTAAAAATGCCTTTACTAGAAAACTTTGGTAAGTTCCCAAGAGGCAAAGAAGGGAAAAAAAAAGTAAAAAAAAAAAAAGCAGCAACTTCCTCTCTGGAATTTGTGGGAGGTTTTGTTGCGTCAACTGAAGTCTGGTCTTTTCCTTATTTCTATTTTGATTGTGTAGGTATTTTGTATCTCAATGGCTTCATTAACAGAACAAGTAAATAGAGTCATTATTACTCTAAAGTGGGATAGAAAAGTGTAAAATTTCAGTACCAGTCTTGGATAATTGTAGCAGAACTTTACAAGGAGGGGCAAAAAAATATCTCTTGTCAATACATATGCCCTAAAAAGATTGTGCTAAGTGCAGGACCTCTGAAGGTCTTAACAATATCTGATGATGACTTAACAGGAAGATTTCTTTCAAGATACATGCTTTTAAAAAATTTTTACTTTCTTTCAATTGAAACATTTTTGTCCCTAAAACTGCTGGTTCATTGCAGAACTAGAATGCCACCTGATGGACGATTATCAGTAAATATTTATTTGAAAGCCATTAACACAAGCTCCAGAGGCAACATCCATATATAATTATGTGTTTCTTGGTAACTTCCCTTCCCAGTATTTGGGAACTAAATGAACTGGCTGTCATCCAGGGCAGATTTAGGATGCATGGAAACTGCCTGAATACCTGATTGTCAAGTGAGATTAAAAAGTGGACAAAATTTATTATGGAACAGATAACATTTTTAAAGAGCCAAAGCCAACATATTTAGATCAGCCAAATACTTTACATTTGTATCCTTACAGGGGTGGAAAATACATGCAGTAATTTACACATTAAAACACTATTTTGTAGTTTATTGAACATAATTACAAAATACCTGGATTACATTGATTTGCAAGTCAAACTTTGTATCAATTTACACTCCTTGCTTATCGTATTCATCCTGGTTTCAGCTGAAACACACAAACTGAACCCAGCAGGAGTTTGGTTGGACCTTTACTAAGTGCAAGAGTAACACAATTTCTGGAGCAGGCTGCTGCTTTTCTTTCTGCGAGGAGAGCTGGAAGGGGCAGAGGATGATAGCAATTGGCCTGAGGTTGCATGAGATTAAGTTGGCATAATCATCTTCCTACTTTTCCCAAGATCTGACTGGTGGGAAAGATTAATGTATTTCATCATTTTCTCAGCAGAGTAAGACCGTGAGTTTTAAATTTGTCTCAGGAAAAAGATGTGCATAAGTTGGCAGCATTAGAGAATGGTTGCACCTTCCAACTGAAGAAAAAGTAGTGAAAAAAGAGTAGCTCTGCATTAGCATTTAACAGGTTTGGGACTATTTTTATCCACTGACCTGAACAGAGATATTGCTGATTCACTGGCAGTGTACCTTAGAAGGGAACAAGATCTGCTGCATCTGTATGCAGCAATTGGCTTTTCCTTTGCACATATGGATGTTGGGAGTGCAGCAAATGCTACTTTAAAATTCTGCCACCAAATGGACAATTAGCTGACAAATTTTGTTCTTGTCAGTTGTCATTAGGCAGTCCAGAAGTCCCTCATGGGAAAGCAAAGTTAAGGGGAATAGGTTTTATGTTTGGGAACATAATGAAAAGGCATACAGAATTGCCACAAAAAGATCAAACAGCTGTTAAAGCGATTGCCTATTGAGTTCATTTGAATGTATGGGGGCAATGGCTCCTTTGCTTGCTTATGTTTGTAATAATAACTTATTAATTTCCTTCCCCTTTACCCTGGGAAGTACCGCTGTATTATGTCTTTTAGATATTAAATGCAGAACTGGGCAGAAGAGTATTCTGCATTTTGTAAATAATGAAATACGTGTTCAAATATTTCATGTCTAAAGCACTGCAAAACTTACTCTGGAAAAGAGTGACCAGCATTTCTGCAGTCTGTGTTTAAATCAGAATCCAAATAAATCACTCTGATACTCCCTGAATTTTGTTTACTTTTATAATAATTCTCCCAACTACACATCATTGTTAAAAAAAAATGAAGAATAGTATCAGTCACTAGAAAAGTATGCATCTGCTTTTTGTAATCAAAACAAAGCATTTAGGGCGTGATCCAGAGATTTTTAGGTGTCTCACCCCAGCAGGCTGACTCACTGAGCTGGAGTTTGCCTCCATTTTGTTCAGCGGACTGCCAAAAAGTTGTTGAAGAAATCTCACATGTTGACTGGGGAGGTTCCCAGAAGTTAGAGTGCCCAGATGGAGGAGCATGTGTGAGATGAGGATACACATAAATGTTCTGACGCCTGTGTAATGAACATGTCTTTTTGTGTGTGTTTTTTGGGGTTTTTGTTTTTTGGTTTTTTTTTTCCCCTTCTTTCCCCTACCTAATGGCTTGCCAGTGTAAATTTCATAAATGTTCTGAAAAATAAAGGTCAGGAATACCAGTGTACCCCCATTTTGCCCCTTCTGGCTAGGAACCCATCACAGGTGGGAAAGACCCTGGAGTGGTAGTTAGGAGGTAGATATCAGAGGAACAGATCCTGACTCCCATTAGTTGGTTAGAGGAAATTTAACCCAGGTCTGTCACTCATTAGTGGGCACCCTAGTTGACACACTGTTGTATTTGGTGAGACTAGTGCCAATCTTTTGAAAGACAGTGATGGCTACACACTGGCCTAAACACTTCAATGACTTACTATTCAGGGATCAAGCAGTGGATCTCCTGTGTACCTGAGAGTATGTAGAGACCTCTCCAGTTCCAAATGTCCTTGCCAAAATAATTCACTGCTTCCAGAACTAGGTGGTCATGGGTGTGTGACTATTTTTTCCATACCTCACTCACTCTTTTTAGCATTTAAGCAGTATCTAGGCACAGCCATTTAGAGTACTGAAGTTAGTGCTGTCATTTGAATGGGTGAAGGTATCGCTGAATAGTGTGAAAGTAGGAATTGGATTATATTCTGTATAAATGCTCATCTTTCAATTTAAGAGTTTTCCACGCTGACAGTAAATTTCTTAATTGGTTGAGACAATTCTTCCATGACTTTGACAATCTCTGTCACAGCTTAATTACTAAACAGATTAAACACATGAAATAAATACAGTGCTTTTATGCTTCTGGATGTTTTGTGGCTAAAAATAAAAAAAAAAAAGAAAGAAAGAAAGAAAGAAAGAAGGCAAGAAATATCTTTTCTTGCTATTTTTGTTTTCTCTGACTCTTCTTACAAAAGGCTTTTTAAGGCATACTTACGAATGCTAAGTTAGCTACCCGTCACTGACCAAAAAAAATTGTCTATGGCAGAAGTTCACATGCTGTTCCTGTGCAAAGCAGCATGCCAACACTGCCTGAGGAGCCAATGTTGTGAGATGTTCCTACTCCAGCATTAGTAGAAGTGAAAACTAAATTTGGGAAGCCTGACCCAGGGTAAATATTGTTCCATTTTGACAGCTAACCCTACTGTAGCCGTGTCTTAGCTGTGGTTAATTAGATTATTTGCTCAAGAAACTGGGCTGAAAAATTCCATGGCTAACATGAGTTGAATCCAGGAAGTTCTATAATGAAGAACCCATTAGTCTGTGCAGTTCCTACCTCTCCCTCTGCTTAATGTTTTTTTTTGTGTGTTTTATTATTGGCAGTTTTTCTTGGATGATTCCTCTCTTTTTATTATTAGGATTGTTAGCAGTACAAACTAGATATTTGGAAATGTTCAGACTTTCCAGTGTTTTGCTTATTTAGCAATGTGGTATTCCCCTTGCTGCTTCCCACTTAAGGAATTAGCTGAACATTGAAAAGTGACTGAGTATCTTTCATAGCATACTGTGAAAAAGATGCTAAAGTGCTCATTCAACAGCATATGTCAATGTTCCAGATTGTAAATGAAGAACATAAATGAAAAAGTTGTTGATTTACAACTGAAAGGATGGCCTTCAACACATTGAATCACTACCTAAGCCTCTAAAATGCTGTTACCTGAAACTATAGATTGTGGCATATAGGCAATAATAAAAATCTTCTACAGAATGATCAAAAGTGTATACTTTGAATCCTGAATTTGAGTTATCCTTTCCAATATATATATATTTTTTCTCTTTTCTCTAAAGCAACTATTTGGTATTTCAAACATTTCAGAATATAAAAACTAATTAATAATTTTTGAGACAAAAATAGGAAAAGGCCCTTTGGTATACAAGCCTACCTCCTGTCTGCAATATATCTTAAATTTAATGCTAGTAGATGATGTGTGATTAAATCCTGTGGCCAGCTTTGAAAATCCCATTTTAGCTTAGAAGTAATTATGTATGGAAATCTGTTATTAGTGCTGTGTTGGTAACTTTCATTTATGCTTAGTAAAGTGTAAAACTGGAATCTCTGTTTATAAAGCTGTTGTTTAAGGCTCACTTTTGTTCTGTCCTTGATTTAATTCAGTCTATTCACATTTTGCTCAAACAGCAGGTTTGGTCATTAGTAAATAACACAAAAATAGCTTACCTCTTTGATCTGTACAGTCCTTACATACAATGTGCCTGTAGGCATGTGTCATATAAATATTCTGTAAGTGCAAATAATTAAAATATTTGGAATAATAGGCATGCTGAAACTAGCAGTATTTTGCAGTTTTTCAGTTCCTGTTGGAGAACACAAGGAACAAATAAGCAAGAAAAACCTCAAATAATCTCAAAATTTGGAGAGCATTTGTTTTTAATAGCCCTTATAAAAATTACTTTAAATCCCACTAGTTACATAGGAAAAAGGTGTATTCTTACTGATTTGTATAATTATAAAATGCGTAGTTATTTTTAAGGTTAATGTATGGGTTGTCTTTAATGCAGCAATGTGATAATTGACAAGATGCATCAGAGTTCTGTGTTGTTTGGGTTTTTTTGAGTATGCTGCTGCTTTTATTAATTTTACTCTGCCAAAAAAAAAATATATATTTCTAGTTGAAGAGTTTTGCTGCTTTTTTGATCATTAGACTGTTAGGTAAACATTGTTCTATGTCAGTGACACAAGTAAGTGAAAAAATCCCATCTTCTTTTGCATACTACTCAGTACTGAGGAACACAATAAAGAAATTGGCAGTTTCTGGTGTGGTCTCCATCTCCAAAGAACACATCAGGGAAACATCACTGAACCCCCGTCAGTGTAACTGCTAGTGTACTGTTAAACTCTGGAGGTAGAACTACTTTTTCCTTTTTTTTTTCCTTTTTTTTTTTTTCTTGAAAGCAGTATAGTTAATTCATTTGTGAGCTGGCTGTCATTAATTTCACCTTTTTAATAACATTTTTGATCCAAAAATTGTGGTGGGGAAATAATTGGTTAACTTGAGGTCCCCCTTGGTTTCCTCTGTGATTCTGGAGCTTAAGTGAGGAGATAAAAATGTTTCTCTGTCAACTTAAAGGTAGTTCTAAAACAACTTTGAGCTCTTATGCACTGCAAGGAGCTCTCAAAATTATTTTCAGAGATTAGGAGCATCTTCACTGCATCGCCCCAGAGCTTGCTGTGTTCATATATGCAGAATTGCAAAGCTTGGTATTGTGTACGATGCAGAGGTTCTGTAAGAGAGACTGTTAGGTACTGATTCTCCATTCTTAACACAGGTAATTATCCTCAATAATTATTTGTACAAATATTTTATTAAAAGTATTTCTAAATGCTACTTATGTTAAAGCAAGAGGCATCCTCAAAAGGCATGCTGCACGTCGAATGTGTTCTTTGCTTAGAATATTTTCAATTTCTTTGTGTGTAAATCTACCCATTGCTGTGGTGTTTGATGGTACAGTTTAGGGAGAGCTGAGTGCAGGCTCCACTGAAACAGGCAGTCCTGGCTTGTCCCATCTGTAGAGCAGCACTGTCTCAGTTACCTGGATCAGAAAGCTTAAAAATAGCACAGGAAAACAAGAATTGAAGTTGTCTGCCTTGTACAGCTAGCTAAACCATCTCATCAGGGGCAATGCAAGAGGCAGAGGGAGGAGGCTAGATTGCCTTTTCCAGCAGCAGCCCACACTGGTTTTGCCTAAATGAACCAGGAAGCCATATTCTAAGAAAGCAAATGACCAGTTTTACTTGAGATGTAAGATACATATAAGATTTAAGAGATATAAGATACAAGAGAGAGATATACGTGTCATTTAACAGCTCTAGGGAAAGTGCCAAGCACTGTTCTGTCATGTTTATGTAGCTCCTGGAGTGATTGTTATCATCAAGCTTTCTTAGCCCCTTTAAGTTACTATAATGCTACTTAATCTTTTGAACCTGAGATTTTTTTTCTCTTGGCTTTCTTAGAGAGCTTCGTCTATGTTGTTTGATTTGCTTTGGTCTTAAATTGAAAGGTTGGATAGCGTTTGAAAGCAAGGCTGGAGACAGGAGCTCTCTACCTACACGAGGGAACAAACAGGACTGAGGTGCATCTTAGCTTGTGCAAAAGCAAATTCTGGTCTTAGCCCTGCCCTCATGGAGGCTTGGGAGCCTGCACAGGCAAATTCCATACTTGCAATAAATGTACAACATCATCAGCTCCTGCTGACAGCTTCAGTCAGCTGGCACAAGAAGCTTCACAACCCAAGGCTACTTTTGATTATCCATAACTTAAATGCTTTAACATTCTGGAAATAAAGATCTTCAGCTTAAACTTGGCACAGGGCTCTGTGGGAAACCAGCAAAGCACAAGGAACAACAGAAGGCGAGGAAGTTCAGGCAGTGTAGCCAAGGAGACACCCAGGTGCATCACAGCTAGTTAGCTGGTGCTTTTCTGGCTGTCTCACAAGCCTGTGTGAGTACATTGCATTGCTGTTCCTAATAGGATTTAGGAGGAGAATGTACTGCCAAAGCCAAGCTGCTACTCCTGAGAGGCCAGGGCACGTCACTTAGAGAAAATGTGTTGTATTGCTGCTTGAGATCTCAGTATTTGGGCAGAGTCCAGTTGTGTTTTAGCTTACAGTTTAAGTACTCAAATGTAATGGCTGTGATTATGGGCTTTCTCCTTTTGTGGTCTGGTATCGTTTTGTTCCTTACTGTCCAGTGTCACATTAGAGGCACAGGCTTATCAGCTACCTTATTGGATGAATGTCAAGTGTTCAGTTAGCTTTGTGTTGGTGAGGAAGAATATGGCAAAGTTTGTCTCCTGCTCTTCTTTTGTATCTGTAAAACTTGCAGAAATTCACCTAAGCAGGATCCTGCACAAGTAATCTGATGACTCAATACCAGGTTTTCCTGTATTACTCAAAAGGTACATGCTTCCAGAAAATATCAATTAAGTGCATTTCTCTGGATCCCTGCCATGAAGATTACACTATAGTGATATGTCTTCATGAAGGGTGAAGAGTATTGTTGCATCTAGCCTTTGTGTATGAGAAACATTAATAAAATATCTTGTTAATTAATGTTTGGAGATTGCTTACTCAGGGTTTCTTTTTTTCTTCTTTTTTTTTTATTTACTAAATAGACTTGGATTATCACTTGCTTTTGTCTTCAACTACTCCTACTTAATCCTATTGTCAAAGCCCAGAGTTCCTGCGGGAATCCAGTGACAGATGATGTAAATGACATTGCAAAATTGGTAAGTAGCTTTTATTTTAAATTATTCTTTATGTTAAACAATAATCAGTGGCTAATAGCACTTACATTTTTAAGCAAAGTTAGCAAAGTTGATAATAAATAAACAAATCTGTCAACATCTGTCACTTGATCAAAACCAAAACCTTTGTTGCAGAGAGTGGAGAATAGTTTCAGAGTTCACTGAAGAGATAACCTTCTTGACCAAGCTGGAGTATATGTACAGATGTGTTTTCCACCCTCTGAAAACCAAAAAAAATTTCAAAAATCTTACTTTCCTCAAATATTTTCTGGGATCAGATTACTTCCCATGCAGATGAAAGATTTGTCTTTGTGTTACTGATTTGTGGGGAGTAGACTGGCAGCAAACACAACTGAAATGAAGCAAAAGTTTTTTCCTTAGGTATATGGGAAACTTGTGCCATATATAAAAATAGCATGATATTAGACATCCTTGTAGCAGTCACAGTAATAACAATTGAAGGGCTCTTACAGCTTTTAGGTGTGAGAGGGTTACACTCATCATGTCTCTTTGTCTACTCGCTATGCCTAGAAGTTCAAGTCTGAAGGACTCACGAATTCGTAGAATAACTGAACTCATTTAAGTACCTTTTAGCTATTAATTAACTGAACACTTCATTAACCTGAAAACCTGCATCTCCTTGTGTGAAATCAGCTGGTATTTAACTCCAGTGAACTCAGTGATTATGCTAACTTTCAATAGTGCAGGATCTAACACCAAAGTTTTTAACAAATAATATATATTGAACACTTAACAAGCACACCTTTATATACTTGTTGACTTCAGCTGAAAATTATAGCTTAATTATAGAAAAATAGTTGCAATACCAGTATTAATAGTATCAAACACTTGGAGTCCCTTGCATTTGCTGCCAGTGCAGTGTTCTTGTTTTCTGTGGGCATTATTATATGCACATTCTATAGTCCTACTCAAATGATTAGTGCTTCACAGAGACTTAGACAGGCTGGAGACTTGGGTGGGGAAGAACCTGATGAAGTTTAACAAGGGCAAGTGTAGAGTTTTGCATTTGGGGAAGAAAAATGTCATGCACCTGTACAGGTTGGGGGCTGACCTGCTGGAGAGCAGTGTAGGTGAAAGGGATCTGGGGGTCCTGGTAGACAGGAGGATGACCATGAGCCAGCAATGTGCCCTTGTGGCCAAGAAGGCCAACGGCATCCTGGGGTGTATTAGAAAGGGTGTGGTTAGTAGGTCAAGAGAGGTTCTCCTCCCCCTCTATTCTGCATTGGTGAGGCCGCATCTGGAGTATTGTGTCCAGTTCTGGGCCCCTCAGTTCAAGAAGGACAGGGAACTGCTTGAAAGAGTCCAGCGCAGAGCCACAAAGATGATTAAGGGAGTGGAACATCTCCCTTATGAGGAAAGGCTGAGGGAGCTGGGTCTCTTTAGTTTGGAGAAAAGGAGACTGAGGGGTGACCTCATCAATGTTTACAAATACGTAAAGGGTGAGTGTCAAGAAGATGGAGTTAAGCTTTTTTCAGTGATGACCAGTGATAGGACAAGGAGTAATGGATACAAATTGGAGCACAGGAGGTTTAAGGTGAATATCAGAAAAAAAATTTTTACTGTGAGAGTGACAGAGCACTGGAACAGGCTGCCCAGAGAGGTTGTGGAGTCTCCTTCTCTGGAGACATTCAAAACCCGCCTGGACGCCTTCCTGTGTGATGTACTCTAGGTGACCCTGCTCTGGCAGGGGGGTTGGACTAGATGATCTTTCGAGGTCCCTTCCAACCCCTAGGATTCTATGATTCTATGATTTTATGATTAGTCCCTTTAGGTAGCATTTGAAAGTATTGCCATGTATTCAAGATAATATTTCATCTCTTGAAAGAGTATTAAACTTTTATTTAAACTTGTTGAAAGCACGACAGAATGACAAAGCTCCTGTGAGGGCTGGAGGAACTGTCTAGGACAGGGTTACCAATAACTTCTTGTCAATTATGTATCCTCAGAACAAACACTTCAACTTTCCCTTTAGTACAATTTAAACTTCCAGAATGTACAAATGCAGATTACAAAAATTTGCATGCAGCTTGAGCAATCCCACTTTGCTTTTGAGATAAATAATGAAAATCCCTAATGTCATAAAAATTAAGTTAGTCTTTCATTTGACTGTGACTTTTTGTGTCCTACATCTTCCTACATCGTGTTCCTACATCGTGTTCCTACATCGTGTTCCTACATCTTCCTCTTGACTAGTCCAGCAAGTGCAATTCTTGCACATTTCTCTGTAGCACTATGTTTCCATAGCCCCACCACTCCTCCACATCCCCACACATGTAGCGTGGTTGATAGTTCCCTCCTGTGTCCCCTAGGCATGACGCCTACCTGAGCAATGTTTCTGCTGCTGCCAAGCTTAAGCAGACTGGGGTAGGGCTGAGGTTCTCCAGCTGCTCCTCAGTGAGGATGCTGTACAGTGCTTCTCCGCACTTAAACACATACCTTCCAGATCTCTCTACCAAATGCAAAAAATGGGGTGAAGTTAACTAGCAAGTTCAAAGGTATTTTGATTTGGAGGAATAACAGAGACGTACAAAGCCTAGACACCTGGATTCTCTCTGTTTTAAGTTGTGCATCTGGGAATGTTTTGAAGAAAGTCTGTATCACTGTTTTGTCTGCGTTAACATTTGCATAGATTTTTAATACGGAAATAATTTCTGAAAAGCCACTTAAGAATAAGCAATGGAAATAAGTTTCATATCTTAAATTTAGCACAGGAACTCTTGGTTTCAGTTAAACTGACTATACGCTATTTAATATATATATGTGTGTGTGTGTGTGTGTGTGTATATATACACACACACATATATATGGACCAGAGACATCTACTAAGCCTAAACTACTGGAGAATAAATAAGGCATACTGTGCAGAGCCTGAAAATGTGGGTCATTTGCCTAATCAACTTTGTGTTGACTACTAAATTGAGGACAGATGTACGGTGTGACATGGTTTCAGTGGCATTAATCTGGATTTTCACTAGCTTCATACTAGACTCCTACCAGAAGCTAGAATCAGAAAGAAAGAGCAGATTCAGTAACATTAAGGTGCCTGAGCATTAATCAACCTAAGACCAAGCCAGACTGGTACCTGTTAATACATAAATTACTTATATGTTCTGTGCAAATAAATTTATTGAATTCTTTATAATTGTGTCATATGAAAAATGTGTCCTAAGTAAAATTATTTCAAAAAATCACTTGAACAATCATTTTTTGTTTGTTTGTTTTTAATAATGAGAACTTTAAAAGAGCGTAATTTCATACCTATAGGGAACGAAAGTATAGAGAGTATTCCTTCTGCATTACTAATAACTTGAACTCCTGCTTCTCTTTTAATGAAGATGTCTGGAGGGAAACACATTACTTGATGAACAATTGTTCTGTATTATGAAACTGTAATTGCAGCACCTGTCAATAAAGCCTGTCCCCATTGTTCTTTTCAGCACAGTAAGTAAGCAGAAAGCTGCATTGCTGTAATTGTGACTCTGATTTTGTATAAGAATTAAGAATCTGTTGTGTACAAGTGTGTTAAATAGGAACAACAAAGCTGCATATAAGTAGAATTTTCACTGATTATGTATAGAATATACCACATACTTTATTTCATCCATTAATGAAGTCTAAGACATGAAGTCTTCTTCCAGGATGTATTTATCTAAATTAAGTTTTGTTTTTTTTTTTCCTTGAATGTTGGAAGCCTAAACAATAGTCAGCATTTGCCGACCAGGTTGCTTGCTTGAGACATGATGTTTCAAACACTTTGCATTTTGCATCTTTGCTGTAAATGTGTACTCTTGGCAGCATTTTATATTTATTTTTAAATGGATCTAAGTCTCCTGAGTGAAAGGGTTATAAAAAAACAATCCAGTGTTGTTATCCTGCAAATAATCTGCCACTGTGGCTGTAAGAAGTGTGAAGGGAAATTGTTAGCATGTTGTCTTAAGCCAAATGATGAGGGTTTTATTAACTGCTTCATTAGCACATGAGATAGAGTAGATTGCAGAGATGATGGACAGAAAGTGGAAGCTCCTGCCGGAAAAGAAATGCCAAAGATGCAAAGAAGGGAGGTGCAAAGGCATTAAATAGGAAAGGGGAAGGAGGAAGAGAGAAGTGGGAGGTAGAAGTGGCAACCAAAAGGAAAATACGATTTTCCCATCATATGCCTCAGAGTAAAAAGAAATCACTGACAATTGTAAATGGTAATGTTTTACTTTAAGGACTTATTTTATCTTTGATCTGTGTATTAAAAAAATAATAAATATGTGTCTATGTTTGTCTCCTTAAAATTTTTAAAACAGTCACAAGAAAGAGAATTTCCAAGACCAATAGCCCTCATTTCAATGCACTTGACTGCAGAGACAGGTCATTTCATTTCTGTTCTGCTATTGTAATGAAAGGATAGTTTTTGGAACCCAAATTGCTTTTACAACATCCCTTTTTCATCCCCCTGTCTGTGTGACCATAATGAAATTTTGAAATGATATTTGGGTTCTGCAATGTTAACAGTGCTGTATTCAGACCTCTGTATGTCAAAAGGAATCTCACATTCCCGTCTGAGATTTTGTTACAACTGAGAATGTTGGTTTCATACAGATTTAAAGACATAAGTCTAGATTCCTTGTTCTTCACTTCTGAGAGCTTGATAGCATTTCTACAGCCACAGTCACTCACTAAATCAGAGAAATATTTTGTGGCATTTTAATTGGAATGCAGGGTTATTTTAGTTCTATACATTACTTTCCAAGATTAACAGTTAATGTTCTCTATAATAATCAAAACTGTTTTGTCTAAACCAAAGAAAGTCATGCAGGCAGGTGTTTCATTGCCCCCAGATTTGTCACTGTGTTTAAGAAGTTGAGTACAGGAACAAAAGAAAAAAAAGGCATTCTGCGACTCTGAAATTTTCAAGGGACAGTCCCTTTCCATCCCCCTTTGCTCAGGCATCTCAGAGCCCTGTTGTCCTCTGCCTTGTGTGACTCCTTCTTGGGAGCAGCAGCAGCAGCCAGGCATCCGGCACAGAGCAGGTACTGAGAGCCCTTTCACGACTTTCAGCATCATTTCAGCAGTTGAAAAGGAAGCTGGTTTTTTTTGGATAGTAGTCTTGGTTGCTAGTCTTCAAGAAAATTTCAAGATCCATTTTAGGAAAGCAAGACAGTACAAAATGCACAGATTTAGTACAAATATATCCTTCACTCTTACTCTGGGGGCTCTACCCTATTTTCCATGCGTGAGTTGGGAAGTCCAACTGGGACTCAAATATAGCTCCCTGGCTTTGACTAAGCTCCATCATTTACCATCAGCAGAGCATCTGGCATGTGGAGTTTAATCAATAAGACTTTAACAAGTTGTTTCGTCTTGAGGCAGGGCATATATTTTGAGTTTGACACCCTCCCCCCAATGATCTTCATTTTTAGTAGTAAATTCAAAAATATCTTTTCTGATTCACAGTCTGTCAAGGAGAAAAATATCTGAGGCTGAGCTGTATTCTCTGGCTTTGTTTGAGAAGCTATAAGAGCTCTTGGGCAGTTACATTTTTTTAACTGTGCTTGAAAAGTACTTGACAGGATCTGATGCCAGTAAAGTAGATTGTATACATAATGCATATAAATGCTTGTAGTGTTCACTGATTCAGAACAAATTTAATCTTCCAGTGACCTTTCTTAAAGAACGGTGCTTTTGCTGACATTGCTAAGTGTTGAGTCCCTCTACAGTGAGTACGGGAAACTTTGCACATACAGTGGCATCTTCACTATCTTTGCTGCTTGAAGTGCTACTAATTCTACCTCTCTAGGCACGCGAAGCAAACTGGAAAAGAAACTGGATTACCTATTTATATGTCACGATGTCAGGGTGTTTTTAGAGGAAAAAAAAGATACCAAAAAATGTGGGTGAGGATTTAAAATAAATCAAATGCTCTAAAGAAAGAATAAATGTACTTCGATATTTTCCACTATTTGTTGTATCTTAAATCTATTCCCCAAAAGGCCAAGTAAATAGAAATTGATAGGATTTTAGCATCACATTTTCAGCTGCTGCTTTGGGAATGCATAGGTATTAAAAGAAAAAAGAAAATTGATCTACAGAAAGGAAATTATCAGGATCATTTGTATAAAATTTGGGGGTTTTATGCTGTGGGAGAAACGTAGATGTCACTGAACTGAAGGACTGTGGTTCAGACCACACTGTAAGTAAAAACAATGTTAGGAATTTATTAGGGACTGACTCTGCGTAAGTATTGTCCTTGATCCTTTCTAGAACCGTAACATTTTGAAATTTCTTTTTTTTATTTTGAATTGAAAGAAAAATTTAATGAACAAAACATTCTGTTGTATCAACCAAATATTACCTAGAAGCTGCACAGAAAAAAAAAAAAAAAAATCCTGTGCGGTTGCTATAGCAGCAGAATCAGAAGCCATACCAGAATTATCATTAACCCTAAGAAGTAGAAATGCTTTGCTGAACAAAGTACAGATTCTGGTTCTCTAAGGGAATTACGCGTGTACTTATAGTCTCTGCGCTAAATGAAATTAAAACCAGGATGAGAAATATCAATTGAATATTTCACTGATACAAAACAATATCAATTTACCCTATCACTGAGAATAATAGTATTGTTAAACCTTTTCAAAAAGTACTTCAAGAAATTGTTTGTCATGGCAGCATCTCCTTCTTCATCTCCCTACTCAACACATTCCCCAGATGATCAACCATGTCTAACAGTAGTGTTGGATACGGTCTGTGGGAAGTTTTATTGTATGATTCAGTGAGAACCTTATTCCACACCCCATACTCATCCACACCTGCAGAGCTGTGCTCAGCTTACATGTGCGGAAGCTCTCCTTTGCCCCAGGACATTGCTGTGATATAATTATATTGCTCATCATTAGTAAGAGGCACAGCTTCAAAACTGAAGTTGTGCTCAAGTGTTTTTCTGTCCTGGTACCTAACTAAGGACAAGACAGGCAAGTATTTCTGTAGGTTCAAAATGCTTGCTGAAGTTGGAATTTATTTGAAGGGAAAAGGCTTAATGTTCCACTGTTCAGGGTGGTTGGGGTTACATACAAATTGTCCTGTAAACATGTGTTTCTGCAGTAATTAATAACTTCAGATCACTTCTCACCATATTACTGACTTTAATTCAGCTGGGAATTGATAGGATTGAACATGTTTGGGGAACGTTACCGGGGTGTGGAAATACGCTTTACTTGTGAGCCGATAAGAGTCAGTAGCAGTTGCACGGAAACCTGAGTGTGTAATAAGCTTTTGCCCCTGGTAGGTTACTGAAAATTTGTGTTGAACGTTTGATAGATTTTGTTGAATACAGTGATGGAAATTAAGACTTACTTTGTGTAGTCAGTGATAACATTTTTATTATCTGTTTATTGTAGGTTGGAAATCTCCCAAATGATTATATGATAACCCTTAAATATGTCCCGAAGATGGATAGTCTGGTATGTACAACCACTTCAAGTTAATCCCAATAAAATAGCCCACTGGAACCAGTCATGGCTGTAGCATTTTAGACCTAGTCCTATAGTTTAGTAGGATACAGTTAAATGACAGTTATTTCATTTCTCATCTGCTTCACAAGTACTCATATAGAAGAAATGTAGAGAGATTCTTAAAACTTTTTTAGTTAGAAGAATCTTATTAAAATATTTCTTCCTATTAATTTTACTAACACTTTATTTGGAAAAAGTCAAACTGTAATATTATTTCATCATGTCAGTTGAAAATTGTTGCTTTCTTAAACAACTAGTTTCTTTCTAATGGTACTTTGAAGTTTACTGTAGTATGTCTTTCTCATTTAAGCCAGTGGACACACCATTAAAGCACAATAAATACTGAGTAGCCAATGAAGTGAACCCTAAGTTCGGCAAATGATAGTGTCAGTAACTAAACAAACCAGTAGGAAGTGAGGCCATTATTTCATTCAGACATGCTTTGAACTAATCTTTCTGTATAATCCCATAGTTACTATATAGTGATACTTTCAAATAAACATAATCGACCTCCTTTAATATTTTATAACATTTTGTATTTACAACTTTGCTGTATTATCTTATTGCTTATTCTATAAAGTTGTTTTGATGTCTTTTCTTAATTAAAAAATCAATAGATTAAGAATAAAGCATTGAGAATGCTCTCTTGGTTGTTGCACACACTGCAACAAGAGGGAAAGAAGGAGAAAAGGTGAAAGCAGGTATTATGCTGAATGCTATACTGTGCTATATTTTTAATGAAAGAAAAAAAGTAGGAAAAGGACTAGTTTGTCAGTTAAACTGAACAATACTTTTACTGTATTCAGAGGGAATCATTGTACACATATCAGAAGTTGGAAATCATCTGCTGGATGTAAGAAGCTGTGTTTGTGTCTGTACGGAGTTTTCAGTATGAAAATCCACTTTGTATATGATACACATATAAAAGTGCATCCTATCCTACAACATTGTAGCAAATCTGGCAATATTCCCTATTGATATTGGAGAATGATGCCAGAAGTAACATTCTCTCAGTCCTGAACAACACAAATTAAGAAGATGGTTGGAGGAAAAGGAGGCTGTGAGATAGTGAAAGGCCCTGAGCTTTGAGGTTATGAAGTATGGCAGATCTGGCAGCACTCTTAGGAGTTTTGTTGGAAGCTCAAGGCTTCTACTAAGACTAGAGTACTTTATAAAATCCAGTTTAAACTTGATTCCTTAGACAGAAAAACTCTGCAGAATAAATGCTATGGAAGTTGGGTGCTATATCCTACATAATATAATTAAAACTAATGGAAAAATTTCCATTTCTGAAGATAGCCCATTTCCAGAGAAAAAGGAAGTGAGACTGGCTGCTACCATCCCCTGGCTGCAGAGTGTTTTGAAATTCTATTTTGGTGCCTGATGTGGTGAGATTCATGTCTGTGATGGATAGCTGTAGCCTGAGTGCTGATCCTCAGCCTCCAGGATAAGCACAGCAGCTGATGGGGGAGAGCTGGGCTGGATAAGGGATTGTTCTCTCTGCTACACTCCTGAGGAGGTTGGCACTGCAGCTCAGAGAATGCCAGGGAGCCTGCTTGAGCAATGAGGCCTGGTTGTTCTCACTGCTTAACTCTTATGTCACTCCATGGTTCAGTTTTGGCTGCCAGTATGCAGTTTCTTTTCTACAGTTTAAATGCCATGTCACCTTGCTGCATCATATCCAGAAACTTAGATCCAGTTTACTTTTACAATGAGCAGCCAAGAAATAAATAGGAGGAAGAGAAGTTCAGAGCCAGTATTTCCATATTCCCTTTGCTTGTATGGCACTTTCAGTCGTGGGGATGAAGGGTGCAGCTCTTGGCCACAAGCCTTTGCAGAAGGAAGTATTCAGAGGTATTCACATTCCACTTAGACAAATTCCTCTCAGGGGATTTCAGGTTGTTTTACACATACCTCAACAAAGGCTAGCTGAATAACTAGGTTTTGCTCTGGGTTCTGCAAGGTCCCTGCAAGCTGGGAAGACCCAGCTTTGAGTGAGTGTTCTTTGTTCAGCTCTGAAAATGATTTAAATGGTGCTCTGCAATTATTTTTTTTCAATACATTTCGATCTTCACTGAATGCCTAAAGTGGGAAATGTACTCAAGGTGGCAACTCTCAAATGTAGATGACTAGAGGTAGGAAGGCAGGGTGAACGCAAAGCAGATGGGAAGCTAGTGTAGTGCACGTAACGGGAACAGACTGACCCGATCCATTAACCAGAAGGGTTGTTGCATTATGCACTAGCTCAAGGCATCTGAGTGGCTTTAAAAGTAGTCTCACATAGAGTGAACTGTGTAGTCTAACCTGAAGGTTAAAAGGCAAATATGACAGCAGCGGGGGCTGAACTCAGAACATGAGATAAACTTTAAACTTTTAGATAGATGTAGAAAGAAAAAGTTAAATTAGGACTACATGCAAGTACAAGGGAAATCAGGTATGCAGCTGCCCTAAAACATAAATCTTGGTCAAAGTTTACACAAAAAAACAGAGTTAAACCTCCATTTCTCCTTACAAATAACATCACGTTTCTCAATTTTGATAATTTAATCCCTCTGTTTGGTCGGCATTGAGATAGCAAATGATTGCACAGCTTGATGTTACTGAGAAGATAACTTGAAGCTCTCAAGAAATACAGCTTTGTAGGTCAGAACAGTTCAGTCAGAGGAGACTCCCACATACGTGCTAAACCGCGGGAGCGGCAAAATAGATTCCCTGCTGGAATCACCAAATGCTCTCTAGGAAAAGTGGCAAGCTTTTGCTAGTCCCTGCCAGAGTAGAATGCACTCCCACGAAACCTCAGAGGAAAAGGGTTTCCAGGATTGCAGTTCAGGGAAGCACGGAAGTTCTGTGTCTGTGTCCCTATAAGAGGGTATAGGAAAATGCATTGTCTGTCTTGTGAGGGCAGTGGGAGATGGCACAACACATGCTGCTTGAACAGAGTGTGTATCAACAAGCTGCCTCTGATTTATTTGCTTCTGCCTCTCTTCTCCTTGAAAGACTAAGGGAGAAGCAGAGAATCAAGCCAAGCACCACCCATTTCACTTTTTTGTTTCATTCTTTTTAAGTCATTGTTGAGGTAATTACAGAAGGTGATAATACAGACTTGCCATTTGTTATCAGTGTGGAAAGAGCTGTAAACAAAAGTGAAAAGTCAGATGACTTTTAACAATCTATTTATGTTCAGTTCCCTAAGCTTGGAAGCCTAATAGTCTGGTTAGTCTTCAAAAGCATGAAGTGGTTTTTTCCTTGTCAGAAACCTTTACATATCAAGGCAGAACAACACCTGCATCATTGAGAAAGTATTATTTTGCCACTTTAGTGGCAAAAGTCTGAAGGTAGATACCTAAAGGTATCTAGATATCTAAAGGTAGATATCTAAATGTAGATACCTATCTAAAGGATTAAGTCTAAAGGTAGATACATTGCCAGATAATTACTGTGCATTGCAGAAGATGAAGTGGATGGATTCAGTGGATGCTGCCCCCTCTGTTTTAGTGATACTGAGGGCACTTAGGCTTTGCTGGGCCAAGATCTTCATAGCTGGCAGGCTGTAATGATACTGAGACATTTTCAACCACTGAAAAAGTAGCCTAACATATGGAATAAATGTCCATAACATTTACCATTAAAAATTCAGCATTTATTGGGAAGGGATTTCCAGGTACATGTTGCAGCATGACCAGTGAATTACATGTATTTTTGATGACCATATTAAGTCAGGCTTTTTCCTGGGCTGGGTGGCTTTTTTATTTACCTGACTACTGTTATGTAAATAAAAGGAAAATAGGATAGTGACTCCCTGTAAGGCAGCAAGATGAATTACCAAGTTTCAGTCAGGTGATCATCTGTACAAACTTTGTCTGCAAACTAATGACATAGGTGTCTGTGAAAGGATTTGAACTCTAATCCAATGGCACAGATGTGGCAGATACCATGACAGGCTCTGCAGAACCCTTTTGTTGGCAAAAACACAGGAAAAGAAAGACACCTAGGTCTAGAATTTTTTGTCAGTAATAGCATTTAGTGAAAAAGCTGAAGAGGAGTTAACTCAACTAACTAGTTTAAAGGTAGGTAAAAGCACACATGGAATTAATGCAAAATGTTTACGGAAACCTTTCTCAGAAAATAATTAAATCAAGGATCTTTGGGTTTAACAGAATCATGTAGGGTAATGAAAAAATGAAAACCGCGATCAGTTTAAAGAAAGTCTGGAGAAAATTGTTAAAGCAGTAGTTATTAAAAAAAATAAAAATAGGTTAAGCGTAGAAACATGGAAGAGTGTTCATAGTTTTACATCCCAAGGCTCAAATTCTCAACAGACTGATACTTAGCATTCATTAAGAATTTAATGAGGGGATGGCACTTAACAGGCAACCATAAATATGTCAGTATCAGTGAGAATAGAATTTTACCAAAAGGTCTGAAGAGAAAGTTGGCCACACTAAAGAAGATGAATTTTAATTTAATTTAGACTTTCAAGATAATTTAAATCAGAAAGAACAATCCAATCTACTTTTGCACATTTTGTTGCTTAACCAGTTTTTGCAAAAGTCTGATACTTAATCTTCCTCTTTGTTTCTGTTTTTATCCCCTGACAGCCTAATCACTGTTGGTTGTATTTGATGGTGCCTGAATTTTCAAAGAGTCTACATAATCTTCTCCAGAAGTTTTCGGATATTTCAGATATGTCTGATGTTTTAAGCAACTATTCAATCATCAATAATCTCACAAGGATAATTAATGATCTTATGGCATGTCTAGCTTTTGACAAAAATAAGGTAATCTAATACAGAGTTTCTGCTTTTATGCTGGATGTTTCTATTTGAACTTTCTGTTGCACAGTACTCAGTAATAGTTTAAAAATTTCCACAGCTTCATTAGATTTGTTATAATTTCTATTCCTGTATATCTGAAATCTTTCTTTGTTTAGAAATGCACTGAATACATTGTGCTAATGTTGGCTAGCCCTTATCTCCTGTTTCAACAAAAAATGGCTTACAAGGAATTACAGTATATACAAAGACCTGTATACAGTTATTTAAGTAGTCAAAAATGTAATCACCATCCTTAAAGATAATTAATTAATTCTGGTTGGTTTGAAACAGGCAGAAATCTTCCTTGTGCATCCAGCCTAAATTAATCATGTTGCTAGTGATCCTAATGTAGATTAAAGATGTTGTGGCTGAAGCTGTTAATATACTCTTCTTTTATATGTCAATGTGTGGGGCTCTGAAAGCTTCATCATGGCTCAATGAACTTTTCTATACAAAGACACAGCAAAGACACATCGGCCTGTTTCCATGTGTTTCTGGATGCCAACAGCAGCTGGAAGGATTCCAGGAGTCTCACTCAAGAGACATCTGATTCTCTTGGATGAAAATGATGGGGGAAAATTAACTTTCTAATTCCTTGCCCAGATCTAAACACTCTATCACTAATTTATTTATTTATCACTAATTTCTTTGTTTGAACAGAACAAAATAGCCAAAATCCGTCATGTTCTTTAGGGCAAGAATTTCATCTGCTGTATACATGGGGTTTTTTTTCAAGACCTTAGCTGTTGTACTTGCACCCTTTTAACATCAAGAATGAATCAAACAGGCTAAAGTACTAAATTTCTTTTAAAGTGGCATAACTTTGTAGCCTTCTGATATATATAGGCATGATATTTCTGAGAGTATTTAAACATTCACTGCCTTTCCATTTCAAACTGAATTCTGTCCAATCTTCAATATATCTCCTTTTTGTTTTGTTGTTGTTGTTGGATTTTTTTTTCTATTCTTGTCCTGATGAGTCAAAGCACTCAGTTGGGATGTGGTTGGGGAAGAAGAATTTTATATAAAGCAAAATTAAATATCCTGTAATACAGATAAACAACTAGCTATTAATTTCCGCAGAGAAGAATGATCTTAGGTCTAGTACTTTCAGCATTAAATAATTTTGGAGCCAAAACTAGGAAGTTTTCTTTAGTACATATTTAACCCATATTCTTACCACTGCCCTTCTTTTTGGAAGTTCAGAGTAACCCCAGCCCAAATTCAACACTCTGACATAAGGAACAGTTGTTATGAAAAAGTAAGTCAGGTAAAACTTAAAAAAAAAATATATATAACCGTCAATGACCTTGACATGGACTTCAGTCTTGTTTAGTCTGGCCTAGCACATTTGTCTGTTAAAACTCAGAATAATTTGGCTTCCTTGTTTATAGTCCTGCTCTTACTTTTAGGTACATTATCAGGGATCTCGGCCTGCTTCTGCACAGTAGTATATCCCCACTATTGTATTCTGTTCCCTGTACTCACATGACAATAGCTATGATTACATTGTCTTCCTATGTTCAGATTAAAAGGATCATGTGGAACACTGCAAAGTAATGAGAAATGAAGGTAATTTTTTTAATGAGGGAAAGCAAAAATAAAGTCTTAATTTTCAGCATTGTATGGGAGACTGCCTTTAATTCCTTGGCAACTTTACAAAATTCAATTAATAATTTATTTCTATTTGCAAAGCTAACTTGAAATTCTCAGGTCAGAGGGCTTGTATGTTTTATGAAGATTTTATGCAGCAAATTTGGTTTTCTGCAGGTTAAAAATTTAAACTATTTTGTTTCATCTTTGGATATTTTTATCATCTGTTGAGGTGCTGAAATGAGCATCTCTCCTGACGTTCTTTCAAGCTGAGTTCTATATTTCACCCTAGGATTTTGTAAAAGAAAATGGTCACCTTTATGAAGAAGGTCATTTCATTCCTGAGGATTTTTTTAGGCACTTTAATACTACCATTGAAGTCTACAAGGAATCTGCAGACATATTGGATAAGAATGACTGCATTCTGCCTTCAACAGTAGAAACACCAGAGAATGGTAAGATGGCTCTCATTTTGGGAAACAGAATCTAAGTAGATGTAAATGGATGATTTTCCTTTTATTTCAGAGATGTGAAGGATCTGATGCTGTATCTCCATGTCTCCTTTTTAGTGCCAGTTGAAATTACTACCAACACCAATGCTTTTATTTCTGGTCTTAAGTATTAAGTTCTATCTGGCAGTAAAACTAGTGCCATTGTTTCTAGTGACACAGATCCTTAATGTAATTCAAATAACCTCACAATACTCTGCTCTGTTTCTTTTAATCCCAAATATATCCTGGATTGTCCTTTTACATTTTTCTTCTTCTTATCTTCTATTAATGCTCTATTTAACTTTTTTAAGGCAGTAAAGGAGTGTAAGATGGCACTACTGAAAGGACAGGAAGCTAGGGCAAATTGTAAATTGCAGCAGTTTCAAGTCACCTCAGTATTCATCCCACCCCTCCTGAAAAGACCATGTTTACTTAATTTAAAAAATTTAACAAACCTCAAGCCAGGTTCCTGCAGTTCATTCTCATCCTTCCAGTAAATGGAGGTTTTGTATTCTCTTTTCTTTTACCCTCTCTAGTGACAGCTATTAGCTTTTTAATTAGGGCAACATAGCCAGTTGCATAGTTACACTACTAGTAACTAAAAGTAGATCAATGCCATAACCTAAGAACTTGTTTAAAGCAATTGCTTTAACAGAACTCAGTAGCAGCTCAGAGTGTAGACGCATCTGCCTCTTAATAACACCACCTTTTTTGGTTCAATCCACTTTATAAACAGCCCTGTAGCCAGAGTTTTAAAACAGCCCTATAGCCACATCAGAGTAGCTCTATAGCCCATTGTCTTATATAGAGGAAACTGTATTTTAAGTTACATAATGCTGACATGCTCATTTTCTATTTAGATTCCAGAGTCGCTGTCACAAAAACATTTTTGTTTCCTCCTGTTGCTGCCAGCTCCCTTAGGAATGACAGCATTGGCAGTAACACTAGCAGTAACAGTAAGTACAAGTGATTGAAATAATATATGTGTCTCCATTTTGTTCTGGTAGCTGGTTGTTATGAGAGCTCAGAGGAAAAGATTGTCATTAATTGTGCAAATTAATGGAAAATTGCTTGTGCCTGATGGTGTGCCATGTGTTTTTCAGCTGTCATACCAAAATGCAATGAACTTATCTAATCAAATTTTAGAGATGCTATCAAGTTACAATGATGTGACAGCTCTCTACAACTTGGAGAGGGCAAATCTCTTAGTTTTGGCTGTCATGAGGTCTCACTTATCATATGGCCTCAGCAAACTTGTCTGTCCCAGACACCTCATTTTAACTCTCAGAAAAGGAAGTTGCTCAAAGCGATCCAGAATAGCTGCCCAAAATCTGGCCCAAATTACTCACATGGAAAAAGAGGTTGCCTGTACGTTGCATTTTGAGAGTACTGTCAAGCTTGACACCAAACCTGAAGACACTCCTTATGTTTGCTTGCTGTCGGTTGTAGTAAGGCCAGCTCCACAGGCAGCATGCTTTTGGTTAAGGTCCAGTACAAAATCAGTACACTTTTGGCAGGCTGTAATCTTCTCTCTGGCATGACCATCTCCTTGTTTCTCATCTGTCTTGGTCAGTGTATTACATGGCTGGCCACTGACAGATAAGAGGGCCTGGAATTGTTGCTGCAAGACCCTCAACATTTTCTGTCATAAAGTCAGACTATATGACTCTGAGGTTAGGAGAAACAGTGAAGTTTCAGGAGCTTTTAGTGACATCATGTACAACAAGGTGAATACTCTCTGGAAATTTCCATGTGAGCAAAAGAAGGAGGTTTTCCTTAGAGGTTCCTGAAATGGTGATTAAAGCCTAACCCTGTTGCTGTTTCCCTTGTTGCTGTTCCCTGGACACATCAGGATGACAATGTGTATCTCTTTTACAATTTCCTGCTTTCATTTCACAAGAATCAATGTTATCTAAATGTATGATGATATTTGTGGCTTGTGCTCTTTGTGCTTAAAAAAACATGGGCAAGGAGACAGCCAGATGTAGCCCGGTGGGCACAATGGTAGCTCCTGACGGTGGGACAGATACTACTAAGATCTGCTTTCTTCTCATCCTGCTTCTATTGGGAATGTATAATGTAGTTATTCTCTAGGTTTTTATCACCGTGCAAGCTACCACTTAGTTGGCTCACAGCTACAATCAGATTTGAAGCCCTTCCTGATTGCTTTCTAATTAAGAGAAGGTCTTAAGTCATCATTCTGCAGAACCCTCTTGAGTAGAAGGTTGGAACAAAAACTGCCTTTGACTCCTGGCTGCCAGCCTGCCTTACTGGAAAAGAGAGATCTCACTGCCATAAATTCCTTGCCAAGAGGTCACAGAGCTGGCAACAAATAACCTGATGAGCCCAGGGCCAATTATGAGGCACCAGGAGGGGACTAAAGAGTGCATTCCTGTCTCTCTCAGATCTGAATATGTGATATTTTTTGCTGTTGCTGCTAGAGGAAGAATATTAAGCAGCCTGAAGCCATGAGAATGGACTGAGGACCCAAAAGAAAGACAGATTACAGGAGCAGTTCAGATGAAAGGAGTTTGATCCAGTACAGTAATAGGAGGAACACTGGGCAGTGCAGCAGCATGTGGCACCTGTGTCTATACTGTGGAGGGGAGTACAGGATCAGGTTTATTAATCTTGTTTTATAACTGGAAGTGGTAATCAAGTAGGAAAAAAGCCTAATTAAAATAATGCAGTCAAAGAAACTGATTGGCTGGCCATATGCTGTACAGGTGTGTTTTAACTTATTATCATTCTCTTAAGCAATTTATTGGAAAATTGGATATCAGTTAACACCCTTATGTAGAAATGACATGAGGACTTTATGTCTGGGGCTGTGGACAGTTTGAACTCGTAATCAGATTAAATTACATTAACTTGGACACTGGATGCTGACTGGCTACACTTCAGTTGTTTGGGAGTTTTTTGCAGGGAGGACCTGTGGCATCTTTATTGGCATCTCTGTTTTTACCCTGTGAAAATGCTCCTCAGTACAGATTTTAGTTTTGTTTTGGCTTTATTGCTGAGCAAGTTTGCTCTTTTAGTTAGTTAATCCCTACCTTGGAAGGAACAATGGTGAATAAACATCATTACATCCCATGTGAAGACTCCCCAACACAGGGGACCCTGTCTGCTGGTTTCAGGATTGTTCTCAGAACTGCACCACTAGATTCAAATTTCAAAAAGGAAAACATTTGGAGAAAAGGTGAAATCTGAAAAAAGCATCTCCAGACACAAACTACTGCAATTTTTTTTTTTTTAATTACCTTCTTTAATATTAAACTGTTTCAAATTGAGCTATTTAAAATTAATGGTTTCTAGACCATTTAGAAGCATTCACTGCTTGCAAAAGAAGCCGTCCAGATTAGTAGTAAATTCTGAATCTGTTAATAAAGTCTGTGTAGTCAGGTGAGCTGAACTGCTCTTAATTCTAAATACAAATTAAACAAACCTGAAGTGTATAATCTAATAAAATAATTTGCAAAATAATCATAATAGAAATTGTACATAATGCAAATTAGCTAAATTACATTTTGTCCGTGTTGCTACATTTTTGAAAGGGCCATGTTCCATGACTTCATTGTTATTACACAACAATAAATTAAGCTACTATTATAGAGTAGAATCTACCAAAATCTACAACAGTCTTATTGCAACTAAGTATAAAATGGATCAATAATAGTGTTCAATTTTTTATTTTTTTTTTAATAGCAGTAGAATAATAGAATCACTTAGATCATCCAATCCAACCTTTAATAGTGTAGGTTTTATTCTTGTAATACTGAATTTAGATCTGTGTTAAGTTCCCACTCCATCCTTTCCCCCACAAAGTTCTCAGACACCACACCCCACCCACCCCAATTTATTTAGTCTGATTTGTTTTCTTCTCTTTCTGTCACATGAATATAGTTCAATTGAAATTCCGATTAACTGTTTAATTCTCAGTCTCATTGATAATTCTCTGGATTATACCTTAGATAGCCTAGAGAATTCACATGAGATTGTTCCTATGTAAAGAACAAGGGTGAGGACAAGAATCCTGATGTCTTCTTTCAGTGTTTCAGTCAAACAATAACTAGTAGCGTTTTGTTTGGTTGGTTTTGGTTTGTTTTTTTTTTCCCACCAGGTGAATCTCATGTTACTAGATAAAAGCTTAAACTTAGTAGCTGTTACTAGCATGTCTCACTCAATGTAGTGCCATAGTAATATGTATATTTTCCTGGGAAGTTCACTGTTGCTTTCTTCTATTTTTACCTATAATTTCCTCATAATAATTTCGTTTTATTATTCAGTACTGAACAGCTTAAAGAACATGTAAATACAGAGATCTCTCTAAATGTTTTTAGAAAGAAGGCCTACTTTTATAATTAAGCAAAGAATACCATAGTTCAGTTCTGTAATTGCACAACAATTTGAAAATATTCACCCATGGCTTAATGCAATTGGTGTTTCCTTCTGTGCCTTTGTTCCTTTGTACCAACTTTGTAGTTGATGGGAAGCCCTAATGAACAGGTGAGAGTTGCTCTGAATTTTTATAGATAAGATCTTGTGGTAATTGCGTTGGAGCTGAGCAGAGGTAAAGTGAAAATTCCTTTGAGACATATATGGCAAAAAAATCAAGTCAGTGCTTTGAATCATAATTGGTTGCTAAACCTACACACATGGCTCAAGGTGGAGAGCAGCTCAACTTCATTGTGTAGCTGAGTGGCTTTTAATGTAAATACATTTTGCTCACAACTTAATATCCCAATGTCCATTAAGTCAGTATCTAAGTCTACATTACATGAGCACACTTCCTAAGGGTTTCTTTCAGAAAGTGCAGTACGAAGCTCTCAGAGGTGGTGGCCTGCTTCTACTCCCCTTTTGCACCTTGCCGGATAGAGTCTATTTTAAGTTAATAATATACTAATTGCAAAGCTGGCAGTTCTTCTTGCTTTGCCTGAGAAGTTCATAAAGTTACCGATACACCTGTTTCCTCCTAATACTTCTCTGCCTTTACAACTGCTGGGAGTGAGAATCTTTCTTTATAGAGCTTGAAAGTTTCTAACAGAGGAAAAAATCCCCATGGAAGGTATAAAAACCAATCAGCAGCCAGCTTGGCTTCTAAATTTCCCTTTTCTACATTAGGACACAGCTCCCTAGGAAGTTCTCCAGGCCAAAAATTTTCCAACCCATTCTTGTTTAGATGTTGCAATAAGTAAAAGGCATATGAAGAAACCTGCCATGACTCATTTAAATCTCTCCTGATCTTTCAAGAGCCTTTTTTCTGGACTTGAAAATGAGTCTAAATAATCTGTTTTTGCTTGCTTTTTAAGGTAATTTTGGGTTACTTAACTTTCAAATTAGTTCACACATGATCAAATTTTGAAAAAAAAAATCTGGTTTAATTTTTTAAATTTACATTGGAAGGGTGTCACTATTTGACTATATTTAGGTTCTGTCCCTGTGTTGCAAGTCCCCACCTGGAAAGCTGATTATGTATTCTCTTCAGTTTTCCAGAGGTGCTGAAGAAAGCATTGGCATTTATGATACATTCTCCAAAATAGTATTTTTCCACTTTATGATACTCATTGTAAAGGGAGCTCTTCTGTTGTCTAAGATTCTTTAAAGTTTGTGAAGAATGGTAAAAATGTCAGTGCTAGAATATCACTGATCACCCTGCATGCAGAACATTTCTCTAGAAGTCCATATAGAAATCAGCATGCTTGCTGCCCAGCATGGCAGAGTAGGCAGAGGATTTTTTAGGTAATACAGTCTTCCATAACATACTATGAAATAAATTGTGCTCTTTATGACCTGAAGAGCTTTTCCTTTGATTTCTATTTCACTTTTCTGTTTGTTTCTGAAGTTTGCAGGTCAGAATCCAGAAAACAAGACCATCTCCATAGGATTTATGTAGTTTAGTTGTAGAACTCGGTGGCCTCTCATTGGAAGAATGGCTAAAGTGATTAGGCCAAGTAACGTTATGTTTTCTGTACTGCAGCACAACTGCAATATAGGAATTTTCTTCTGAGAATATGCTGAGAACATAATTCAGATAAAATAATGACGGAAAACTTTTTTGAGATGTTCAGGCTGGCTCTAATCCACTTGAGTCTGGACTTCTTGAAGGTCTTTTCTGCAAGCAAACCTCCTTTATGCCTAATCTGAGACAGACAGATATGCCACTCTAGTTAATTTCTGCTCTTGATTTTAATGCCCAAGCAGACAGATACAGACTAGTTGATAGCGTCTCTTTTTCAGCTGATGTTCACCTCTGTAGAACTTTGTCTGCTATTTTCCCTTCTCTGTAGACAGATACCTTTCACGGTAAGCTAGCATCGGTTCTGCTTGACCGATGGCTCCTTTCAGTGTGCTGAGTCTGCCGGATGTAAGTAAAATTCAAGTCCCTCTAGTCAGATCCTAGAGTTTGTAAACAGTGCATGAGAGACAGAAATCCATGGAGTACATGAGTATGGAAGATACAGCCTGTTTGTTTTCTTACTTTTTAGTTCTGTCTACCGTGACTCCAGAAAACACAGCTGAATTTCAGAGATAAAAAGAACATTTGTCTAAAAATTTGCAAAATGGCAACTAGGAAATCTCAGAGAGTTGAAACTGAGTTACTAGTTAATTATGAGAATGCCTCTTTCTAAACTAATGTATTTTCCTAGAAGGTGTTTAATTAAACACTAAATGCACATTGGTTGACCCCATATCCTCATGTACATGCTTAGACATTTGCTGATTGCATGAGTCACACAAGTTTCTAGTGCTACCAATCCATTTTCATTTCTGTATCTCATCACCTACACTTTTCCAGTGCTGACAGTTCAGTTATTTTACTGTAATCTGACAATACACCCACCATTTGAGCTGCAGACACCAGATCTTGAAATGAACTGAAACTGGGCGGATGGTGTCTAAACTAGCAGATTCCTGTGACTTGCTTTGCATTTCAGGATGTGGATCCCAGGGTGACTCTGTAGGAATTTTCTCATCTCGCTCTTGATTAAATAACTGGAGGGCCACATTTTAGTCTCAGTGTGCATACAGCTCCCTGTGAGAGAGACAAAATTTCTTGTGTACATTAAAGACTAGGATCTGGGACTCTTCTGTATGATATGTAAAATGCTAAAAAAGAAATGGTTACATCAAAAGAACACACAGCTAGAATTCAAGGTGCAAGGGGTTGATCTCACTGAAGTCAGTGGGACCTTTCCAGACAGACACTGGAAGTGAAGTCAGGTTTATTTTTTAAAACTAACCTCCCTCAAGAGTCCTTATATTGGTCATTCAATAGTGACAAGGCAAAGTATCTATCTGGTGTCGGTGGCATGC
Source organism: Apus apus (assembly GCF_020740795.1). NCBI lineage: Eukaryota > Metazoa > Chordata > Aves > Apodiformes > Apodidae > Apus > Apus apus. The sequence goes on from NC_067282.1 coordinate 161,229,003, forward strand.
GTCTTATGGAACTTAAGCAAGTGCACAAAGCAACAGAGATAACCTATTCCAAAGAAATAATTTGTGCTACAAAGTAAGACATTTCAAAACTGATAAATCCAAAACTTTGAAGTTTTAGAAAGAGAAAATTCTGTACAAATGGCAAAAAGAGAATTAGTGTTGGAACTGCATCCTTGTGGTAAAAATTCTCCTGTGAGATTTTGTATGAAATGCACCTCATGTAGACACCACTTTGAAGTATCTGTTACGCTGTTTAAGATGTTGTTATGTAGGTGGTGCATGAAAGTGCTCTTGCTTATAGTGTTGCCCTGAAGATAGTTTTGTGCTATAAATCTGTCTTCACTAATGAGAACATCTGTAATTACAGAAGAAGCACTTGGCTTCCTTAACAGCTCCAGCCTGCAAGGGATCAGCATAGCACTGACATCTTTGCTGTCTCTTCTTACTGGCTTTATTTTGGGAGCCATATACTGGAAGGTAAGAAATACTGCATTTTATTGTTTACATAGGGATACTACATTTTGTAGCTATGGGAAGGCAGGAAGAACAGAACCATTCTACATTTGAGAACAAGAGACATCTCCTTTGATCTTCACTGAACTGTGACATGCACATGCAATTTGACTATGTTGTCAAATTCTTGAATTCCACCACAGAAGTGCAAATCTTGTCTCATGAGCATGGTAGTTGTCTAATTGGAAATTAAAAAGATGGAGTTCTCCCAATTTTCCAATTCTTCTGTTAAATCTTGAGAAAAGGATTATTTTGCTTTTTGCCCCTTGTGTCCCTGTACACAATACAAAGCTTTTGATAATGAAATTACACCAATAACAGATGTATGTAAGAGAACAAGATTTGGTCTACATATTGCAAGATTATTTTTGTGTTGAAAATCTGAAGCAAACTGAAACATACAATGATTATTTAGGGAGTTGTTGAAGAAAACTTTATAATATTTATGTTTAATGCATTTTCTTCCTAGAAAACACATCCCAAATCCAGACCAGAAAGTGATGAAACTACACAGTGTCATGACTGTCAAGAGGAAAATGAGATAAGGTATATTGTTTCATTTTATATATGTACAAATGTATGTTCGTCTTTGAGAGCTATTTCCTGGAAGTTTCTCTCTAGCTCTACAACAAATATAAAACAAAACAACAAAACCAAGCACAAGGTCTTGCTTTAGAGGCAAAATGTTTGTTTAAGTGTTTCTTTTAACAGAGATTCTAGTTTAAATATAAAAATGTATGTGGAGGAGATTTTTGCATGCTAAACTTTATTAAGGGCAAATTATTTTATCTGTCCTTACTCCCACTGTGAGGAAGAATTGCCAAGACCTTTTTGCTGTGTAAAGCTAAGTTGATATCATATAAACAAATAAATTTATAAACAATGTCTTTATGGCTGTTCTCCTAAATCTTCCTTAATATTTTTTACATTTCAAATTTTTAAGTTTTTTCATTTTTTTACATTCCCCAGGTTACGTGTATATAAGCATCTATGTTTTCCAGGGGTTTTTTTATGATCATGGAAAGTTAATGAGAACTCATTTAAATCCTAGTAACTTCCTAAGGTCATCCTGAAGTGGTGGCTCTATACATACAAATACTGCTTTATCTGACTTAAGCAGAAAAAATTCTATGTAACTCACTCAGTTGAATATACCTTAGAAATAACAGCTGAAAGTTGCTTAGACATGACTTGGAAAAGAAGTCTGTAAAATTTAGAAAAGAACTTAAGGATCTTTAAAGTTAGCGTAGTTTATGCTGAGGTGTATTTAGAGTATTATTTAACCTTATACTTTGGGGTGTTCAGTCAAATTTTAACTGTGAGGGATTATGAAAAGGATCTTATGCAGATAGCAGGATGCATCTTGTCCTGTAGTCTTCTCACATGGTGTGAAATGCCATATGTTTATTTCTTCCTCCTCCCTCTGAATTTGTAATTTTCATCTATAACTATTAGGAAGACCTAATAGCAAACATAAATTCTAATACTTTTGGTTTCCTTTTATTACACCCAACTGACAAACCCTTCCATTCTGTTTCCTTGAAACACTGTTTTTGTAGTAATAAAGTACCTTTTTTTTCCAGTATGTTGCCGCAAAAAGAAAAGGAACATCTACAAGTGTAGCTGTTGCTTTTTCTCCCTCAACACTGTTACTGTTTTGTGTACTGGTAAGTTGTTCCAGTTGAGAGTCTTATTTTAGGCTTAATAACTTTTGGCTTCTGAAAAATAAAGTGATTCAGAGTCCATTTTGGAGAGAAAAAAAGTAAAATAAAATTTGTTATCAGTAAGCTTCATTTGTACCTAAGATCTTTATCATCTAATGTAATTAGTCCCAAATAATTAATTTAGGCATCTGAGTTTTAATCTTTGAATATTACAAAATTAAATATGGTGGAATTCCAAAATAAAGGACAGCTACTGTTTCTCCTTTTTGGTGTGAGAGCCAATATGGAGAAGTCTTGAGCTGTTGTCCTACAGCTGTTTCAAAGCAGTATGACCTAAAAACCACAATCCTTAAACTAGCAGGTGAGTGTAGGAGAACAGACCAAGTAGAGCTGAGGTTGTATTAATTGTTGCTTACTCAGCACAGTTTTCAGTCTCTGTAGTCTTATCAGATGCATCATTCTTGCTTTAGTATGTAAGAGTGAGCAGGAAAAATAGGTGAGCTTTCTTGGTCCCAGTTGTTCTTTGCAGAACTGTGCGGCCTCAGGGGCTTCTTACCACAGGAGCTGTGTTGTACTTAAACCTGACAAGGGTCTGGAAGATTCAGGCAGTGCTGAATGCTTCATTTATATTGTGAATGGAAAGAGCAGCATAAAAGGCAATCCAGGTAATCCTGCAGTGGTCACTCCTAGATGTGTTTCAGACTGTTCATTTTGATCAAGTTATCTACAACTTGAGAGATTTCCAGTCTCCTTAGCTGCTTTGTTCTAACATCTGCTCACTAAGAAGGGAAATCATCACTGAACTGGACAAGTAATTTGATTTTTCGAATGGTATCGGTATTGGCTTGTCCAGATAACTTCAAAGGGAAGTTTGCTGCCAAAAATTGCCAAATACCAAAACGCATAAACATAACAGTTCTATAAGACCGTGAGGGTTGTTTAATCACCAGAGACAACATCAATGAGCTTTTGTACACAAGTGTCTTGTTGGACCAGGAAGGTGAATCTTATAATGATAATTTTAATTTTGGAATAAAGGAATGTCTATGCAAGTGTCATTGAATTGATCTGTTTCCAAAATTATAAGAGAAAATGTCTATGCTATGTATCTGTGAAAAGCTCTACTGTTTAATAATGCAGAGGAGAAAACAATCAGCAAAATTATATTTTCTGTTTTTCTCTTCAGGCAGGTAACAGTTCCATGTTTGCTTCATAAATGAAGCAGCTTTAAGCACATTCATATTCCTTCTGGAGTGACAGACTGAGTCTGCATCTGTTGTTGCTGCCCATGACTCCATAGACATGATATGGAAATGAGGACAATTTGTGTTTGTTACTGTGAAACCAACACTGAATTGGACAATGAGAAGAAGAGCGTGCACTTAGCAGGACTGTTTCTTATGTGAATATCTACCTTGTGTGGCATTTGGGGATTTTTAATTCCATTAATGCTTGCAACACTCTTGCAAACAAAGTACAAAAAGCATCTTTCAAATGCCTCCAACTATGTGTAATCATCAAAAGTCATAAATACCTTTGCATCCTTAATTTAAGTTCTATGTCCTCTACCATACCTTGATGTCTTCAGATGGAGCTCTCTGAACTGACAGAAAATGCAGAAATGGATACAGATAACATACTCTTCAATCTTGTATATAAAACTTGAAAGCAAACTCATGCCATAGACCCATATTCTAGACTTTTACTTATAAGGAGCTGTGTTTATACCTGGCAAAGGTCATGTGTACATCAACATGTGGTCTCTTTTGGGTGCCAGGTGGCTGGTTGCCCACCCCAGAAAGCCTCAAGAATTCATCCGCTCTGGTGGTCTCTGTTCAGGAGAAGCAAATACTGGATGAAGACAAAGTACACAGGAGGTGAATGTACCTTGTGAAGCTTCAAAGCATTAAGAGTAACTGCTGGATATGTGAACACTCGTGAAATTTCCAGCCATGCCAAGGGAAGGAAAAGAGTCTGAATTGCGTTCAAACATCCAAAGAAAGACACACCCATGAAATTATTTTAAATGCTGAAGATGCATGCCATTGATACCTTGTCTTTAAATGTGTAGCATAGAAATCCTGAAAGATCCTGAGAGTGTACTTAGCTTTTAGTTACATCAGCTGTAATTAATATTTGCATTGTGTTTTAAGTGATTAGTAAACTTTAATATTCTCAGAAAATTCTCAGAAAAGAGAAAGGCTTTGTTTCCCACTTGTTTTCTGCATCCATTGCTGTTGCAACATCCATGGAATCTCTACAGGACTGATGTACAGACGTGCATTTTCAAGTAAATCCTAAAACTACCATGGTAAAAGTTGCAAGTGTAATTGCTCATCTTTTCATCTTGGCTCTTTCCAGATAATGATTAGGAAATATTTATCTGTATTAGGGGTTTGTACTTCAGAAGGTAAAAGTGGCTTACTTCAGATGACAGTATCTTCTGTCATCAAACTGAGCAAATCAGCAAGAGTGTAAGTAACTTGAAAAAAAACAAACCAAAACAAAAATCGATCAATCAATCAAACAAACAAAAACAGCAACAAAAAGCCCACCGAAAAAGCAAACAAAAAACTAACCCCACCCTTTTAAATTTTTGCATAAAGTTGAAGTTCTCTTTAAGGTATATAGTTACCTAAATTTTAAGGATTCTTGTTTTTAATCAACTGCTGAATTTTCTGAGAGCCATGTATAAAAAGAATATGACAAACATATAATATATACATGTGGGTGTGTGTGCGCGTATGTGTGTGTGTATTATTGGTAAAACTGATTTAGCTTTCATACTTACCAAAAAGAAAAAAACCTGAAAACCTTGTTGTTATGTTTGATGGCAGATTATGTGTGCATGTAGCCACTCTCTGTGGAATTTTCACCCTACTGAGACCAATGTCTAAACTTCTTGAAATTCACTGATACAAGGATTTAGAATCATAGAATCACAGAATCATTTTGGCTACAAAAGACCTTTAAGATCATCAAGTCCAACCATTAACCTAGCACTCTCAAGTCCACCACTAAACCATGTCCCTAAGCACTACATCTACACATCTTTTAAATACCTCCAAGGATGGTGATTCAACCACTTCCCTGGGCAGCCTGGTCCACTGCCTGATAACCTTTCTGGTGAAAGGTTTTTTTTCCTAATATCCAATCTAAATCTCCCTTGGCACTACTTGAAGCCATTTCCTCTTGTCCTTTTGCTTCTTACTTGGGAGAAGAGACTAACACCCACCTTGCTACAACTTCCTTCCACATTTGATCACGTGGAACTATTTTTTATTTGTACTGAGGCCTTTTTGCACTTTTTGGATGTCAGAAAAGGATCCTCAAGTCCTGCTCAGCTGGTATAAATTAGCATAGTTCCATTAACAGTAACAGTACTTTGGGGTTTGCATCATCTGAGGAACTTCTCTTAGACTAGATCAAAAGAAGCTTAGTGTGAGAATTAGGCCATCATTTTTATTAAGAAGATGCTGAAGCACTCACTGCTTAGTATGAAATAATCAAGATTGCTCATCACTTCTAAAAAGCAAGTGCATTCAACATTTTAGTTCTGCAAAAATCAAACAGCAGAATTTCTCATGTGCAGCTCAGTCTTACTTGACGTTGCACAGTTTTTTACTCACAAATCTCTGACATTGTTTCAAACATTTAAGATTTACCCTGAAAGAAGTGTCAGTATGACCTAACTGATGGGAAATTTGCACCTTACTGGTAATGCAGAGAACAACTGTGTATTGGTTTTGACAGAATGAAAAAATATCCACAGTAAATGGAAGCAATTATCCTTTCACATTTTACAAAAGCTTTAAATACCTCATGTTGCTATACAATACTTTCTCAAAGCAAGTTTATGCATTTAAAGTTCTCTTGCATTTTCCTTAGATTCAGTTAAACAAAAATAGTATTTATTTATGTTCTTTGTTCATAAGAATATTAGGTGTTCTAAATATTTTTCCACAAAAATTGAATACACGATGATGCTGCACGTTGGTGTGCCCCAAATTAAACTTTGATATTCAAAATGCATATTTTAGGCTACTTAGACTACTGCTCAATACTATAGAAAATATCAGTTGTAAACTGAAACATACATTAAACTCAGATGGACTGCTGCAAAATGTTCATCTTTCAAGAGTAACATATTCAAATAGCAGCCAAGTCACTTTTAAATAATGTCAGATACTTCAGTCTCTTCCGTGGAGCAAGGCAAATTTAAGTTTACCTGAGAAGAGAAAGAAAATTTGCCTGTAAACCTTCCAACTTCGCATCACAAACATTGTTCTTTGAATATGCACCAAAGCAGTACAATGCATGGAGCAACAGAACTGTTGCTGGAGCTCAGGGTTTTCCTTTTCTCTGCATCCCCTTTTGAGAGATCTGAACAAAACATTGGGTTTTCTCAATCATTTTGCAAAGGAGGACACTTCTATTCCTGGATACAGTGGATAGCATGGCACTTCAAAATGTGATAATGAAGTTATTTGACAGTTTCTGTGCCAAATTTCTCTACCCATCAAGGGGGTCCTTACTTTGGATATAGAGAAATTTTTAAGGACTACTGACTTGTGATATATCTTGGAAATCAATGGAAAGATAGTAAGTTCAGTGGGAGTAGGGTTTGTTGAAATACTCCTTGAACTGCTTCTTTATTCAGTTGTAAGCTATTTAGCTTCTGAAGAATGATCAGTTTTTGTCTTTTTGGGTAGACAGATCCCATACTTTAACACAGGTAGAACATGAATGCCCTTTCTCTTAAAATGAAATTAGGGAAAACCAGATGATGTAATTTTTATACAAGAGGCAACCAAATTTGGTTTTCAGGTATCTGTGGTTTTGTGAGAAACTAACATTTTTAGGTTTCCTTTGGAATAGTTCAACTTTGCATGCAATTAATAGTGGCCTTGTGAGAATAAAAAGCAGATAGTGATATACTAAGTAAGTCTATGTGCTACTTTAGATGTGTGTTTACTTGAATAAATTAATGGTACTTATTTCATCACAAGGTCATTTTATAAGTAAGCTTATAAAAATTGTGCTGTACTATAGAGTATGTGTAAAACATGCACATTTTTTAGATTCTGATCTTCACCAGCTCTGTTTTCTCTGTTGCTCTCTGTAATACACTGAAACTGTTCAGTACACACAATACAACTATTCAATTGAAAAACTAACTGTAAATATAAAATACAGATATTTTGCATTAGATTTACATCCAACATTCTTCAATTCAGGAATCTGTTTCAACTGCCTGTTAAATGCAGATCTACAATAATGGTGGCATGCTGCTGTTATATTATCAAATTGATGGAACGCGGAAATTTCAGACTCTTTCATGATAGAGACACAGATGTTTGCTGGTTGTATCATGGGCAAATTCATTTATTTCAGTGTAAATGTCAGCACAGTCTTGCATAGTTATATTCTGACTGAAGGTAATCAACAAAGTTTATAAAATGTGACGTGTATGTATATATGTGTCTTCTTAAAAATAGATGTTTTCCCAGATCCTTTTTTATACCAGTACAAATTTGGAATTTACATTATATACATATACTTTATTGTTCTAAATAAAGATATTATGCACTGCCAAATAATTAGTATATTGTATTGTGTCAGTCTTGTTTAAGACCTTTTTTTTTAAGTTCTGTCATCTCCTGGAAGAATTTTTTTGATGGAGTTTAAGTGATTAGGTGCAGACTCCTTCAGAATACATTTCATGTCTTCTGGACGCAGCAGGAAATGCAGAGTTGATGAGCTTGAAGAAGGCCATGGAGCAGTGGAGCTCTGCACTGATGGTACAGCAGAAGCCATGCTCTGAGGAGCACCAGTGGTGGCTCATGTGGATCAGTGGTACAATGGACACTTGGTTCTACTAGGGCTAGGTGAGCACCATGTACCTGCAGAGGTTGGAAATGAGCATAATTCATGTGGAAAGCAGCATTAATGTAACAAGAAGGAGGCAGATCGGACCTGGCAGTTCAGGAAGAGAGAATTAACAGCACGGTACCTGGAAATGAGATGTGACAGCTCTTAGCTAACAAAACAACTCTCATGGAAGTCAGGAGCTGGTAAATGTTCATTGTGCAGATGGAGGTCAGTGACAAGTGGTGTCCCTCAGGGACCCCTATTCAGACCAGTACAGTTTAGCATCTTTATCAATGACATAGACACTGGGACAAGGGCACCTTCAGCAAGTTTGCAGATCACACCAAGCTCTGTGGTGCAACTGACACACCTGAGAGATGGGATGCCATCCAGAGGGACCTGAACAAGCTTGAGAAGTGGGTCTGTGTAAACCTCATGTGGTTCAACAAGGCCAAGTGCAAAGTCCTGCACCTGGGTCAGGCTGGTGGATGAAGGAATAGTGGTAACTCAGGATACAAGAGATGGTGTGTTGTGTGGATTTACTGAGCACCAAAGCCTGCTCAGGTTGGGTCCTGCTATACTAATTCCTACTACATGCAACTCAGATCCACAGACTGCAGTCCCTCAGGGATGTACCTGCTGCAAATGGAGCCTTATCTATGACCCACAGTCTCCAAGGGGTATAGCTGCTGTGGCATAGACTTATTCACAGACAGTTTGAGGTGCATCTGTTTCAACATGGCTCTCTCCATGGGCCACAACAATGCCTTCACAGATCTACTTCTGCCAGTGTAGCCTTACCCACAGCCAGTTCCTTCAGAAGTAAACCTGCCCCAACATGGCCTTTCCCATGGCCACAATTCTTCCATGCATATTCTGTCATGGGCTTATCCATGGCCACCCACTTTGACGTGCTCCAGCATGACCTTATGTACAGCCACTGGTGCTCAGGTTCACACTGGAGTTGCAGCCTACTCAGTACAGCAGCACACAACCAGCAGTGATGCCCTGGCTGTCTTCCAGCCCAGGTACATTGCCACTTCTGTTATCAAAGTGTTACCAGTCACAGCAGAGTAAGATGATAAGCAGTAGGGCAGTACAGCAAGCAGTGAAAGCAAGAAAGCAGCCACTACAAGCGCAATACTCTAATTTACAGTAAGACAAGCAAACCCTATGGCTCCCATGGGACCCTGCCAATAAATAGCTAAATGGCAATAACAGCTATAAATTTGATCTGGCACATACCAATCAAACCTGTTATTATCTCAAACCCTTTGAACCCCATGCTAGGCACCTAAAATGACTGTTGTGGTTTAACCCCAGCTGGCAACTAAGCACTACACAGACCTTTGCTGACTTCCCTCCTGGTAGGATGGGGTAGAGAATACAAAGAGTAAAAGTGAGAAATCTCATGGGTTAAGATAAAGACAGCTTAATAGTCAAAGCAAAAGCTGAGTGGTCAAGAAAAGCAAACAAATTAATTTACTACTTCCCATTGGCAGGCAGGTGTTCAGCTATCTCCTGGAAAGCAGGGCTCCATCATGCGTAATGGTTATTTGGAAAGACAAACACCATCAATTAAAACCCCTTCCCCCTTCTTTGTATACTCCCCCTTCTTCTTCCCCCAGCATTGTATACTGAGCATAACATCATACGGTGTGGAATACCCCTTTGGTCAGATGAGGTCAGCTGTCCCAAAAGCATTCCCTCCCAAGTTTTGCCCACCCCCAGCCTACTCGCTGGCAGGGAGGTGTGAGAAGTAGAAGAGGCCTTTACTCTGTGTAAACACTGCTTCAGCAATAACTAAAACATCTCTTCATTATCAACACTGTTCTCGGCACAAATTCAAGAATTAACTCTATCCTAGCCAAACCCAGCACAATAGGAAATATGTGGACCTGTTGGAGCGGGTCCAGAGGAGAGCCACAAAAAGAAAAGGGTTGGAGCACCTCTCCTATCCAGAAAGACTGAGATAGTTTGAGTTATTCAGCCTGGAGAAGGCCCTGGGGAGATCTTATTGGGGCTTTTCACTACTTAAAGGGGTTCTGTAAGAAAGATGAGGACAAACTTTTCAGCAGGCTCTGTTGCAATAGGACAAGAGGTAATGTTTTTTAAACTAAAAGAGGGTAAATTTAGACTAGATATAAGGAAGATTTTATTTTATTTTATTTTTTATGAGGGTGGTAAAACACTGGCACGGGTTGCCCAGAGGTGTTGTAGAAACCTCATCCCTGGAAACATTTAAGGTCAGGTTGGACAGGGCTCTGAGCAGCCTGACTCAATTGAAAATGTCCCAGCTCATTGCAGAGCAGTTGGACCAGATGATCTTTAAAGATCCCTTCCAACCCAAACCGTTCTTTATTCTATGAATTGTAACATATGTAGATGGAGTAAAGGGTATGACTGAAAGTCTGGCAAAACAGATGTAGCTCTTCTGTGTAAGAGACACCACCATAATGCCTTTGGTAGTCTGATTTACAATTCTTTGTGCCTTATGTAATGCTTAGAAACTACTCCCCACCACCACCACCACTCAATCTGAACTCTGGACTAAAGACTGAGAGAAATATTTACCTTCAGTTTTCCAGTTTCAGTGTCTCCAAAACAATGTATCTAAACATCTTGTTCAGTGGGCAAAAACAAAGGCAGTCTTTGTCCAAGCATGGAGAGCCTTAATAATGGCACTTTCCTACTTCTGTCATGCAGAAAAACTATGCTTATTATAACAAACTACTGTTTCTTGATAGTAATACTTCTGTACAGCTTAACACTTCCATGAAATTACAGTATTTTAGAGCAGCTGGATATATTCCCACTCCACATACACTCCATGTTGCACTCCAGTGTACTTTTATTCCATGTTAACAAATGTGCGTTACTAAATGTATTTTTTCCCCAAGTTTCTGAATGGCAATGCACAAGATGTTTTTAGTTTTCATGAGATGGGTTGTTTCAGGATTTCACACAACATTAACAACTTACAGGACCACTTCCTTACTACTCTTCATGTAGCCGTTGATGATAAATTTTCTTCCAAATTTAAAACATTTCCAAAATGGATTGTTTCCCAATAACTACACTGAAGCATGTGCTAACAGAATCAAATTTTGTGTTGTTATATGCTTAAAGGGAATTATTACATGCTGGTGCATAGTAGAAAATAAGGCTAAATTAAAACACACTGCCAAAATTGTGAAGAGTGAGGGAATGGAAGTTTAACCCTCTTTTTCCTCTGCTGTGTCCTGAGGAAAGTTATTTCAACATGTAAGAGGAAAAATCCCAAACACTGTTACAGTTTCACTGACTTGTGGCCATTTCTGCAAGATCCCACGATAAGCAAGCAGGAACTAAAAATACAGATTAGACTTTTTCCAGACAGACATGAGCCTTGGGCTTCTGGCCAGTCACAAAATACAGGGACAATTTTCACTTTTTTGGCAAAGAAGATATTTTCTTGAGCTCATGGAAAAATATTCGACTGAGATCACAAAAGCCTCTTTGTTTGTCACCAATTCTGCTGTGCAGGATAATAGCATGATAGTAAAATTGGCCCAATTAGAGTAAAGAAGCTGCAGAGCAGAATGTATAGCTTTTGTCAGTTTAAGTGACTACCCCAAGTGACAAAATGTCATCGTAGAAATTTCACCTTGTCATCTCCTACATTGTGATTGATGATTATTAGGACCCCACAGGTTATTTTATCTGTCATGTTCTTAAAGTTAAATATTTTAGACCATCCTTTTTCTCAGCAATGCTGTCATCAGTAACAAAACACAGAACAGCCTTCACCTTTAGAAATGACAAAATGGGGATGTGTCTCAAAACCAATTAATAGCATCTGTGAAGGCAGAGACATAGCAACTAAATCTGTTTTAATCACATCCCTGAGAATAATGCAATGAGTTCTTTGGGACAATAACTCCTTTGCCAAAAGTTGAGAAGAAAGTATTCCAGTGACATGGTGGTATGGCTCAGTCATGTGTTGTTAAGTCTTGTTTCATACTGTTCCAGAGGAATTGAATTGCCTCAGTCAGTAAGCACTCTGTTTTCTTGATTTTATTTTAAATGCTTTAACCTCTCATTCAAACAAAGAGCTGTGCAAATGAATGATGCCCTTACCTGGTATAATTTGGTACTCACTAATACAATCACTGATACACAGCAAAGTTTTAAGCAGGCATACTTATGTACCTGTAATGTAGTATGTGCATGTGTGTGGGATAGGGGGTGCTGGGGGAGGTGGAAGAGGAGGTGGTGTTTGGATTTAGCAAACTTTACAGGTAACTACTGTGAACTTCAATCATATACCCTGAAGGAATGACTGCACATTACAGAATCTCTTCACAAATCCAGCCCTTGGCAAGAGGGAGCTTCAGGATTGCCAAGTCCCATGCACTGATCAAAAGGCTCCCTGGGGGCCCAGCCCTATGCTGCTCTCCCCAGCCATTGGCAGCTCAGCACTGTCACCTTTTCTGCTCCATGGCTACACGTGCCAGAACCACATGCACCAACCATGTCCCTGGGGCACCTGTAATGAATTTGTCTATATTCTCACATAGGCCACCATGGTTATTTCACTGAGAGTCAATCTGACTCTGGGTTGCATGACTCAAACAGGTCACTTGAGGATTTCAACCTGGACTATAACTGGAAAGTCCCCAAAGCCCCAGGTTTCCTCTCGCATATGTACACCTTTGTGTTCTGTTGCTTTCCAGTCCCTCCTTCAGCCTCTACCCTGACTCCTTGAGCTCTCCTGTTGACTCGCACTCTGCAATTAAACCCTCATGTATCCCCATTGTGCTTAGCAGCCCTACCATGAGCAATTTTTCTGTAGGCAGCAAACGTTTGTGTTAGTATTTAGGAAGAAAACACTTCAAACTGTTTAGCAAAAGATTAGACTTCTGAAATTGTCCCAGATGACTTAATCTCAAAAGCTGCTCTATTTGTAACTCAGATAAAGGGTGAGGTCACAAGGACTAACAGATATGGATATAGTACAGCTATAGCTGAAATACTGCTAGTCTGTGAGGGGCACTGCACTGCTTTATGTATGCAGACTGTGAGCAGAGAAACTCCCTGAGAGTTTTTCCAGAAGGAAAAAAAAAATAAGGTTATGCTGCATAAATATGTTAACCCTGTTTTTCCCTAAAAATACCTGCCCATCAGCTTTAAGAGAGCAACAGCTGGTAAACTTAATCAAATGCTTATTTATGCAATTGGTTCTCATAGAATTCTTGTTGGTAAAACTGTCTGAACAGATCGACTGCATTCTAACTTCTACTGGGGAGTCTCTTATTGGTGTTGCTCACACCGATCATAGCCTGAGCTAATTTTGCTAGGTTTAGTCTTGCTGCATCCCCAGCACCTCCTGCAACCCTTTCCTCTCCAACCACAAGCCAACTTAAGCATCACACTGTTCCCACCTTCATCTCTGTGTCCATTACCGAACCTTGCCTCATTTTCCAAGGCTGAGGAGCAGAGTGTGCTTCCTGTCCTGATGTGTGCAGTGTCATTCCAGCACTGCTTACATCTTCTTATGGCCCTCCAGTAGCCAGGCTTGAATGCCCTCACCAGCCAGACACGAAGGGGGAAGCATATGGCCTTGAGGGGTAAACAATGTTCACTGCCTCTATACACCACGCTAGCAGTGCTGCTCCATAGGCTGTGGGAAGCCATACCAGGCCTGTCTTTATCTTCCCTCTTCCTTGTTTCCAGGAGCATTTAACTGTATTTTGAACAGCAACCCTGACTGAAAGCCAAAGAGGACTGTGGTCTTGCTGCTAGCCTGATAAGCAGGAGGTTGAGAAGCCCTTTATTTCATTTTCCCTCCTTCCCAAGCAAATGCTTTAACAATTAAGCTATTTGGTAACAGGAGGAATATTCATCATCCTCCATGTGTGCGGTGATGGGGAGGCAGGTTTGTAAGTATCACGTCTAAAATTCATGACAGTTGCTTAAAAATAAGCTGCAAAATCTGACTTTTCTACATTTGTAAGATTGGAAAAATGAAAGAACTGTGAGAAGCTCTATAGATGCAATAAGTTAAATAGCCTGCACAAAAATAGCAATGTTTGAAATTATACTAAATCTGCCTAACTCTGTATATAGTGACACTGAGCAACTAAAAAATTTAAGAAAGCAATAACAAAGAAACAAGTCATTTTATGCATCAGCTCTGTACTCAAGAGATCAGGCTTTGGAGGTTTGCAGGTCATTCACCTTTTGTAAAAACTTATGTGTAGGTCCTGGAATTTTATAATTTCTTTGGAAGGCCAGAATAAGAATGAAAGCAGAGAAGAACATAGCCATTATTAATTAACATTAACCAGTTAATTATTTGAAACTTGCATATAAACCATAGCATTTCACAAGGGATTCCTGTGAATAATCTGCCAGTTTATAATGGACTTTGTACATTGCAAATATTCATTTAATCTGAACTGAAAGAGATATGAAAGCAAATTTACTACGCAAAAAACTATTAACTATCATTATGTAAAAAATTAATTTCATTTCCACTTCAAACTGTTCTGTGTGGTTCTATAAAGTGATAACAGTGCTCTAATAAGGGCAAAGTTCAACTGCAGGAGACAAAGGCAGCCATCATATGAGTCTGGCAATTAAATAAAGCATTTGAAATATCAGAACATGCCATCTACTTGATAAGATGTTACTCTTCTTGGAAATACAAAAATCTGTTTGAAGAGGAAGCAGCAAGACAAGAAAACACAAGTTTTTTTATTTGAAGAGTGCAAGATATCCTTTCAGTTCACAACCATTTTTATGGCCTTAAGTACTTCTCTATCATTAAGGTATATAACTTGCTTGAAAGCCACTGAATTTATTTCTGAACTGAACTTTATTTCTGACTGATTCTTACTGTTTCCAGACTAATTACAAGTTTCTGTTTCAACACATGTTTTGGATCTTAGCACTTCTGGAAATAAACCAAAGCTACAGCTCTAGTAAAAAATTATCTGCAGAGAAGTCTCTAGAGGCTGTGTGTGTTACAATTTCCCACCATTAATCTCAGCTCCTCTGCCTGAGGTTACTGTTTTAAGAGCAAAGCCGGCAGAACAGCTCAGGTAAGCATTTATCTCCCATTTTGGTACAAAATCAACCAGACCCACTTGAAACACTTTAAAAACCACAGCTATTTAGTAAGTGAAGGTAAGGTAGGTGATAAACCACTGCAGGAGTTGAGAATCTCTCTCAACATACAGTCTGCAAGCTCTGGAGGCAGAGACCATGTCCCGCAAAGGACTGCTAATGGACACATAAAAATGTGAAAACTCACATAATATGGCAGCCACCTGACTGCAGTCTGCTACAAAAAATAAACATGCCAACAGAGTGAGGTGGCAAATCACTCATCCAATGAACAAGCATGTTGACTGAGAATAGCAGTGCAAAACTGGTATTTGGTCCTACCATATGATCTTCAGAAACATCAAAGCAGAAGCTCCAGTTTTGAAGTTATTCCCTAGAAACTCAATTTACGATAATCAGGAAGATGAAACCCTCCCTTCTTGCCTAATTTCCAGTTATATGAGGCACACTCTGTTCATTCCAGGCAGTGTTTCCCAATGACAGCCAAGAACCTAGAGCAGCAGTGGGGCAAAACTAACCACATCCATCAGCTGATATGAAAGAGAAAGGAGTTTTAAAATGTTTTTTCTAAAACTACTTCTCTGGGTTCAAAAAAAGCTGTTGAGTCACTCAATTTGTTTGCTGCAAGTACTGACGTGCAGAATTCACTTCCAGTATAACCCTGAGGACAAAGATTCAAGTTTTTGCCCTAGAAAAATAACACCAGTTACATTTTATCTGTCTATTGGGAATATTTACTTTACCATGTACAAAATTGATTACTGTCTACAAAACATTTCCATTTAGGGTTCAGCCAAGCGTAGTATCTGCATTGTTTATTCCAAGGACTATTGTCCTTTTTCTTTTTTCTTCACAATCTTTGGCAATCTTTTCTTTTAAACTTAAACTACTTCTGGTTGCATCTCCCTTCAACTGTTTTTCGACCTTATTTGCCTACCTCTAGAGATAACAAACTAGAACATTTAGTCACATGGAAACTTTAAAATAATACCAAGGTGTTTTCAAAAAAAATGTTCACCAGTTTTTTGAAGGACCTAACATTTAATCTTATGTGGACCTAACTCAGATTTATCTTGTTAACTTGGGTCTAGATAAACCTTATTATATTAAGTAGGTAGCATAACAAAGATACAAAAGATTAATAAGCATAGTAGTAATAACAGACACGCATTTCAGCTGGTGAGAGATCACCTGTTTTTTTCCCCCTACTGACAACTAACTGAAAGTCTTCCTCTGCCAGGTATCTAGAAACATGAACTCAACTTTTTATCAGAAGTTCCGACTCTGTTGCAAAGTTTTAAAATTGCTTAGTGTCTTTCTTAGGTATTTTAGGAAAACAAGCTGGAAGAATAGCCAATCTTCCTGTCCAGTACAGATTGAGCAGTATCTTTGTCAGTCCTTAAGCAAATTGTTTTTACCTTCCAGTAATAAACAGTTTGTGGTTTCCCTGGGTTTGCTCAAAGGCTTGGGTTGGAAGAGACTTTAAGGATTATCTATGTCCAACTGCCCTGCCATGGTCCTTCCACTAGGCCAAGTTGCTCAAAGTCCTGTTCAACCTGACTTTGAACACTTCCAGGGAGTGGAATCATCAGTCTTAACATACTTCAATAACTCACATAGATCTCCTTTGCTGCACTGTGTTACTTCCTTCCCTAAAGAATGGAGAGCAAACGATTCTCTTTCTTCAGAAGCCTTCTAGACATTTGAAGTTTATTAACTTGGGTCTTTTCAGCCTTTTCCAGATTAAAAACCCCTGCTTACTTCAGTCCTTTTTCACAATGTTTCCAGGAAGATCCATTTGCTGCTGTCCTCTGAACTTTCCAAGTTACTCAAATATATCCAAAAGGTATTGTCTATAAATTAGCAGTACATTCTTGAAGTATCTGCTATTTGAAATAGCATTAAAGTATTTATTACTTCTCCAGTCTTGACCATTATATGCTGAGACACTAGAACTGAATCCCTCAAAGATTTTATTTTTCTCCAATACAACATAAATATAAGTTAGCTCCTGTTGCTTATAAGTTTTCTGGGTCAGAATAATTTCTGGACACTATCACCTTTTGAAGAACACAACCATAGGTGTTCTTGTTTATTTTTACTATTTAAAATACTGTTATCAAAAAAATTGAAACATTTCTTTTTTACAACTAGCAGTGATCCAGAACAAAAGATGCTGGGATATTTGCAGACAAGAAAATACTAAAACTAAATCAACAGACAACGAGCAAGTTCAGCCATATAATGGCTTTGATCAACAAAATTATTTTATTGAGAGGTTCCCTTTTTTGAGTGTCATGATGAAATTAGACATAGCCATTTCAGATTTGGTTTTCAGGTAGGAAGTCACTGTGAGCCTCAGCAGCTTGTGTCCAGCTTTTGATCTACTAGTACCCCCAGGTCTTTTTCCACAGGGCTTTTCTCTAGCATATTTCTGGTTGCCCTGGCTGAGGTGCAGGACCCTGCACTTGGCCTTGTTGAACCTCATGAGGTGCACATGGGCCCACTTCTCCAGCTTGTCCAGGTCCCTCTGGATGGCATCTCATACCTCTGGCATATCGACAACATCACCCAGCTTGGTGTCACCAGCAAACTTGCTCAGGGTGCTCTCAATGCCACTGTCAATATCATTAATGAAGATAATAAGCAACACTGGCCCCCGTACGGACCCCAGAGTGTCACTGCTTGTCACTGTTCTCCATCTGGACATCAAGCCATTGACCACTACCCTCTGGATGTGACCATCCAACCAGTTCCTTATCCACTGAACAGACTACCCATCAAAAACATATCTGTTCAACTTAAAGAGAAGGATCTTGTGGAGTCCATATCAAAGGCCTTGCAGAAGTCCATATGGATGACATCCATAGGTCTTCCCTTGTCCATTGATGCCATCAGTCTATTGTAGAAGGCGACTAGGTTGGTAAGGCATGATTAGCCCCTAGTAAAGCCATGCTGGCTGTCCTGAATCACCTCCCTATCCTCCATGTACCTTAGATTGTTTTCTAGGAGGATCTTTTCCATGACCTTCCCACACACAGAGGTGAGGCTGACAGGTCAGTTGTTCCCGGGCTTCCTCTCTACCCTTTTAAAAAATAGACTTAATATTTCCTCTCTTCCAGTCACTAAGGACTTCACCCGATTTCCATGACTTTTCAAATATCATGGAGAGTGGCTTGGCAACTACATCAGTCAATTCCTTCAGGACTCTGGGATGCATCTCATCAGGTCCCATGGACTTTTGTATGTTCAGGTTCCTTAGAAGGTCACAAACCTTGTCTTTGCTTACAGTGGGAAGGACTTCTTATCCCTGGTCTCCATCTTGTCGACCATTGATTTAAGAGCAGTGAAGAGAGAGGTTCCCAGTGAAAACTGAGGGAAAAAAAGTTATTGAGAATCTCAGCCTTCTCCTCGTCTGTTGTTACTGGTTCACCACTGCTGCTCATCATGGGAGTACTCTTTCTTTAACCTTTCTTTTCTGGTTTACATACCTGTTTTCCTTAGACTTTATGAAAAATGGCAATGGTATGTGACTTCAAAACACAAGCATTTTTCAGACAGTACAGCATTCCTCTAAAGAAGGAATTACAACTCTGTCTCTGAAGGAAGATAAAAGTTTACCTACACAGGAGTTGTTCCAGCATAGCTGCTCCTGATTAAATATAGGAGTGGGCCTTCTTAATCTGAGCTAGTACTGGCTGCTTCCAAGTAAGTTAATCCATTTCAAAAAGGGATTAAGTTCATTTGGTACAAACAGTTTAATTTTCAGTCAGGCTGTCCAACACCGTTTACAAATTAACTGCATAATGGAGATAAAGAGGGCAGGTTTGTTTGTTTTAATATAAACCTTGCTTTGATAGAAATTAGTTTTCCTGATAAACAAGCCACCAACCCCCCCCCCAAATTCTGGTGAAATATAAATACCAGCAATGGAAAAGTGTCAAAACCCATTAGATAAATGGGTTCTAGAAAGCTGGGAAGCATACATTAGCTAGGGACTAATTATTCACCTTACTTTGTACTGTATTTTATTATTACAGGACTTTCTCAATAGATAAGTATATAATATTCCACCATCTCAAATAAAAGTACATTATTTAAGTTATACAGCAATTATATCTCTAAGTGTCTGTTCATTTATGTAAACTGCTATCAACTTTTGGGCTCCAGTCATTAAAGCCATTATAAGCCACCAAGTTTTATATTCTTGGGAAAAAATCAAATCAATAAAGAGCTCTGAGTCATATTGGAATGAGATCAGTAGGCGTTGGTGTTTCAGCAGCAGACAACTGCAGTGAAACCTATGTTTTTATACATAGGCTTTATACTCACTTTCTCTCTTGCTTAGATAAAGAGCTACTCACTATCAAATGATAGCATCAGAGTCTAGCATCCTTTGGAGCACTGGCCTTTTCAAAGCCTATTAGAACTGTCTGTGAAAAGATGGCTTGTATTATCAATGGACATGCGTACAATACGCTTTGCTTTCTGGAAAAAATATCTCTAGCTAAAATCAAAGCACAGAAGAAACTCTTTTTTAACAGAATTCAAATCATACTTAAATATCGTTACATCTTTGCATGGTATCCTTTTCTCCAGGAAGTTGCTTAAGTACAAGGCAGGGTTGCAATGTTTCAGACTATTTTGGATTTGCTTCTCTGCTATCAGGCACCTGAAGTTGATTCAACACAGAGGTGGGAGCAACGTGGAAACAGAAGACTTGGAAGACAGGCTGGTGGCCTCTGTATTAAGTTCTTCACTGCTAGTCACAAGGGTTAGTCACCACACTTTTCCCTCAGATATTATGGAAAAGTGGTGCCCAGCCCAAGCACTGAGCAGGTCTTCAATTTCATCT
Organism: Apus apus; assembly: GCF_020740795.1. Classification (NCBI taxonomy): domain Eukaryota; kingdom Metazoa; phylum Chordata; class Aves; order Apodiformes; family Apodidae; genus Apus; species Apus apus. The sequence goes on from NC_067282.1 coordinate 161,249,016, forward strand.
TTCCTATAACTTCTCCTCAAGATTATGGACGTAATTTTTTGTTTTGTTTTGTTTCTGTGAAGGCCTACCTGTGAGGGTTTCATGTAAGTGTATACCCAGTGATGACGTATTTGCCATTGAGCATAGTGGGGACATTATGGGAGGAATATTTGGTACTTCCTACCACCATGTTAAACCCAGCTGAATTCATTAGCATCCTGCTCTGTTTCTTTTTAGTCTTACCTAGTGAGGACCTGCTACCTGTAGCAGTGATCCGAGAACAATACTTTACGTAAATAACTTCCAAGTGGAGGTAGTCATTAATGCAGACAGTTCTGAAGGCAAGTGAAACAGAGCTTGGCAGCAAACACATTACAGAGATTGTGTTTTAGGATTGTAGTCTCACTCAGAATATGCCTTTCTGACTCCCTTATTATTCATTTTTCTTCCAGGAACAATCCACTAAACTGTAGGGCTTTTTCCTGTTGCAGCAGAGGATATCTGGGAGGCTGCTGAACAGCAGCACAGGAAGGACGGATGTGTTCAGCATCCATCACTAGACTATAACCTGCAGGCTTTTAGCCGATGCAAAGTCAAACTCAAGCTTAAATCTATATCCACAGCCACATGTACATAGCTCCCAGCTTTCAAAATTCAGACAGCATTAGGTTAGTGACAGCTTGCCCTTAGCAAGTGGCCTGCTCTTCTCCTCCTGGCTTCACTTACACCCATCCAGACACACAAGCACAACAGAGCACACTGGAGCATATTTCATCAGAACATGCACAGCCCCACAAAATATTTTTGTGCTGATGCCAGTTTCTAATGGCTGGGCACAATGGACTGGTCTCAACTGAAGGCGAGAAAAGGCAGAGCCAAGTATCTCATTTAAATGGTTTTAGGGGAAGATGATAAAACAAGCTCTCCATTGTGATGTGGATTATTTTGCTTTTGATTTTTTTCCTATGACACATTAAGAAAGCCAAAAGATTAGCAGGGAAGTAAATGAACTTTTATTTTCTCAGACATATGTTACATGTAAAAAAACGCAAGAGTCAGTAGCTGGCACATAAGAGGTGCAGTTAAGTCCCCAAAGAGGGAGATTTAGCTGGTACATGCTTCCTTGTCCATGTTTAAACCACAATATCAAATCAAAACCATAGGATAAGAATGTAGGTTGGAAGGGATGCCTGGAGATTGTGTGGTCCAAAGCTTGCCAACATTTAGGCAACACAAAAGTGACAGGTTTTCTAACCTTTCAGAAAAGGCTAGAGTACTTTTTGTTGTGGGAAGAGGGAATTTTAAATGTAGCACCTGAATAATATAGACAGAATAATTACACCAAAAGGCACACCTAAATGATGTGAAGAATAACAAATAAAAAAACACAGTGGAGAAAGGAGACTGGAAATGGAATAAAATGTAGGAAAAATACAGAACAATTCTCACACTTTCTGAAGGGTAACATGCCCATATCATGTTTTTTCTTTAGAACCTGTCACTTTCTGCCTCATACTGTTTGGCCTTGTGCCCTTCATTAAATGTGGGGTAATGAAATATATTCCTCCAGCTTAATAGGACATTCTTTGGAATATGATTCACTAAATCTTTTTTGCTTAATCTTTCAGAATAGCTGGAATTCTCAGAGTCAATGCACAATCTGCTTTAGGCAGTTTTCTGTGGGATTTGGGTTTTTGCTTTTGCCAGACACTGAGACATAAAATAACTTTTTGTGATTTACAAGGGAAACTGAGAAAAAAGAAAAAAAAAAGGCTCTAAATCTTTTAAGATGATGAGTTAATATGATGTTATGATAAAACATTATGCTGTGTGTATGATCAGTGAGCAGCCATACAATGAATTAGATACGTGAGCATGGAGAGCCTGTATTTTTTTGCGGATATTACCTTAATTTTCCCAAGGAGTAAACACTCCTTTCTGGCACATCATACTGTAGAAGAGAATTTTACCTCTGTATCATTCCAACAAAAGTACATGTTCTGCCTTACTCCAAAACCACCTTACTCCAAAACTACTTGTATGCTATGCTTTCAATGTATGAGTTTACTCTCTGTGGAACTCAGTTTCCATTCCTTATTAGCTACTGGGTAGTGAGAACCCCCCCACCCACAAAAACATGAAAAATGAAAACAAATAGGTGATGTGGAAGACAAAGGAGAAGCTAAGTGAAACTGTTTACTGGTTTTCAAGTAGCAAGAAAGACTAAAATTGCCTGCACTGGGTGATAGCTAATTAAAAAATAATTAGAAAATGCATAGCTTATGTAATGTAGACTTTTTTCTAGAATAATCACTAGAAAGTTATCTTTTCTATACCAGCAAGTCCATATGTTCCATATAAAAATGAATGTCCTGCCTCCTCAGTGGAAAATATTTGAGTTTCCAATATTCAAAGAGAGTGTCTATACAGAAGGCCATTTTAGGACAATCAGTATGGAAGAGCTTGTACAAAAGTTTATATTCTGATTAAATTCACCATGTTACACAAGATTCAAAGTAATATTTCTAAGTCAATGTTTATTTACAACATCTTGTTTTGCAGAAGGGAGCAAACAGCTGCAGTATGACATGAGTCTTGAACCCAACGGAACAACTCATACAGCCAGTGAGTTTCCCAGCCACACATCACCAAGTTCAACAAAAGACCAGCTAAGCTCCTTCGGATATTAAAACAACAACTACTTCGGAAGGAAATGCCAGAGTACTGAGATGTTAGATTCTAACACTCAGACAAGGATTTGTTTAAGTTTCTATTTGGTTTGGTATGCCATCATGACTGCACAACAATCCCAGAATAAAATAAGAAGCAGATAAAAAGGGCTACTGTTTAAGTATCTAATAATGACCTTTTTTCCAGATCTAATCTAGAAGCCACTGTAGGGAGTGACAGCATCAGCACTAGCTCTGGGTGGCAGAGTTAAAACATAATGCTTGGAAGAAGACAGGAAGCCAAAGCTTTTTCTGCAAGAATCTCACTCAGCTGCCATACCTGAGTACTTCTGAGCAAGAAAAATAGTCGCTTGGTCGTTTTTTTATTTATCTGGTTAGGCAAGCAAGACACTGTGTTCATATTGTAAATAAAGATTTTTCTAAAAACATAGCTGTTTCATGTAATAGACTTTTTTGTCCTAATTGGAAGAGAGTAGAAGGGCTCTATTTAGGGCTTTAATGTAAATGTAAGTATATTTTACAAACCTTAGCTTGTTATTAATATCATAGTTTCACCAAAATTTTCAGGTGCAATGTTATTTCCCAAAAGGTTTAATTAACCTATTTTATTTTGTACTTAAGTGAACTAGAAGCACATTTATAGGTAATTTATCTTTAGATAAACAGGAAATCATAAAATCTTGATTAAAATATGATTAAACTTGCCATGTCCTAACTGCCAAACTTGATTCTTAAAACTTCAGTTACTGAGCATCAAAAACACCCACTGAAAACCATATATAGTGTTTTTCTCCATAACTTCTGAAAACCAGGCCCTGACAGAAAGGAGACGCTAGAGATCTTGAGCCTGTGTACCTTTATAGAAATCACAGAAAGTTTAGGGTTGGAAAGGACCTTAAAGATCATCTAGATCAAACCCCGCTGCATGGGCTGGGACACCTACCACTAAATCAGGTTGCTTAGAGCCCCATCCAACCTGGCTTTGAATACTGCCAGGGATGAGGTTTCCACCGACCTTCCTGGGCAACCTGTTCCAGTGCTTCACCACCCTCATAATAAAGAATTTCCTTGTCATATCTAAAATGAATCTCCCCTCTTCAGGTTTTAAACCATTGCCCCACCTTATATTCACCTTTTAAAGTTTTTGTAAGCATGTAAATAATCTGTCACTTAAAAGCTGAAACTTTTCAGGCAAAAAGTGTATTTTGATTGAAATAATAATAAAAAAAATAAATTACAGATCCCCTACTGCTAGAAGCCAGTACAAGCACTGAAGTAAGGTAAACTCTGAAATGGCAGTACATGCATAGGTGAGCTAGGTTGTACCCCAGGAAATCTACAGATTGGCAATCTAGTGAGGTAACACCCAAGTACCAAGAGAAAATCAAGGCCTTTCTATAATCCTGCCCTGTCTCCTGTCTTTACTAAGCTTACAGGATCAAAAGTACATTTCAGGGCAGCTTAGCAGTTAGTAGACTTCAAACAGAAAGGGAGAAACATTCATTCTGCTGATGTTCAGGCTCTCTCTGATCTCAGTGAAAGCTGGGAAAAAATGAAAGTTTTCCATGGCAATCAGGTCATAGAAGCGTGTAGAAGAGAGTCTGCACTGCTTGGCTGGTGGGGACAACAGGAAGCATCACAGTGTGCATCAGGCTCCCAGCATTGCTCCTTTCTCAAGCAATGCTGAAAGAGTGTCAGAAAGTTTCTGGCAGGCTTTCAGTGACTATGCTCTGCCCCATCCTTGGTGGTGGCAAGCCCAGCTTTCATGCCAATCTCCTACTGTCCCTAACCACTTCTTTCCTTGCCCTCCTCTCCTTTGCTCATCCCCACCAAACTGTTCAACATTCAATACTGTCATTATCTCCATTCACTTACCCCTTTCTAGCTCCCAGAAAGCTTCTCCTGTCCACAGTGGAGGAGCAGCCTAAGTAAGTGGTAAGGTGCTAGGGGGACCCAGTAGGTCCCAGTGGCAGAAGCACAAGGGCAGTTCTCAAGCAGGGCTGGGTGTGAGGAGCTGGGAAAAAGGAGGAAGGCTGGGTCAGGCAGGAGTCTACCTCCATCTGCTCTGGCAGGCTGCTAGGTCCACTCAGCTGCTTGCAGACACACAGCTTCAGCCTAGAGGGATGCAGGTATAAGGTCTGAGTGTAGGTTTTTACAAGACTTCCTATAGACTGCAAAACATGTGCAACATCAGCAGGTCAGCAGGCAAAAAATTAGAGGAAAAGAGCCATGAAAGGTAAGTGGAACAAGAATACCCAGGTCCATTAACTGAGACAGTGACAGATAGCCTTCTGTTCAAAATCAAACCAAACTTTCAGTGGAATTTAAGTTATATTAAGATATGGTACTAATGTGTCTTGGTTTAAGCCAGGATTAAACTAATTTTCATTTTAGTGTTGTTGTTTTTTTTCCCCTTCAGTAAGCTCTCTTTTAACTAGCTGCAAGTTTTCCAGTGTTCATGTATGGAATAACTAATTTATAAATTCCGTATATAAATGTTAAACCTATGCCCTCCCAGTGGAGAAATCTAAATAAATAAATAAATAAACAAACAAACAAAAAACCCCACCAAACTAAAAACTAAACAATTTAATGAAGGCAGAAACATCCCACACAATAGTATTTATTCTCCAGAAATCTTAGTATCAAAGAATGATTTAACATTTTTTGTTATTCTGACTGAGAGCCTTTTCTCATATCTGATGCTGATAGTATTCCTGTCATCCCTGTTTCCTCCCTACCATTTATCTCTAAGAAACTTTCTATTTTTCTCTTGACAAACTTGAGTTCTCAGAGCTGAGGGAACAAATGCTCTTAATTACGACAGAAGTTTCTCCACCTATTTTCATCGTTCTAGTTTTTGGTTCCATGTCATGGTTTTGGACCCAACACGACAACAAAGGAACATCCATGTGGCCACTCACTCAGCTCTCCCCCCCTCCCCCCCCCCCCACACACACTCTGGGATGAAGAGGATAAAGCTCCTGGGTTGAGACCAAGGACAAGGAGGGTTCTTCACTGATTAAGGTCCCAGGCAAAACTGGCTCAACTTGGGGAAAAAATAGTAGTTTAATTTCACACTAATCAAACACACACAGGACACAGACAACACAAAGAGCAGGGCTTGCACATGTTACCCCACCCCTCCCTTCTTCCCGGGCCCCAATCACTTTGATCTTGGTTTCTCTGCCTCCTTCCCATGAGGTCTGGAGCTGCTCCAGCCTGGGCTTCCCACAGAGTTGTGGGCTTCTTCGGGAACACCCAACTTCCCTGGTGCCGTGGTCTTCCAAAACTTCATAATCAGAGTCCCCCAGCAGCAAATCCTCTGGCCACAAAATCTAAGTCCACTGGCCAAGTTCACCCCTCCTGGTGCCTCCAGGGAGTGTTCCGCCATGTTCTTCCATGAGTGCAGGGAGACAGCTGCCATCTCGCCATGGGTTGCAGGGAAACTTCTGCTAGGGAGCCTTCTTCCACTTCTTCCTCACCGACCACCAGCACAGCTCTGCCTCTCCAGCACAGCTCTTCTCCTTTAAGTGCTCCTATGCTCAGGTGTTATCTCAGGTCTTTTGTATGTTAATTGCAGAGGTGCATCTATTGTCCCTCTAATGGCTCCTTGGCTGGTCTTGGAGCAGGAGGAGCTTCTTATGGGAGTCAGTTCTGGGGCCTTCCCCCCGCTACCCAAATAAACTACCAAACCAAACCAAAACATCTAAGTTTATGCATCTTCATTCATTCAAGAGAACTTTTTTAAGGGTTTTCAGAGGGGGCTGGGAACAGGAGGGTGAGAAAAGTGCAGTAGTAATTCCTTAGTCATTTGCGGGCTTCCTTTCCAACTAAGATATTTATACACTCTTTCTGTAGCTGTCATTTTAACACATTATGGATTTGTATAATAATTTTGTTCATTTAAAAACGATCTTATTATGAAAACTGGCAAAATTGCAGTTTTAGAAATAAAAATACTTTTATTGTTTTGACATACCTAGTCCTTGAGCTGAGCAAAGGAAAAAAAAGTTAACAAGCTTAATATATCTAAAGTGGCTACTGTTGGCTGTTCCTCACAGTGTTTCAGAAATGTTCAACGTGGAAGGAAGCAGATTCAATACATTTTTCAGGAGAGAATGTTCTGCTTTGGTTTGGTGAATTTTTCAGTAGCAGGAGAAGGGCCAAAGGAATGGCGCTGGTAAGAAGCTGAGAAGCTCCCCCTGCTTCCAAAACCAGCCAAGGAGGCATTAGTGGGACTATAGATTCATCTCTGCAATTAACATACGAAAAAACTGATATAACACCTGAGCAAAGAAGCACTTAAAGGAGAAGAGCGGTGCTGGAGAAAAGAGCGGTGCTGGGGGTTGGTGAGGAAGAAGGGAAAGAAGGTTCCCTAGCAGAAGTTTCCCTGCAACCCATGGCGAGATGGCAGCTGTCCCCCTGCACTCATGGAGGAACGTGGTGGAACATTCCCTGGAGGCACCAGGAGGGGTGAACTTGGCCAGCGGACTTCGATGTTGTGGCCAGTGAGTTTGCTGCCAGTGGACTCTGATTGCGCAGCTTTGGAAGACCCCGGTGCCAGGGGAGTTTGTTCCCGAAGCAGCCCGTGGACTCTGTGGGAAGCCCAGGCTGGAGGAGCTCCAGACCTCATGGGAAGGACTCATGAAAGAGAGGTTCGTGGAGGACTCTCTCCCACGGGAGGGACCCCGTGGGAAAGAAGGGAAGGACTGTAAGGAATCCTTCTTCCTGAGGAGGATGGTGCAGCAAGAACCACCAGCCTATGAACTGACTCTAAACCCCATCCCCTGTCCCCCGGTGCCGCTGGGGGGAAGGAGGGAGAGAAACTGGGAACAAAGTGGTTTGGGCCCGGGAAGAAGGGAGGGGTGGGGTAACATATGCAAGCCCTGCTCTTTGTGTGGTTTGTGTCCTGTGTGTGTTTGATTAGTGTGAAATTAAATTACTATTTTTTCCCCAAGCTGAGTCAGTTTTGCCTGGGACCTTAATCAGTGAAGAACTCTCCTTGTCCTTGGTCTCAAACCAGGAGCTTTGTCCTCCTCATCCCAGAGTATGTGTGTCGGGGGGGGTGGGAGAGAGTTGAGTGAGTGGCCACTTGGATGTTGCTTTGTTGTCGTGTTGGGCCCAAACCACATTAGACTAGAGTGCAGGGAGGCTATAAATAAATATATCTCAAAACAAAGTAACTTTATTTTATTCAGGTACTGTTTGCTACCAAGCTAGATTAGATAATTTTTCATCAGATAGGGTGTGAGGGTTGTGTTGAAGCTCTTAATTTTCGCCATGTCTTATCTGATTAAAAAAAATCTCAACATTATACTAATCAAAGATGACATCTTCTTTCATTAAATTAAACTTAACATTGAAATGTACAGATGTATCATTTGACTTAAACTCAGCCTGTGAAATTAGCAGTGCTTCACTCATTGCTTGAGTAGTTCTGTATCTGAAATGCAAAAATTACTTCCTGTTAAAGTGTATTGACTATTATTTTGAGGATGCCAGATGGAAATAATTCCCTTATAATCTTAGAAAAACTCAGAACTCGCATCAGGTATGAACATACACATTGAGTTAAGAAATGGACATCCATAGAAGTTTTGTAAGATTAAATTTCACATCAGTGGTGCTGAAAATGAGAGCAAAAAGAGAGAACAGACTGGCCCAAATCCATTTCATTAACGCCCAGGGAAGAGAATATTAAATGCAATTATTCACCGTAGCTTATGGGATGTGTTTCACTGAACAAAATTGTCTCTCTCATGCCCTTGTTCAGTTCAATCAGAATTAACTTGTTTTCCTATTTCTGTCTGTCTGTCTCCTTTTTGTGGGAGCATGAGATTAATAAAATTTCTACAAAAACATGGGCTTTTTTGAAGAATTTTCTGCTTTGCCTCAATTAACCCAGCCACACTTAATACAGGGTGTGTGCTTACTAGAAGTTAGGTGGTCCTAAAAATTAAGTCATCCCATGTTGAGGCTTCACAGATCTGTGTTCACGTTTGAAGCGTAAGACTGTTCTCCATTACAGCAACTGGCTTCTGTAACCTGTCACTTGGACATTTTGAGCTGCATAGTGTATGTAACCCTAACCCATATCAGCCAAAACTCTGAATCTGCCCATGAAACAGCACCCAAATTTAAGGAATATTTTTCATTGAGAGCACACATTACTTTATTTGATGGTAACTATGTCTATGCTGCTAATGACGGTGTCCCCCGGGAGCATTCCCTGAACTCCAGGCCAAGTTGCACAGTGTGGATCATGTTCTCACTGCAGATGATGATGCTCTTTGAAGCACACAGGCTGTGTGCACAGTGAATGACACTTGGACCAAAGCCTTCCTCTATATGTCCTCTGAATCTTACATGGTACCTGTTTGAACCATTAAAGATGTATCATGTCATTATGATTTTTCTGTTAAAAGTACCTAAAAAAACAAGACAGAGAATGCTGCAGAAGCCAAAAAGATGGTAGGATGTTGATGGTGGACATTGCATACATTGAGGCATGAACTAGAGATGAGGAGAGTTAGCTGGGGACTCTAAACTGGGACAGTGTTCAAGGCAGTGCAGAGCAGGGTGGCTCAGATCATGTCCAGAACAACTTTGAGAAACTGTTACTGGAGCAAAGCATTTCCTGAGCTACACCACAGAGGAAGAACTGACTAGTTTGTTCCAAACAATAATTTAGGAGAGAACTAACTTGTACTATCTGTTAAAGAAGATGGGACCTGAAGAGAAACCAGAGTGAAATTATGGTCGGTTTTTCTTCCCTGATGGCTGTCTGCTTGTTCTCAGCTGGAGGTAATGTCCAAATTCCAAAGAGGATTTGTGAGCATGTTTTTCACCTTGCCAAAACCTGGCATTGTGTAACACAGTCTGCATAATCTATCATAATTCCTGTTTATATTTCTGCTTTTAACACTATATTTATATATTAAAAAAAACAAACTTTGCAGAAAGGCTTCTACTGTCTGTTGTTTTGCTTTGATTGAGGGAACTTTTCTGAGTAGTCTTCTGAGATTGCACAAAGAGAATACAAAAAACAGTTTTAACTTTAAATAGAAAAACTGTTTTTAAGGACTATTTGTTGGGCAGACTTGGATAATCAAAAAGGTATTTTTAAACTCAGTTTAGTCTTATTTAGCTATGTTTTATTACTCCCTAGAATGGAAGTGGTTTCCTCCCTAGTATGGGGGTGAAAACTATCAAAGAGGATTTAGGCAAAAAGGGCATGAAGAAAGCCACTACCATCCATATCACAGCCTGGCTTGGTACCTTCGGAAGGTGTCTGTGGGTGAGCCATGGCTCCTAAGCCAGCAGGCTTGCAGCAGAACACTGGCATCGCTTGTGCCTTGGGTCTTCAACTCATATTCGTGGGTCTAGATTTCTTATCTCAATTCTTGCATCAAGCAGGGATGGTGCTGCACCCAGGATATCTAAATATCCTTTGATCTCAGCTTAGTTCTTCTTGTAAATGCTTAGATTATGAGTGTTGAGGCGGGGCAGAATCTTTCCAATTTGCACGAGCCCTTAGACTATGTGATAAAGGCACACAGCACTGGCTCCTTCTCAGTCTCCAGAGCTCCTGGATGGGTAAACCATGTCCCTCTGAGCCACACCCCACCTCTGCCAAGGTCTCTCTGTGTCTGCTCCACAGGAATGAGCTAGCATTTGTGCCTAGGAGGTCAGCCTTGTTTCTCTTTGAGCCATGTTTTCTGTAATTGTTTTCCCCAGCATAGACTGTGGTTTTGATGCCTTTTTAGTAAACTGGCATTTCTCCTAGTGCAGGCAATCCTTCTCAAGACTTTCTAGGTTTCATAGCTGCATGGGCTCTCACAGTGGTATTTTTATGCATTTATTTTAAAAAGGCAATAAATAAAAAGACATAAAGATTGTAGTTTGTGAAAAAAATGCAGTAATTTTTAATTGTCTTTTTTCTTCCGCATGACTTTCTAGTAAATGAGATAATCTGCATATTGAAAGACCTTGTGCATATATTCTGAAAAATCTAAGATAAATTTCGTCTCACCAATCCAAATAATCCCAACTAGAAGTTAGGGAAAGATCTGATGTGGAGGATCTCTCTTAAAGTTGCTTTTTCTGCCATCCATTTAACATGCAATCTCTCAGTCTGTTTTAGTAAGCGTAAGCAGATTCAAAATCCTGAGATGAAAAATTCTACTGAAACACAAAATGTGATGAAGTGTTGTTATTAAGTGGGCATCTTGAATTAGGACTGCATTATTAAAGAAGGCTGAAACAGAAAGAAGTACTCAAAAGGATTCGTAAAGGGACTGAGGCTGTTGGCCTTAACAATGAACTGGGACAGAGGGGTGTCACTTCTCTTTGGAGAAAGCAATCTCATTTTTGGCCATGCTGCAACTGCCTGTGGTAAACTTTGGATGTTTTTTATTCATGTACATTACTTTTAATACGTAGAGATTAAACAAAAGATTTACAGTGATAGATGTTTCTTTAAAAAGAAAGGAAGAGACTTATTTGTTTGCTTTTTTTGGTCTGCTGGACAATACAATGGTGGGAGCCAGTTAATTACAACTTTTCTCACAGGCCTACCCTTGGGAATAGCTCTCTATAAAATCCCGTTCTTGTGGCCCAACAGAAATAGAACATAGTGACTTTTTTAACCTGAAAATTATTACACCAGGTACCCTACTGCAAATAAGTTAGAACAAAGCTATGTCCTGTAGTGTGATATTAACTTCTCCAAGTATTCATAATGGAATATTTAAGGAAAGTGGTACAGCCGCAAAGTGTATAAACAAAGAATAAGTAGATGAGGCGTTCTCAGCATTTTTTTACTGTTCTAAATGGAAATGAATTTTAAAACTCAAGCAGTCATTTTAACTTGGCTTTTCTGTCTGTCACAATCACCCTAGCTGAGACATGGAAAATCTACTCTCCACCTGTAAAGTTTAAAATAATACAAAAAAATAAGAAAATATTTAAATAGCATCACAAAACATCCATCAACACTGGCACAATATGTATACAATCCTCAGAGCAGTCTGCAAGGAACACAAAACCCAGCCAAGCCCCAGAGATGCTAATGTAGATTCCTTGGGATTCTGTAGATCATCTCCTGAAGCTGCAGAAATGCTAGTGGCTTTAGAGAATATAAAGAGCTTGTCAGAATTTAGCAGGGAGACTGGAGAGAAAAACATCTTTTCACACAGGAAGGTTAGATGATATATTCAAAGTGACTTTTATCAGGGTAAGGTTTTTACAGCCTCTTAAGACATTCTGAGTAATCCCTGCAGATCACAGATTTTCTCAGCATTTAACTAAGAGAGATAATCGAATTGCAGCTCTCTCTCTCTCCAGTTCATTCTGTTTGCACTTGCATATGCAAATTGGTTTCTGCCTGTAGTTCTGCAGAATCTGCTAGGACCTTGTAAGAATGAAAAAGGCACAAAATAGGAGAAAAGCAGATGGAAAAGTAGATGCAAATTTTGCATAGGTTGCCACTTCTCATTTCTATGCAACATATTTATGCATAAGCTGCTAAACCCAGGGTTGTAGCCAAATATTCAGGCACACTGTGATGGATGTGAAGATCAATTGTTTGTGAAGGCAGAAAGGGTTCTAACCCAAGCTGATAATTTTAAGTTAAACAAATTATGTCACCTTTTTTTACATAACCAAAATGTTTACAAATATTACCTGCTCATATGTTAGGATCCTTTTTTTCCCACAAAAGCATAACCTAAACTAGGCTAATGTTTAATATGAAAATCCAGGGCTGTAATCCATATACTTTAAGATATCTCTTTCAAAAATTCACTGATAATGTTACAGAAAGTGTCTCCCATAGCCTGAAAGGACAACTGAGCCACAGCTTTTTAAAGTTCCATGTAGATAAACAGAAATGTACAAATAATTTCTGAATAGAAACTCATTATATTAACTTATGTACTTGATTCTGGTGTTGCACCTTTGCTCAAAGAAACACATTTGAAATTCACTGTCATTCAGAGGAATCCATTAATGTCATGTCTGTTAAAACTGCCTTTTAGTCAGAAGTTAGAAAAAAGGGGTACTATTAGCATAAGGTATATGTCAGTATAACGTGACTGTCCAGTTACGTGTTTTTAAAATAGCAGGGTCAATGTAAAGAGATATCACTCATTGACTTAGGAAGAAAAAAATGCTTTTGCTCTACAGTGAATGACTTAGCTACTCCCTCAGCTCACCTTGAAAATAGTTCTTCATTTGCTGTATGTAAAAATAAGGTTAGCTCTGGATCATACCCAAGAGACAT